>NW_004567115.1:34590832-34610058 GCF_000260355.1 Condylura cristata | reverse complement strand
AGTTCACTAGGGTGGGAAATGTGGACACAGGGAGAAAGCCAAATGAACATCAAGGAAGTGATGTAGCAACAAGCCAAGATTGCTAAAGATGCTTCCCTGACAACCCATAGAAGGCACCAGCCCCACTGCCAATCTCCAGAATGGTGAGAGAATACATTTCTGTAACTGTCCAGTCACTGAGCTTGTGGTGATCTATTATGGGAACCCTAGGAAAGCAATAGTTTGGCCCATGGCACTTGTAGCTTAATCTACTTTGCAAGCTTCTCTTGGTATACACAGCAGCCTGTCCCTGAGCATGCTGGGGGCTCTACAGCCCAACTGTAGACAGAGTCTATCAAAATAAAACAGTAGGTGGTGGAGCCAAGATCAGCTTTTCAGGGTTCTGCCCGACCTTCAGAGAGAAAAGCCTGAAGTGCATGGCCGCAAGCCATACAGATGGCTGGAAAAGAGATTTGAAGTCAAGATCCCCAGACTGTCTCTGCAGGAGACAGTACCGCAGAGTACTGCAGGACAAGTACAAGCATTGTGCTATGCATGTGACTATCCATGTAGTGAGAGATCAGGGATGTTTTCTAGAGAGAAGGCTGTTTAAGCAGCTGGGCTAAGCACCTCAGGCCTTCAGGGAAATCAACATAGCTTCAGAGAGCATTTGGAAATGAAGAACAGGGAGGACCTTATGAGCCCAAGAGATTTATTGCTAAAGCTTATAAAACAATTAGAGCTGAGATGAGCTCACCTAGCAGCAACCCAGGGCCTGCAGAGCACTGCTCTTTAAGAACTCCTGAAGCACAATTCCCTCAGGTTGATTTTCAGGAAAGGAAAAGAAATTCCCAAGCAGAAAGGTCATTGCAGATGTTTAAAACAGGGTGGAGAGCATGATCCATTGTTGTCACATCCTGTTATCTGTTAGGGTGTAACCAGTCACCTGTGTAAGTTACTATTGCTGTTTAGCAAATTACCACAATTTTATCTAAAATAGCAAATACTTATCCAGTTTCTGGGGGTCAGAAACCTGGGACCAACTTACTGGGGTGATTGTAATTTACTGGGGTGATCTGACACTCATGAAATTGCAGTTCAAGCTATCAGTTGGGTCTGAACCATTGCAAAGCTTGATGGGGCTAGAGGATTTGAGTCTAAGACATGATGTAGTAGGAGGCCTCAGTTAATCTTGTTCACAGTTGTTCAGCGGTCTGTTCCTCACCACATGGAGTAGAGTGACCAATCTTCCTGGTCTGTTCAGGACTGAGGGGCTTCTCAGGAGGTGAGACTTTCTGTACTAAACCCAGGAGATTCCTGGACAACCAGAGGCCAAATTGGTCATCCTATGTGGGTCTCTATCCATGGGTTGCTCAATACACAGCATGATCTGAGAGATCAAGACAGAGGCTTTTATAATCTAATCTTGGAGGTAACATGCCTTGATCACTTCTACTGCATTATGTAAGCCACACTGACTGACTTGGTATAATGTATAAATGTGGATTCATCTTTGAGACTGGCAACACCATCACTCCAAAACACAGTGCTGTAAAACAACAGCTATTTCAGTAACTTTTGTGATTATGTGGGTTAACAGGGCTTAGCTGGGTGGTTCTTCTGTTTCATATGCTATTAGTTGGACTGTTGTCACCTGTGTCTCATTGGGTTGGAGTCCCAAAATGGCTCACTCACTTGGCTGGCAGTTGGTGCTGGCTACTGATAAGAGCTCAGCTGATGCAGCCAGGAGGACTCTTTGTTTTCTTCCATGTGACGTCTCCTTGTGAGCTGGGGGAGGTTCTGAGAAGGAACATCCTGAGAACAGCTATGTAAGAGGAAAGAACAGAAACTGTCAGTCTTCACAAGGCTTGAGACCAGATGTCCTTGAACATCTTATGGTATATTCCATTGGTGAAAGCATTGGTACACAGCATTCTGAAATGTCTTATATGCCAGAAAATACTTTTATTTTACAAAAATTGAATTCTTCTATACTTACCTTTTGGAAGCGGCCATTTTTTTTTTTTTTTTTGGTAACTACATTTTGAATGTCTTTTGGTGAGGGTTTATGTAGAATTACACCATTCTAAGGTTTACATAGTTTCATTGTATATCTACTAACCAGGTTTCTTCATTACAAAAACAAAACCAACTCTGGTTAATTTAATCAGAGAAAAAGAAATTTTGGGGGAAAGGTATTGGGTAAACCATAGATATGTTAGTTTATGTTAGTTTAGGGTTCTACTAACAATTATAATGTAGTGATCCATAAAACTCAGAATAAAACCATCACCACTTCAATGTACTCATGAATCCCATGGGTCAGGAATTCTAAAAGGGCATGAGAGTGATGATGCCAGAGCACCTGGGATCCCTGCTAAGAAAACTCAAACTAGGCTTTGAGACAATATAGTGGGGTTAGGGTGGGCTAATCGCATCAGCTAGAGGCCCTTCACTCACACTGAAAAACAGGGAAGACTTGAACCCTGGGCTGAGATGGGCCTCTTGCCCAGAGCTTCCACACAGCACCCCTGTGTGATTTGGCAGCCCTCAGAAGCCTGACTTCTCACAAGGTAGCTCAGTGCACAGGATCTAGTGCTCCATCAAGCAGGGGGGGAAGCTGCCTCCCTCCCATGACCTAATCTTGAGAGCTACAGTTCACGGATGGAAATGGGCACAGAGAGGAGACAGAGACTACTTCCCAGTGGGAAGAGTGCCGATGAATTTGTGGCCATGTCCTGGAGTTACCTTATTTAGAAGAAGCTAGACTGCTATAATAAAAACAGTGCAACTAATAGTGGTCTAATGAGTAGAAGTTTATTTCTCTCCCATGTCACAGCCTTGGTCAGAAAGGCAGGCTCTGCTCAGCAAGCCAAATAGCTCTGCCACCAGAATCTAGGCTACTCTTCAAAGTCCTAATTATCCCTGTGTCTTTGTGGGCAAAACCTTAGGCAGGAGCATCTCACTGACCACACTCAACTCCCTTGCCTGTACTTGCTTTCCAGGGTGCATATCTGCCTTTCTCCCTGCTCTCCAGTAGAAAGAAGTGGTGTTTCTTTCTTGTCTTAGAATTTCTCCCCAGAGAAAAGATGACCAGATGCTAGAAACCTTAAAAGCAACTCATTTCCTGTAAATATGGACATATTGTATCTAGTCTCCTATTGTTAGACACATAGGTTGATAACATGCTATTGATAACATGTTTTCCCACTGTTAGAACATTTTCTTCAAATGTCTTTGAATGCTTTTTTTTTTAGAGGTTTATTTATATAGTCAAGAACTGGGGTACAGGCCAGATGTATGGGGCGGGGGTGTGAGATGGCTCGCCAGAGACAGAATGGGGAACAAAACAGGTGGATTGTCCGAAATACACCACTGAGGGGAGCAGTAGGCAAGACAGGAGAGGTCTGCTGCAGCATGTGGGTCAGCTCCCTGGTCAGATGTTGAACTCATGGTGCAGTAGCTGCAGATGTCTTCATGGTGCTGTGTTTTAACCACTTGCGCCACCAGGGAGGGGCCTGTCTTTAAATGCTTTTAAGATTTTTTCCTCTTTTATGATAAATCCCAAGGAGTCATTCATAGTTTCTGATTTCTGCACATTGTCCTGCAGGATCCCATTAATGAGGGCAGCCTTTCCCTTCATGGCAGAGGTGGCAACACTAGAATTTCTATGGAACTTGGAGAAAAAGGGAGGGTACAGCATGTGCCAGGATTAGGTATCTACAAGTCCATGGTCATAATTACACTCCTATCTGTAGTGCAATGTGCGAAGGACTTTACATATACTATCTCACGTATGTCAACCTGCTTGGTAGGTCAAGAACCTCAGATCCTAAAATATAATCTTAAATCACTTGCCCAAAGCCTTTGAACTAGGGTTTAATCCCAAACCAATGCTCTGGACTACTTCTTCCCACTTGGGACATTTCCTCTTAGATCCTCCTTCTCCTCGTTGTCACTTTGTGGGAAGACCAAGCCACATGAAGTGGCCATGTGCAGACATTTTAGCCAACAGCCCCACTGTCAGCCAGCATTTGCTACCAGCCACATAAGAGAGCCAGCTCGGACTCATTAGCCCACTGAGCCCCCTCAGGTGATTGTAGCTCCAGCCAGTATCCCATGGAGCAAAACTGCGGAGCTGAGTTCAGTCAATTCAAATAGTGGTGAGAACTAATGAAATGGTGGTTGTGTTGTCATGATGTTTTGATAATATTGGTTATGTAGCCATGGATAACCAAATACTCATTTGGAAATACTCATTTTTGAAAGGGTTTCAGTAGTGGGGCCTCCCTGGTGGTGCAGGAGTTAAACACAGCATTATCAAGCTATTGCCAGTCACTGCAGCATGAGTTAGGTCCCCAGCTAGCCAGGGAGCTGACCCACATGACGCAGCAGACCTCTCCTGTCTCATTTGCTGCTCCCCTCAGTAGTGTATTTCAGTAGATTTACCTGCTCACCTCCCCATTCTGTCTCTGGTGAATCCTCTCACCCCCACCCCCACCCCTCTGGTCTATACCTCACTTCTTGTGTACATCAATAAATAAATCTTTTATAAAAAGAAAGGGCCCCAGTAGAACCTGAAGAGGGGATTCCTTCTCTGGGGTTGTAAATGGAGTAGGGGAGCTTTGATGATCCTTTTGATTATGTATAGTATGTTAGACTGGGCTTGAATATGGCAGTTTTCCTCTTCCCTGCCCCACTAGGGAGGGGCATCTCAAGACTGGGAAGAGAAACTGTGAATGAGTTAACAGAAATCTGGGCAAGATTCCCAAAGTAAATGATGTGATTCCCAGCACAAAGAAGGCATTGCTTAATGCCACTAAAATTCACATAAACAGTCATTGCTTTAGAGCTGATTTGTTATATTTCAAAATCTAAAAATATAACCATAATAACTATATTAAAAAGAAGTAACAGCACTTAGAAATGCTAAAACACTGCATAGTTACTGAGGGTCATGAGAGGGCCCTTGATCTCTGGAACTTCATGGTCTTGTGGGTGGGAGGTAGTGCCTATATGACCTTTGGATAGCACCAGTTAGCACTAGAATCCCAAAGCAAAATCAAACTCTCTGTGACTCAAAGAACAGAGGAGGAAGCTCACATTTGCTCATTAAGATGGTGGCTCTTTAGAGTCATGAAACTTAGGCATTTTCTCTCCTATTCCTTCCCTCTCAATTTCTTCTGGTTCAGTGGTTCTCAAATTTTGGGTCATCAACATTGTCTGGGAAATATGTTAAAAAATGCAAATTCCTCAAGTTTCCCATTCTATATGTCTGGGATGGTATCCCAAATTTTTCATTTTAACAGGAACCAGATGATCCTTCCATAGATGCATCCCCTAGCATATCTTGAAGAACACTAGTTACAGGCCTTCCTTAAACATGATAAAGAGATGGTTCAATGACCATTCCAAGGTCCAAAGACCAGGAGAGGCCTTGGATGGTGGTCAGGAAGGGATCATCAGATAGATTCCAAGCCAGGAAAGACTTAGGAAACCTACTTGGAGCGAGTGGCTCAAACTTTGCTTCTTATAGCCCCAGGGTGCTCTTCAAAAGGTCTATCACCTTTGTCGCAGCATTTTCTTTTTCATCTGTTTTATTAGAAGTAGTTTTCCATGGAGGATTTAATTAGAAGAAAGGGTTTATTATTAAATGCCTCCCCTGCTTAAAAAAGAAAAATCTTATGTTGATGAAGATGGGGAGCCTATAGACACCTCTGATGGGAATGTAAAATGGTATAGTCACTGTGGAAAAGAGTTTGGTGGTTTAAATTAGACGTAGAATAGTCATAAATCTTAATCTGTAATAAATATAGACCAGTGAGGGCATGGCAAGAGAGCTCTGCTGTGCCATGTGGGTCACCTCCTTGGCTAGGGATTGAACTTGTGCTACAGTGGCTACAGAGAGCTTTATAGTGCTGCGCTTTACCTCACTGTGCCACCAGGGAAGGCCCTGAATCCTCACAGTTTAGGAGCCTGGGGAGTCTGTGTTCAGGGTTGGTTCTTGGTGCAAGCCTCTTCCTGACTTACAGCAGGCTGCTCTTTGTTGTGTTCTCACGTGGTGTTGGTGGTGTCAGGGACAGAAGGAGAGAGGGAGAGGGGGAAGAGAGAGAGGAGAAGAGAGAGAGAGGGAAAGTGCGGTGCTTAACGAAGACTAGTGCCAGTGGTTTCTGTCATGGGGTCATCTTGAGATTGTCTTTTTCATGCTACTTAAAAGCATTCAGGAGGCCCTCTCTGCTGCAACAGGTTAGGACGCAGCACTGCAAGCGAACCACAGCTGCCTCAGTGCAAGTTCAATCCCCAGCTCTGGAGGTGATCCACATGGCACAGCAGACCTCTCCTAACCCACCCACTGATCCCCTCATCAGTGTACTTCATTGATTTGCCTGTTCTGCTCTCCACTCTGTCTCTGGCGGATCCTCTCACTGCCTCAGCACCTCTGACATGTACCCCAGTTCTGTATGTCTAGATAAATAAATAAATCTTTTTTTTTTTTTTAAAGCATTCAGGCAAAAGCCTCCATGCCTTGAGATAAAAGACATAGAGTGAGCTTGCATGTGAATTGAGCATCATTTTATCTGGTTACTCACTGAGATGGAATCATTCAGCACTTTGAGTTGACGCCAGAAGAGAATAACTCATTCACATTTACATCACATGTGAACTTTAGAGGGCAGGTCTTCTGGAACAATACATGTCTCCAGTGTCTCAGGAAATTACCAAGGATTTGGTCTTGTTCTAGATCTGGTCTTTCCTTGTGTCTCATAGCAAACAGCCTCACAAAAAAAGTGCATTGACATACAGAAAGGCAATTGTAGGACCAAAGAAAGTCTGTTCTGGAAATTGACTGAAGTTAGCAGCTGAGAGACCTGGCTGAGAAAGGAAACCCTGTTTTGTCTGCTTCTGGATGGGAATGGGGAGAATGCATTCCCTTGGTCCTGACAAAGTGAGCTTCTTTTAGCCCTGGGAGATAACCTAACACCCCTAACTTGAACTTGGAGACTGACTTCACGCAGCAGAGATGAATGGGTCACAGTGGCTGCAGTTTCTGTGTTTTCACTTCGTACAAAGCAGGAAAGGAGAGAATTTTTACAATGCAGTGGTTGGGGGATAGGACACAGATGGCGGGCTGAGAGCCACACTGGTGGTTACACAGATGCTTGCTGTGTAGACAGATGCCTGGTTTCTAGATGTAGTCTTTTTCAGCAGGAAAAAGTCTCCCAGGACAGAGGGCTTTAGGAGACACTGAACATTCCATTTCTCACTGGGGAGTGTAAAGTGCACATCTCTATTCAAAGTTCTGAGAATCCTGCAGAAGATAAAGCTGCGTTGGTGTTAGTTTGCCCAGTGGTTTCCAAACATACTTGATCTCAATATTCTTTTGCCCCCTTCAAAGCATTCATTTATACCTGATGAAACCCAAGTTTTCAGGATCAGTTTCCTTATCTGTAAGCTAGGATAATAATTTTCTGCCTTCTGAAATTTTTTTCCTTTTTTCCCATTTCTACTCCTTTTCTATCATTTCTCCCTCTTTAAAATTTTCATTTTTCACATGGAAGCAGCCCAAATGCCCAAAAGTAGATGACTGGTTTAAAAAAGATGTGGTACATATATACAATGGAATATTACTCAGCAACCAAAAAAAAAAAAAAAAAAAAAGAAACACATGTCTTTTGCAGCAACTTGGATGGAGCTGGAAAAGATCATGCTTAGTGAGATAAGCCAGAAAGAGAAAGAAAAATACCAGATGGTTTCACTCATAGCAGGAGTATAATGGACCAGGCAAGAAAATACCAAGAATAATGAACAGCTATATACCAGAGACATTTTGTGGGGGTGGAGTGGGGAATGGGATCAAAAGTGGGGTGGGGAGGGAAGTGCACGGGACTATGGTGATGGCACATGGGTGACTTGGTGATGGGAAACCCACAGGGATCATAACTGAGATTAAAAAAAATGTACAAAATGATGTAAAAATAAACTACTATATATATACGTATATATATAAAAGAAAAATCTAAATTACAAAGATAAAATAAAAATATGTTAAGAAAACCAGTAAAATAAAAAAAAATTTGTTTTCATTTTTCCACAAGCCCAACCTCCTGTATTTATTTCCCCCTGGAAGATCCCTGAAACCCCACTGTGGATCCTCCCTGAAGTGACTCAGAGACAAAGATGGTTTTTCTGTAACAGAGACCAGTAGAGAAGGCAAAGACTGATTAATTCCATGCCAGCCTGGGCATTCTGTGCTCTGCATCTAGAATAGGGCAGTTTCCAAGGTGACTGAGACTACTGTGTAGGATAAGGTGAGGGCTTGGAGTTCTGAGCTGCCAAACGCCACCACGCAGGCTTCTGTTGAGCCACTAGTTCGTAGCTTGCTATTCACCAAGCAATTTAACAGCCGACTTGCTGCAAAGTGTTCCAACAGTATTCAGTGATCAGTGAATCTATAAATAGCATCATAAGAACAATTTGGATAGATGCTAATATATGGGTTCAGGCCTGCAGTGACTAAACCTTGAGTTGTTTTGACCTGAGAGGCCCATCACAAATCTGCACAGAACGCGTGTGCTTTTGTCTGTGGCAGATGGTCTGTTCCTGTTTAGCGTGTCTGTGTGTATAATTTACTAACATGATAATAGCGTGCTGTTTGGGGGTTTGCAATTTACAAAGTGTCTTCACACACGTTTTCATTTGGGCTTTGTAAGACAGGAATGACTACCTGGGTCCAGGGGAGACAAATAACTTGCCTGAAGCCCCCCAGGGAGTGGGGTGAGTGGGGGGAAAGGTGGTAGTGGTGTTAAGTTATAGATTTTAGATTAGGCTGTATGGTTCTCAAGTTGATCTTCTGTCTTCCACCCAAGTCCTGTTTCCTGGTTTAAAACATTTGGAACAATCAAAGGAGCCAGCACCTCAAGGTCCAGTGCTCTGATCTTTCTTGCTTACTTTGCATGGAAAGCAAGTTGCTAGATTTAGCGAACAAAAATTCTACATTAATTTGGCCACTTTAATTTCAGAAAAGCAATTTATATGTACACATATATGTTTATTTAGTGTGAATATGTCCTTTTGTTCACTTTATCTGTATTTTAAATAAAATATTTGTTATTAAAACTTTTTCTTTAAAAAATAGGAATTTAGGACCCTCCCCAGTGGTGCAGTGGGTTAAAGCACAGCACTATGAAGCCACTGCAGCACGAGTTTGATCCCTGACAAGGGAGCTGCCCCCCACATGGCGTGGCAGACCTCTCCTGTCTCCCCCGCTGCTCCCCTCAGCAGTGTATTTCAGTCCATTTGCCGGTTCTGCTCCTCATGCTGTCTCTGGGGAATCCTCTCATCCCCACACCTCTGTCCTGTACCCCAGTTCTTCTATGCATAAATAATTAAATCTTTAAAAAACATAATTGCCTATAGACAATTTTGAAAAGTCAGACAAGTAAAAGAAAATTTAAAAAATATTCAATTTTACCATTAGGTAATATCAATATTTTAATATTAATGGATAATATTTTGGTATATCTACTGTGATCTCTTTCTCATGCATCTAATTATAGGTGTAAATTCCTTTTTTTTTCCTAAAAGATTTATTTATTTATGCATACAGAGCTGGGGTACAGGCCAGAGGTGCAGGGGTGGTGAGAGGATTCACCAGAGACAAAGTAGGGAGCAGAACAGACCGACTGACGAAGTACACTGCTGAGGAGAGCAGCAGACAGGTCAGGAGAGGTCTGCTGCACCATGTGGGTCACCTCCAGGGCTTGAGATTGTCTGAGACAATTTTAACTGTTACAATTGAGGGAAGATGGTGTCTTGGGTTCCAAGTAGGTAGAGGCCAGAGAGGCTATTAAAGTTTCTACTGTTAAATTTCTTTACGGGGCAGCCCTCACAACAGAGAGTCATTTGGCCCACAGTGTTAAGAGTGTTGAAGTTAGTAAGCAGAGGGAGAAGGATGGAATTAAAATGTCCTTGATCTTCAGTGATTGTCTACATAAGGTGTCCTGATTGATGAATGCAACATTCACACTGAAATATTCCTGACAAAAATCTGAATCCAAATCCAAATCTAATTAAGCTGTTTTAGAATGACATACTGAAATGCTTATGGGTAAAATGATACAACGGGTGGGATTTGCTTCAAAGTTATCTGTAGTAGAAGAAATGAATGATGGTTGGAATGGAGGGTACTGGAGAATGGTTGTTGGTTGGGACTGGGTGAGGGTGTAGGATTTCATATATTCTCTATCCTTTTAGGTACATTTGAAATTCTCTGTAATAAAGTTGTTTTTGTTTTAAACCTTCCCATGAGCTGAATCGTCATAGCTAGAAATCTTCTCTAAGGACCCTATTTAACATTCTCTGATGATTTTGCACTTTTCCTGACCTCATTCACAGGGAAATTATGAAACAGTTTATTTTTGGCATCCTCCTCTCTCTTCCATCTCAGAGGAGAGGTATGTAGGTAGAGCATTCTCCAAACTATTTCCTTATCCTATTTCCTCATGTGTAAGGTAGGGACACAAACGAACCTTGCTTCTTTCCTGGATGCTGTGATTCTGAAGTTCTTAGGGTTCCATTTGGTCTAGCACCATCAAAAGTGATATTTCTCCCCCCTTCCCCATAGGGCAGTCTTTGGTTTTCATTGAAAATCTTTGGATTGTAGTATAATTATAGCTTCCTAGAATCAGTTGCGAAGTATTCTTCTTCTTCAGTTTTCTGAAAGAATTTGTATAGACTTGGTATATCTTTTTTCTTGTTTCTTTGGTAGAATTTCCCTGGAAAGTCATCTGTGCCTGGAGTTGTCTTTGTGGAAAGGGTTTTAAACTCTAAGTTCCAGTTCTTTAAAAGATATTCAGGTTATTTATTTGTTTTTCAGTGAGTTTTGGTAGTTTATGTCTTTCAAGGAATTTATCCATTTAATTTAAGTTGTCAAGTTTATTGACATAAAGGTGTTCATAAATTTCCCATCGCATACTTTTAATATCTGTGAATTTTATTGTGATAACACTTTTCATTTCTTAGTAATTTTATTTGGATTTGTTTTCTAGAAGACAAAAATTCAACAATGATGCCTTTGTCCATATAAGAAAATTTACTAAATTTCAATGCCTTTGTTTTTGCACATCTTCAAGAATGATTTCCTGTGCTGAATTAATTGAACAGGAGGCTTATGGGAAGCAAAAGGGAGACAGTCAGAGGAAAACTGACCTGTAACCAGGCTCTGTTGTTCTGAAAGGAGGAAGCCAAGGTGGCAGGTCACCTGGGAGTTTTTGTATTCTGTGTTAACTTCAAAGAAGCTGGTAGTTTTGGCCATAATCATGGACTTCTACATTCTGGGTCATTCCATGCCAGGCAATTAACTAACCTATCATTTTGTAGCATGTAATCCTAAATGATGTTATCATGCCTGTTTAATCTGGAGATGCTGAAAACATTGGCCAGCTCAGATAATATTCTCATTTTCTTTTCTAGTAAGTCTCCAGGGGGTTGTTTAAAATAGTGTGGAAACCATGGATTTTGAAGTAAGACACATTTAGATTCAGTTTTACTTTGCTATTCGCTAGCTATGGATCAGGGAATAGTCCTGATAATTCTCTGACCTCTGCTTTCCTCAGATACAAAATGGAAATGAGTCCTACTTCTCAGTGCTACTGGGATGTTAGATGAGATAATATATGTATGTTTCAGCCACATATTGTCAACTCTGTGTGGATCTCAAAAGTGCTCCTGGACCAGCAGCATCAATATCACTTGGGAGCTTGTTGGAAATGCAGGTTCTTGACTCTATTCCAGATCTACTGATTTAGAAATCCTGGAGTATGTTCAGCAATCTACATTCTTAGAAGCTCTCAAAGTGATTCTGGTGAATGATAATAAACCACTGGAACAGAACTACTTTCTCTGGTAAATTCAAGAGACACCCATTTTCTTCTCTAATTTTGTGGGATCCCCAGGCCCCCTTGTTCTCAATGATACTGTCTTGGTGCCCAGAGTTCCTGCATGTCAACTAGATGTAGGGTTATGCAGGGGGCCTGTCAGCAAGGATGAAAGACCTGGTATGAGAGACACAATGGGAAACCAAGTATCTGCTGAAAACAGCAGGCAGATATTTGAATAGAGACAATATATTTTGACCAGCAGAAACAATGGGGCCCCCCTGGCAATAGCCCCTGGTCACTTCATCCTAGCTTACATACCCCCATCACTGCTTCCTCCAAACATGCACACTCTCTACATACGTACCCCACCTTTGAACTTCATGTGGATAAATACGAAATGCCTTTGTGGGGGGGGGGCTGCACGATACTTCTGGGGTAGCTCCTCCAGGCTTCTCATTGCTCCACATGGACTTTGAGTCATCTCTCTCATCCCACCAGCTCCCAATGCTGCCACCCTCTGAGGCGACATTATTTATACTTTGCTGATAACTATTCTTACAGCTTTTATACCTGGCTCTAATACTAATTAAACCCTATAGAGTTAAAGACTCTCTTTCTCTCTCTCACTCTCACACACACATTTTCTTATTTTCTTTGCATAGTTCCTCATGAGTGTTAGCATTCAGTAGGAACCTAGAAAAAGTTGGCTATATTTCTTTGTGCCAAATAAGGACAGAAATGCCCTTGGCTTTCCAGCATTTTATTTATTTATTTGACTTATATCGCACCTTGGCTCAATTGTGTGTCTGGAAGATGAAGTGTTCAGTCTATGCCTGCAGGGAATACCAATCTAGCTCTGACACCAGGGATCCTGGGAGTGTAATGTCTTCCTCCCAGTGTCAGCCAGGCGCCACTTCAACCCCAATAAACAAAAAAATCTCAGCAATGTCATAGACCATTTGGTTCTGATTAGGAAGAGAGGTAATAAAATCTCATCAATTTACAACAACTGGAGTGAGTGAGAGAGGAGAGAAAAGGTCAATAAAGAAATGAAAAACCCAAGTTGTATAGAAAATTCTTTGGTTTATAAACACATAATTTTACTTGCATAGCACTTTATGATTTAAGAGGCAGCAAGACTGGGACCAGTGAAGAGCTATCCTTCAAGACTATTGTGAGAAATAAATGAGAAAAACCCAGTAATAATCTGAGCATTCAATAAATACTATTACCGAACTATTACTGATAATAACAGTAGGTGATGGGTGAATGTTTTCTTGATAAATGGATAACTAAATGAGAGATTGGTTGAATAAATAAATGAAAAACTCACCCTGCTTGATCAGATGTTTTTTTCTTAGTGCAATAACAAAGCTTGAGGGAAAATCATTCATTCAGTAGCTGCTGAGTCCCCTAAGAGTTATTGATAAGTATGGTTGAAACAGAAATTTAAAAAGTTTATTTATAATTGTTAAAAACTAGAAACCACCCAAATGCCCATTAAAAGGTAAATGGATAAGAAAACTGTTGCGCATCCATACAGTGGAAATGCTAGATAGCAAAAAAGAAATGAACTATAGATACACACAACAACACAGAGGAATCTTGAAAACATTACAATGAGCAAAAGAAACTAGACACCAAAGGATGTACACTGCATGATTTCACTTACCTAGTATTCTAGAAAAAACAAGTGTAATGTGTGGTCAGGAAGCCCATCAGGTTAGCCGGAGGCTGGGGATGGGGAGGAAATTAACTGCAAAGGGACCCGCAGGAAAAATTTCTGTCTTGGTTGTGGTGGTGTTATGAGATTGTATTCGTTTGTCAAAATTCCTTGGACAGTACATTAAAAATGGATAGATTTTATTGTCTAAGTTATACTTCAATAGCTGATTGAAAAAAAGAAAAGAAAAGAAAATGGCAAGTTTCTGCTATCTGGGTCCTGGAAGCCCTATAGATTCTGAATGGGAATAGATGGAGCAAAGGCTGATGGGCCTCAGTCTGTTCTGATAACCTGGAGAGGTCATGACCTGTCCAGTCAGGTCCACCTACCAGAGATGATCACCCTGGGGAGGCCAGAGCATGATGTGGCCTAAAGTAAAGTAGCTGCTGGAACAGCGTGGATATTTTAAGCTTGTTCCTCAGGCCCTCTCTTGTTTTGCTCTTAAACTAAATGTCAACCTCTAATTTCAGCACCGACCTGGCACAGGTCCAAATGCATTTAAACACGATGTTCCGGGCTTACAGGAGCCATTCACAGGACCCTAAAGAATCTTAACAAGTTGTGTCACCTTGGAAGGCTATCTTACAAGTCATTTTCCAAGCTCCTACAATCACAGATATTCTGGGTAGCTTCCAGTCCCAGGTAGTAGAGGCTTGGTCACATGGAAGAATCCAGACCAAAGTCTTGGATGTGAGAGCAGGTGCCGTAGAGGGGCTATTACTATTACCCAGTTTCCATCATTAACCTTCTGCCTAGCATCTTCTTAAATCCCTTCACAGTCTAAATCCAAGCTCAAAATCTGGTCACTCAGTTCATTTGGAAGAATAGGAAAAAGGCGAGATACTACTTATCAGTGATAACCATTAACTAACATTTTGATCTACATTTTTCAGAGGCATACAGATACATGCAGGCACATACATTTATTTATTTAAAATAAAGGTGTGGGGCCTCCCTAGTGGTGCAAGAGCTAAAGCACAGCACTGTGAAGCAATCTGCTACCACTGCAGCATGAGTTCAATCCCCATCCAGGGAGTTGCCCCACATGGCGCAGCAGACCTCTCTTGTCTCACCTGCTGCTCTCCTCAGCAGTGTATTTTTTTCTTTCTTTCTTTTTCCAGCAGTGTATTTCAATCAATCTACCTGTTCTGTTCCCCACTCTGTCTCTGGTGAATCCTCTTACTGCACCTCAGTTCTTGTATGCAAATAAATAAACCTTTAAAAAAACTGAAAAAATTTAAAATAAAAGTAGGTTCTTACTGTACAAATTGTTTTGTTACCTGCTTTTGCCACCACTTCATTGATTGGGAACGTTTCTTCATATCATGAAGAGTCTCATTTACCCTTTCTCAGTTGTTGCTGCCTAAAAGCAACCTCAAGGTGTCAGTCAACACACGGTGAACATCAATTTAAATTCAGGTGTTTGAGGGTCAGTTTGGGGTGACTGGTCATATGTCCTCATTGTGCCCTTAGGATCAGCAGGCTAGTTCCAGCATGTTCTCATGATTATGACAGATACAAGAGGAGACACCCACCTGGCACATTTCAAATCTCACATCTGACTTTACATCTGTTAAATACTACTGGGCCAAAGTAAGTCACATGGGAAAACATGATGTAAAGGGACAAAGTAGGCTTTATCAACTGTGGAGGAATTACAGTTACCTGGTACAGGGAGTGTATACAAAGAGGGTGGTGATATTGGGACAGATAATGCACGCTGTCACATACCTCATTATCAAGGCCAGATTCATCGTGACCGGACTGTGGAGGTGCAGGAGATTATGCTAATATATGAGGACTGAGGTAGTGGAGGTGGCTCTGGTAGCTCAGGGGAACAGAGGTAGTACACAGGGACTGAAGGACTGTAGGAGACTGATGTAGTAGAGGGCGTCTGAGGTAGTGCAGGGGGCTGAGGTAATATAGAGGATTAATGGAATACATAAAGGACTATGGTATAGCAATTGTGGGCAGGAAATGGTTAATTTCCTTGAAGGGGTTAGTCTACTCAGTCTCTTTTGTTTTGAGCAGAGGACGATGGTTCTAGTCTGGAAGGATCCCTGCTGGACAGAGGAAGCTACTGGTGCTAGTTGAAGAAAAAAGTGGTAGTATTTTGGAGCATATAGAGATTTCCTGAAATACATAGGGAACAGGGTATTCTAAGACCTGGGATCAGCAGCAGCGTATCTGTTACAGACACACTCTGGGAATCAAGATAATAATTTCACCTCTCTCGCCAACGCTGTGAGGACTCTTTCTCTCCTCCTTTCTACACATCTGCTTTCTGCCTTCCCCTAGTAGATTTCTCTGTTCATCCACATTTTCTGAAGTCAGGCAGCCAGCAGAAATTTTGTGCCCTATCCTACAATACAACAAATAACTAAGCACAAAGAATCCGCACTAAGGTAAAGACAGCATAAGTAACAGAATTTTGTGAGATTTTCATATTCAGTTCGACTAAGAGGGAGACAGAATGATCTGGGGCAAACAGACATTTTAATGCTAGGAATAAAAAAAGCAAGAACAGAAAAAAAGAAGATGGAAACTCCCCAGGTAAGGGGACCATAGCATAGAATAAAGAAGGCCTGGCATTGCCATCCATGGAACATCACTGTTGGTCTCGTGATCTTGCTGCGCCTGGTCATTTTAATCAGCTAGGCATAATCAGGCAACTTTCCCAGG
This sequence comes from Condylura cristata, assembly GCF_000260355.1. Taxonomy (NCBI): domain Eukaryota; kingdom Metazoa; phylum Chordata; class Mammalia; order Eulipotyphla; family Talpidae; genus Condylura; species Condylura cristata. The sequence continues at coordinate 34,593,795 of NW_004567115.1, read as the reverse complement.
AAATGGAAATTCATTTCCCTTTCAGGTCAAGAATTTCCCAGAAGTCTTTGGGACTGCTGAAATTTCTGTTAATGAAATTCAGAAAATCTGACAATAATAGCAGCACTGTTACTACTAATACCAGGAGGAATGAGAGGGAGAGAAGAAAAAAAGTCTCAAAACATGTATCAAAATACAATAGGGAACTAAAACCTAATCTTTTCACTAAATGGTGTTAGAAAACTGGAGACCATATCCAGAGGAAGGCAACTGGACCACTATCTCACACCATACACAAAAACTAACTTAAAAAGAAGACTAGACTGTAAGGCCAAAAACCATGAAACTCTGACAAGAAATCAGGAAGTTAGCCTCTTGACACAAGTGTCGGTCATAATTTTTTGGATATGACACAAAAGCAAAGGTGACGAAAGCAGCAATAAACAATATAGCAGTGAAGAAATATTCTAAATGGTTCAATTTTAACATCAAATATAGTGAATATCAACGGCTATGACCTCCATGCAACTTTTTGAGTCCTCAGTACTTTTTAAGTGGTTCAAATTAACCGATGTCCATTTCTTGTTCAAGTACCAGTTCAACAGAGGAAAGTGGGCATTTCTTCCCCACTCTGACCAAGCACTCAGCTTCTCCATGCTGTATCCTGACTCTGACCATCACCTGTTGAGTAAATACAGGCAGCAACAACTGAGAAAAAGTATGGAGGAAGATACTTGGGAGGTTTTCACAGAATAGTGCTATAAGTGGTACTTAGTCACTCCTTACATTTTTGGGGTATTGTAATCTCCAAAGGAGACTGAGAAATATAGCTGTGTCCCAGGGAATCCCAGGCAGATGATGAAATAGATTTGAGATGAAGGACTTGCAGTCTGGACATGCAATCCCAAATTCCCAGAGCATACTTAGTTCTTCTTGAAATTATTTCTGATTCTAGTCATCTCTCTCTCTCTCTCTCATATCTATCATCTACCTATTATCTGTCTATTTATCTATCTAATTAAAAATCTGTTCATTTGAAATAACTCCTGAGTTCTACTCTGACAGTCGGTCTTATATCTACTTTTTGGTCTGATTTCCTCAACTTGAGATCGTCTCACTAACCTGCCTTCCTTTCTTCCTTCATGTAGCCTTTATTAAGCCACCACTAGGCAACTGCTATTTGGAGCCAGTGTCCATGTGAATGAACATCATCTGGATGAGGTTATCAGAGATGCCTAGTGAATGAAGCCTTTTCATTGTCAAAACTAGTCCCCAAATGTAGAACAGGAAAGCCAAAACATTCAGTGTCACTGGGGAATAACCTAGTGATGTATTAGCACTTTTGTTTAGGGGTGCAGAAGTCCTACACACTTCAGAGCAACTTTAAATGAACACAACAGCCTGTTTGCAATCAATTTGCATTTGGGCCTGGTTTTGTAACCATTATTTATCCACCTGACCAGCATGAAATTCACATTTCCTACTAATACACAGCTAAGGAAACCCAATAAAAAGCACACATTTGATTAATCAAGAGGGAAATAAGCATTCAGTCTTGGAGACTGAGCCTGTTCCTGTTATCTGCCTAATCCATGAGTTTTCTGAAGCATGTTTTCATGGCCTTCAGAACTGCCAAAGAGGGAGAGAGTGTTAAAACGTATTCGAGATAAATCCATGTTGGACCCTCCCTGGTGGCACAAGAGGTTAAGCACAGCACTGTGAAGTGATCCACAGCCATTGCAGCACCAGTTAGATCCCTGGCCAGGGAGCTGACACACAGGGCACAGCAGACCTCTCCTTTCTCACCTGCTGCTCCCCTCAGCAGTGTACTTCATTCGATCTGCCAGTTCTGCTCTCCATTCTGTCTCTGGTGAATCCTTTCAGCCCTGCACCTCTGATCTGTACCCTCGCTCTTATATGCATAAATAAATAAATCTTTTTTTTTTTTTAAAAAAGATAAATCCATGCAAAAATCAAAGCTCTCATCACATTCTTTCTTGGAAGCAGATATTTTAAAATATTCTTTCAACCATTAACATTGTCTTTCTAAAATAACACATGTTTTCTCTTCATGTTATTTCAGTTGTTAAAGAGACATATGAAGCTGAACAGTTATTTGACTAAAAATATTTGTATTGGGTGATGTCCCTGTCCTGTCCCTACAGCCAAGACATTCATTCAACACATATTTAGTGAGTAGTATTAGTAAAGTACAAGGTTTTTCAAGCTGTGGGTCACAATGTATCGATGAACTTGTTGGGGCTATATTTAAAAGACTGAAATAGAGTTATATGAACTAGACTAGGGGAACATCAGTATGAGTCACATCGAGGAGGGGTGAAATTGTTAAATGAAACTTGGGTTTGTGTATGTGCATATGCTTGCATTGTGCAATAAAATTTAGTTTTTATTTTCCATCAAAAATGTTTGAAAACACTAATATAGCAGTTAAGAGCACCAGCTCTGGAGTTAGACAGCTTGAATTAAAATCCTGGCTCCAGCACTTCTAGATGTGTGAGTTACTTAAGCTCTCAGTAAAGCAGCCAACACATTCTTCAGGCCTAAGAGGCTTGTGGGCAAATGACCTTTTTTGGGGGAATTTTCTAAAATGTTTGCATTTCTTTCAAAATCAGGAGAAAAAGCAAACATTTAACATTGAAGAAAATAGTAAAATTACTTCTCATGGCATAAAAAGATTGATTTTCTTAGGGTCTACAAAAATCTGGTGGGGGGGGCCTTTAAAAGCAAAAGTGGGGCCCTCACTGGTAGCCCAACAAGTTGAAGCACAGCACTGTGAAGCTATCTACAGCCACTGCAGCATGAGTTTGCCCCCTGGCCAGCAAGCTGACCCACACGGCCTAGCAGACCTCTCCTGTCCCTCCTACTGCTCCCCTCAGTAATGTATTTCAGTAGATCTGCCTGGTCTGCCCACTCTGTCTCTGGCTACTCTCAGCCACTGCACCTCTGGTCTGTACTCCAGTTCT
>NW_004567115.1:34584056-34590457 GCF_000260355.1 Condylura cristata | reverse complement strand
AAAAAAAAAAAAAAAAGCAAGAGTTAGAGTCAATGACAGTCATGAGCTGACCTAATAGGTGGGGTGCCCAATCTTCCTTTCATTTTAAACTGAAAGTCCTGCTTCCTGGGAGCCCCTTCAGCCCCAAAGCAGGAATATCAACTACCCTGCAAACAGACTTGTGAGAAGACTGTGGACAACGCTTGATGAGTGTTCACAAAACACCTTCCCAAGTGTAATGTAGACCTTTGAGAATTCTGAGATAAATAAAACAGGTCAGACTTTGAGAAGCAGTTAAATATAGTGGCTGAGGGGCCTTAGTCCCAGCACTCTCAAGTTATCACCAATCACAGCAGCATGTGGCTGACCCCCAACCAGGGAGCTGACTCACATGGTGCAACAGAACTCTCCTGTCTCGCCTGCTGCTCCCCTCAGCAGTGTATTTCAGTCGATCCATCTGTTCTGCACCCCATTTTGTATCTGGTGAATCCCCTCACCCCCTGTACACCCCAGTTCTTTCATGCATAAATAAAAATAAATCTTAAAAAAATACAGTGGCTGAGAGTGTGAACTCAGGAGTCAATCAACCTGTTCAAATTCTAGCTCTGCTGTCAGCTTCATGATTTGGAGTGAGTTACTCAGTCTTTCTGGTTCTCAGATTCCTTATTTGTATATATCATGGATACGATAGTGATTGCATCTACTTCACCAGAAAGTTATGAACATGAAATGAGTTGGGGCTTTTTGTCTAGTACATGACAAACACAGTAAGTCTCACATGGAGAGTGTAAGGAAGAGGCAGCTGTCTGGTGTCTCTACAGAGCCCTGATGACAGGAACTGAGTCACGTGCCAACCCTATTACTCACTGGAAGATGGGATGGCCATGACTGGTTGGGCCTAACTGTGATTCCTCCAAATACAATTGGTCTGCTGCAGGAAACAGGAAGCAGGCAGAGGCTGCTGGCTAAGTTTCTGACAGTGTTTGCCACGGAGGAGCTCTCAGGCTACCTGGGAAGCCAGATAAAACACTAACAGGAGATACAGGATGGAGAGGTGGCATTAGTGGTCAAAATGCAGGTGGGGGCTTCAAGGATGTGACTGGGATGTGTGCTGACTCTTGAGGCTCAGGGAAGATTTCTTCACGCAAAGAAGTGGGGTCAAGGAAAGAGCACAAGCAAGGGTGTGAAAATAGCAAAACACAGGTGGTCAGGGACCCACAGGCCTGCGCCGGGAGATTCAGGAGGTAGGATTGAGGGTGAGTGATAGGAGACGAGGCAGGAGAAGCAAAGGAAGCCCAGAATGCAGAGGCCTTGAATGCAGGGTTAGGGAGAATGAACTTGCTTCGGAGAGCAGCAAGGAGTCTTGGAACTTCTGAACTAGCGGGAATGGCTGGTCAGTTGACCATCAAGGGAAAGGCCATGTTTCTTATACAGGGGCACATAAGGCTCTATGGTTGGGGCGTTTTTCTTTTTTCATTTTTTAAAGATTTACTTTATTTATTTATGTACACAAGAGCTGGGTGTAACAGGTTAGTGGTACAGGGGCAGGTGTCTGGGGGTGTAATGAGAGGATGCACCATAGATGGAGTGGGGAGCAGAACAGAAAGACTGACTAAAATACACTGCTGAGGGGAGCAGCAGGTGAGACAGGAGAGGTCTGCTGTGCCACGTGGGTTACCTCCCTGGCTGGGGATCGAACTCATGCTGCAGTGGCTGTGAACAGCTTTGTAGTGCTGAAACTTAAACCCTTGTTCAACCAGGGATGCCCATATGGTTGGGGTTTTTGAAACTACAATATAAATAAATGCTTTTCCCTGCATGTAATTGCATGTTTAAGGGAGAAAAAAGTTAATGTAGCTAGCAAGCAACTTAAAATTTGTTTTTATATTAAAACAAACATATATATGTTGATAAGTAAGGTACAAGGATAATGGAGATAAAACAGAAGAATTCAAAGAAATTATGAGATTGTGATGGGCTCCTTTGGGCTACAGTTTCAGTCCTCTTGAGTCTATACTGTCTTTCATAATTAGAAGTTTGTCAACAGAAAAGTTGCAAAGTCTTGGAATAAATAACAAGGGCAGCAGGAAACATCTCCCTCACTGCCCTTCAATAATCCTTACTGGTTTCCCAGTGTCTGAGACCCCTTTGTTCTTTTTTTTTTTTAAGATATTTTATTTATGCATACAAGAGATGGGGTGTAGGCCAGAGATGTAGAGAGGTGAGAGGATTCACTAGAGACAGAGTGAGAAGCAGAACAGGCAGATTGATGAAACACACTGCTGAGAGGAGCAGCAGGTGAGACAGGAGAGGTCTGCTGTGCCATGTGGGTCACCTCTCTGGCTGGGGATCGAACTCATGCTGCAGTGGCTGTGGATAGCTTCATATACTGAAACTTAGCTCCTTGAGCCAATAGGGAGGCCCTCCCTGGGACCCCTTTGAATGAATATTTATTCACTGGAATGTATTTTTCAGGGCTCAGTTCACAGAGAATATCAGGTGTTTGTAACTGAACATGAACTTATCAAAACATACTATGCTGGATCATTCTATTGTCAACTTGGTTAAACTGGGATATATACTCCCAGAATTCCCTTTTCTGTGTGGTTTTAGGTTAGAGGTTGCCAAAGGAAGAACTTGCACAAAATTTAGGAGATGGAAGAGATGTAGTGACAGGTGAGCGACGCCAGTGGGTTCCAGCTCGTCCCTGTTCTCCTGTGCTCTGAGACCTGCTCTTCAAACCAAGTGTTGATCTCGTGACAGACGGCAGCCCCAGGCCAATCTATCCCTGCACGCTTGTCTGTGGACTTACAGGCAAGAGCTTCTTACAGCTCACTATCTGCTCCCCTTGGCCTCCCACTTTGACAGTAGATGAACTTCTCCGATTGACCCCCTGTTCTCACTCCTCCTGTCCAACCTCCACTTCCGTCACTCCTGTTATTGCGTGAGGTTGAGTTCCCATCCCTAACCCCAGAGCTCACTGTGGTTCCACCTCTCTTGTTGAACCTGGATTGACAGTCGTCATTTCCTGTTGATGCTACACTCAGCACTGAAGACAGGTTTTGGCCAAAAATAAAGAGGAGGTAGTTTTAAAGTGTGGCAATATTTAAGCCAGTGAACCTGGACAGGAGATGGTGGAGAGAAACTGTAAGCTGGGTGAACAGTGAAGACCCCTGGGGTCTGGGGTGCTAGGATGAAGGCTGTGGACAAGTGAGAGAGCATCAAAAGACAAATAGTTTCTGCTTCCTGCTTCTACCAGGGCCTGTCTGTAAGGACAACTTACTCATTCTCTATTGCTGTCAAAAATGGTTTGTTGAACAATAACTTGGAACAGATGATGTATTCTTTGCCAAGAGAAAAACAGAATCAGAGAAAGGCAGAGACAGTGGAAAATAAACTAAAAGAAAGTCACACAATGCTTCCATCGTCCAGACAGGACTTAAGGGAATTCTTTTGTGGCACTATCTTTATAGAACAGTATCTTGGCTTTCTTTGTCTTCTTAGCTGGGATCACAGAAGAAATATTTATTTGTTAAACTGCTACTAAGAATGTTGTCTGTTCCATTGTCTATGATCCCATACAAAGACATTTATGTACATATTGTCATTTCAGAGCTCAAAGATTGGAAGAAATATTGAGACTTTCAATAGTTTGGCAAATATTCACTTATAAGGCAAAAAGAAGTGTATCTATTTTATTTGCTTTCTTGCCCTGACTGCCAGAAAACTCAAAGATGTGTTTGCTGTTTGGATGCAGGCATATTCTTTACTGCAAGTTGGCATTACCATCGTGTACTTGATTCCTTTGAGAGTCTGGAACATTTTTTTTTTTAAGATTTATTTATTTATTCATACAGAACTGGGGTACAGGCCAGAGATGTGGAGGGTGAGAGGATTCACCAAAGACAGAGTGGGGAGCAGAACAGGCAGATCGATGAAGTACACTGCTGAGGGGAGCAGCGGGCAGGTCTGGAGAGGTCTGCCTCGCCATGTGGATCTCCTCCGGGGCAGGCGGGGATCGAACTCATGCAGAAGTGGCTTAAGCTTCTTGGTACTGTGCTTTAACCCGCTGTGCCACCAGGCAGGGCCTGGAACATTTTTTGAAAAGTTTCTTTTTTTCTTTTAATATTTATTTTTATTTACTTATACAGACAAGAATTGGGTTATAGGCCATAGGGGCCGGGGTGGTATGTTGGTGGTGGTGGTGTTGAGAGGACTCACCAGAGACAGATTGGGGAGCAGAACAGGTGGATCTACTGAAATACACTGCTGAGGGCAGCAGCAGGTGAGACAGGAGAGGTCTGCTCCCTGGCTGGGGATCAAATTGGTGCTGTAGTGGCTGGAGATAACTTGATAGTGCTGAGACTTTAACCCCTGTGCCACCAGGGAGGTCCTGAATAGCTTCTTTGTGACTGATTGAAGCAAATTTTCACTTCTCAACTTACTAAAAGTCCTGCATCTTGCTTTCTCCTTTGGCTTTACTAGAGAGGAATTGTTTTATTTCTGATACTTGACATTTCTTTCCATTCCACCCAAGACCAACATGATTCTTGACCAAGAGGTGGAGACCACATTTTCAGTTTGAACACAGATAAAATGATGCTTGCACATGGCCATAAATTAACAACGGGGCTTATTTTTGTCATGACATGTAACTAAGATATGGCTCATCTTCAGGATTATTCTTTTGCTTAGAAAGTTGCTTCTAAGTAGACAGTACAATTTTTTTCTTGTGAACGAATACTTTTTTTTTTTTAAAGATTTATTTATTTATGCATACAGAGCTAGGGTATAGGCCAGAGGTGCAGGGGTGGTGAAAGGATTCACCAGAGACAGAGTGGGGAGCAGAACAGCCCGAATGACGAAGTACACTGCTGTGGGAGCAGTTGGCGGGCCAGGGGAGGTCTGCTGTGCCATGTGGGTCATCTCCAGGGTAGGGATTGAACTTGTGCTGAAGTGACTTTTGCTTCTTAGTGCTGTGCTTTAACCCACTGTGCCACCAGGGAAGGCCCTGTGAACGAATACTTTTATAGGGGAGCATAGAGACTAGGGGCAAGAAGTTCCCTCCACTGTCATTTTTACATAATGGCCTCTATAAAAATTTTTATTCCATCCTCAATAGAAATTTTTTTCCAGTAGAATCCAATTTATGTACATTTATATAATTTGAAATTGAAAACCAAATTTTAAAGGAAAGTTTGTTATGACAATAAACTGAATTCCTGCTCTAAGGTTGAACTCCATAATTCAATCACACAATTCCATCCCTAGGCTACAGAAAAGTGGATGAAAATCAACATTGTTAATTTAAACTGAAGCCCTGAAGGGAATTCAACTGGTTCCAGAGAATGTGAAAACCGCAAATGTCAAGGAAAATTCAATGTCACTTTATTAGAGATTTCAATAAAATGACACAGACCAATAAAATGGCAAGAAAGCCTACAGTAACTATAGCAAACATATCATAACAAATCCAGATAACCACACTGTGCACACACAAGCACACCATGTAAGCAAGAATTTTTGTTTGTTTTGTGGCATCAGCAGCATATTAGGTACTCAGTGATATGCTGAATAAATGGTCAATTACAAAAGCTTCTTCAAGATTCCAGCATAGATAAAAATGCCACTCACAAATGGAACCATAATCTCCGTAAGTGCTTTGAATGGTCCATAAGAACATATATTAGAGGCCTCCCTGGTGGCACAGGGGTTAAAGTCTCAGTGCTATCAAGCTATTGCCAACCACTGCAGCGTGAGTTCCATCCCAACCAAGAAGCTGACCTAGACGGCACAGCTAACCTCTCCTGTGTCACCTGCTGCTCCCCTCAGCAGTGTATTTCAGGGAATCTGCCTGTTCTGCTCCCCACTCTGCCTCTGGTGAATCCTTTCACCCCCTGTACTTCTCGTCCATACCCCAGTTCTTATATGTGTAAATAAATAAATCTTTATAAAAAGAATGTGTGTTAAATTAATATAATAAGATCCATGAAATAATACATGGATGCAAGTGAGAAAAAAAATTTAAAAATGAAAGAGAAGATGACACAGGAGAACAAAGATGATTCTGTCCTGGCTTTGAAGTGGAGACTCCACCAAAGGGAACAGCAACAATCATGATACACTCAAAAATACAAACTACAACAAAGTTACCTTGAAATGAAAGAATAGAGTTTTCAGGCATAAGCACAGGGACATGCTGCTTTATTTAAAAGATTGAAATAAGAGAGATTCTGGGGAGAGGTGAAGAGTTAGGTTGCCCTCAGACTAATTTACAACAAAGAGACTATGACACAAAGTCTACTAATCTCTGAGACAAACAAAATGTGACCAGGAACGTTGCACCCCAAGAAGTGCTTATTCCAGGGTGACAGTCACATATGATTAAATGTGAAAGAATTTGAACCCTCCCTGGTGGCACA
>NW_004567115.1:34581432-34583451 GCF_000260355.1 Condylura cristata | reverse complement strand
AAATGTTTGTGGGCAGATTGAGGGCACCCTAAGACCCCCACGCCTCAATGGCCTAAATGGGTACTACCACCTGCCATATAAAGATGAAATATAATCTTAGTGTGCATGACCTTCAATTAGAGAATTTTAATTAGCATATAAGAGAGAAAAGAAGAGAAAGAATATAGCTAAAATAGTTTTTCAATGACATAGTCAAAGTTACCCATCCCCTTGTGGGGAAATGCCTAGTCAGAGTTGGCTGAAAGCTGGGGTCACTGCAGCTTGAAAGCTGGCCACAGACTAAGTCACCTTCAGTTGGGGACCAGAGGAAAGGGCTGGCAGAGGCCAGGTAAACTGAGAAGGAAAAGAGCAAAACCAAATTCCAAGTCAAGGTAAAGGTTGCCGTTGTCAGCCTCCCCACAGGCCTCACACCCATATCTCTGCCTCTGTCAATACCTCCTTTTTATGAACCAAGTCCTTGGTCAGGCCATGGCCGAGATGCACGTATGTGTGGCTTCTCCTTCACATGTCTCTCCCTCCTTATGCCTTCTCCAGGTTTTCGCTTCATCTCCCTTTGTCTAGTCCTCTCAGTTTTTTCTAGCTTGTCCTCTTAGCCCACCTCCTATGGCCCTTGGGGACCTGGAACCACCCCCTTTTATGGATATCCTACTGTTCCAAAAATAAAGAACCTAGGAATGACAGAGCTGTGGTGAAGGTACTCAGAGTTTATTTAAATACAGACTAAGGTTGAACAGCAAGAAGAATGAGAGTTACAGAAAAGAATGTGAATACTACAAACCTTGAAAAAAGTGACATCTTGACTAAAATAATGCTAAGAGAAAAAGAGGGGAAGAAAAAGTTCTCATAAAGACATGTTTTTAGCATAGACACAATTGATGCCATGTAAAACTGCAACATATATATAAAGTGATACATGATATTACAACTTCAACAGTTTTCTTTATCTTTTTTTAAAACCCTAGGCCTAGAAGAAAGCCTATAGGAACTGATTTTTCTTAAGGTGAAACAAGTTGAGAAATAAAAAAAAATTTTTTAGTGTTAAACTCAAGAAATTAAACTAAAACCTTAGCTTTTTCTAACAGCAGCATGTAGAACATGAGCTTAATAATAAATAATTTGTTCTGGTTGTCTGCCCTTTACTAGATCTCTTTTGATCAATACTTCTTACACACTGTGGGCACAGCCTGCAGGCTGGAACAGAGATCACCAAATGCTAGCTCAGGTTATATCTGGGTGGTGAGAGTTTAGGTGACTTATTGTAATTTAGTTGAACTTGAAGATTTCTACAATGAGCAGGCTTATAAGATTTCTCTTTAAAAAAATAAACTTGGCCTTCCTTAAAGCTGCAAATAGTACAAAGAATTTACATATTTCCTTTGTCTAGATCCCCCAAATACTAATACTTTAGCACTCTTGCTTCATCATTTTCTCTGTGTTCTTTTTCCTTCTAAACCATTTGGAAGTATACGATGTCTCTTTACCGCTAAGTATTTCAGGTACATTTCCTAAAGTATGTTTTTTTTTTTCTTACACAAACTATAATTATTAAAATCAGAAAATAGACATTAATGCAATACTATTCGTTAAGTTACAGACCTTATTTAAATATGTTAAATTGCCCCAAATGTACCCTTTATAGAAAAGACATCATTGAAACAACTGGTGAAATCTGAATAAGGTCTTTATTTTTAAATTTTATTTAATTTTTCTAAAGATTTATTTACTTATGCATACAAGAACTGGGGTATAGGCCAGAGGTGTGAGAGGTGAGAGAATTCACCAGAGACAGAGTGGGGAGCAGAACAGGTGGGTCAACCAAAACACACTGCTGAGGAAAACAGCAAGTGAGACAGGAGAAGTCTGCTGTGCCATGTGGGTGAGCTCCTTGACCAGGATCAAATTCGTGTTGCAGTGGCTGTGGAGAGCTTCATAGAGCTGCGCTTTAACCCTCTGCACTACACTTGAATCTACCTTTCCAGTTTTTTCTTTTTTCCTTCTCTTTCCTAAAAGGGAACTGCA
>NW_004567115.1:34566159-34580232 GCF_000260355.1 Condylura cristata | reverse complement strand
AAAAAAAAAAAGATATTCTATGTTGCTTATCATTAGGGTGTTGCAAATTAAAACAACGACACATCACTTCATACCTGTTACTGGCTAATGTCCCCCAAGCTGAAAATGCTAAATGCCAGCAAGGCTGTAGAACAACAGGAACTTTCATTCTTTAATGATGGGAATACAGATGATGACTTTGCTTAGACACTTCTACTTCAGAAGACAGTCTGGCAGTTTCTTAACATATGATCCAGCAATTCCACTGCTAAGTTTTTACCCAAATGCGTTGAAGACTTATGTCCACACAACTTTGCACATGGATTTCTATGGCAGCTTTATTCCTAATTGCCCTAAATTGAAAGCAGCCAAGATGTCCTTCATTATGTGAATGGATAAACACATTGCTGTAACATATTTCATACATCGGACTATGATTCAGCAATAAAAAGAAATACGTCAAGCCACATGATGACAAATAGGAACCTTAAATTCACATTGCTAAGTGAAACAAAACACTCTGAAAAGGCCACATACTGCACATTCCTACTCCGTAGCTTTTGGAAAAGGCAAAATTATAGAGACAACAAGGGTCAGTTGTTCCCAGGGGGTTCAGGGCGGGGAAAGGATGAACAGGTGGAGCACGGGGGATTTTCAGGGCAGACACACTATTCTGGTGAATACACTGCATGATGAATTGATCAGCACCCATGTACAACACTAAGCGTGAACTGTCATGTTATGGACTTTGCTAATTATTTATCAATTAGCTCACCAATTGTAACAAATGTAAGAAGTTATTAATAGGGAGATAATATTGTGGGAGGTGGAATAGATGGAAACTCTCTGTACTATCTGCTCACTTTTTCTGTAAACCTAAAATCATTCTAAACCATTCTAATTTGGAATTGTTACTTTTATAAATTTTAAGTTAAAAATTTTAACTTCTAGTTTCTGTTTCAATGTATGCCAGTCAAAACTTCTAAAGTAAAGTAAGTATATATACAACAAATTTAGATACTTCATAGTATTTAAGTTAGTGGCTTTTATACTTCTGAAGTTGATGAAGCTTAAAACGCATTAAGAATTAATTTTGGGATATTATCTGTCTATCTATTTATTTTATCTCTATCTACCTACCTGCCCATTTTCTGTCTGTCAATAGAGAGAATATTAATATTTGTGGAGTCTGAGTGAAGTGTATACGGGAATCTTTTGACTGTTTTTTTTTTTTTTTAAAGACTTGTTTATGTTTATATAACTGGGGTACAAGCCAGAAGTGTGGTGGGTGAGAAGAATCACCAGAGACAGTAGGGAGCAGAACAGGCAGATCTACTGAAATATACTGCTGAGGGGAGCAATGGGCAGGTCAGGAAAGGTCTGCCATGCCATGTGGGTCAGCTCCCTGATCTCCTGCTGCAGTGGCTTCAGAGAGCTTCACAATGCAGTGTTTTCACCCATTGCGCCACCAGGGACAGCACACCCCCTTGATTATTCTTTCAAATTTGTGTGTCTGACATTATATCAAAGTTTAAAAAAATTTAGAACGTTAAAAAAAAAAGCCCATACCTTGTAGATTATGAGTTAGTGATTGAAAGCCAAATCTGGTTTGTATGTACTGCATCTAAAAATCAAGCTTCATGCCTCCTTCCTCATGGTATCTGGTGTAGAGTAGTACAACATGAGTCTTACTTTAGGTGTTTTATCCCAGTGAACCTCAGCTCTCTATAGGATTCACCCATAGGGCAGGCCCCTGAATGTTCTTAAGTTTTATTTCCCACCCACTGGCATACAAAGGCTACGCTAGCTCCTTTGAACCCACCATGTCCAATAAGCATGATGAAACACGTAATGGATCAGTTTCCATTCTGGGGCTCTTTCTAGATTATACTACACACTTTAAGTCTAGGAGAGCTGACAACACCTGAGGCAAGATAGTAAAGGCAAACTATTGTCTTTGTTGCAACAGGACAGAAGAGGATGAGGAGAACACAACTGCTAGATCAATAATGACTTGCCAGGAATGTTATGTGGATTTGATTCAGTGAGAATACCATCGCTATTGTCTTGCTGTGATCGCTATTTGACTGTGATCATCGTTGTGATAATCTGCAAATGACTTGTGCACCAACCAAACAGGTGAATTAATTGAGGTCATAGAGGGTATCTCCACTCCACAGCTTCAAGTCTTTGGTGGTGGAACTACAGTATAGCAGTGTGATAAGTGGGTACTACCATCATGACATCTTTGTTGTGGTGACATTGCTTGACCAGGGTCAAAAGTTTACATTTTCTTCGGTAAAGTATAGTTTCATTGATTCTTTTGTTAGTTTATTTCATTGACTCTAAGAAGCACATTGTTTTATATGCTAAAATCTCTGAAATCAGGATTTGATAATAGTTGATGATGTGTTATAGTTTATGGCCTCGTTGATTATAAGATGCACCATTAATGAAATAACATCAAAAAATAAAATAACTCCAAATGAAATTTGACATGGGGAGCACAGAAAAAGTTGAGATAGTAAAGGTGTTAGCATAGGGGTAAATGAAAACTATGAAAAGATGGATTGAAATTGTGTTAATTCAGAGAATTTCTGTTTGGTTCTTTGGGGGTAGAAGTGAATTTACTGGAAGCCAATGAAATGAAAGCTTCTTCTCTTGTGTGGTTCTTCTAACTTCCAATGATTATAGCATCATATGGTCACATATTTTTGTAAAATTTGTAGGAATAAGATGTTTTCTATTTTTTTATAACTCCAAATTGTATAAACTTTGGGCTCTGCCCCTGCCAGGGAACTCACAAAACTATGAGGTCATTTTAAATGAAATTTTCCGAGATTTGTCTAGTAGTACCACAAATGTACATAAGGATCAGCTTCGGGTTGAAATGACCAGGGAAGATATTTTTCTCTTTTTACACTGTGGTAAAGTTGAAGCATGCAACTTCTCTTCCTGTCCCACTCTGTGTCTCTTTTGCTTTCTCTTTTCCACATATATATCTCATTTTCTCTTCAGAGAACTGAGGCCTTTGATGTTTTAGCTTTATCTAAGGTCTCTATTAGACTTCCATTTGGGTTAATTTTAATTTTTAGTGGTATATCCAGTAATGGTGCATCTTATGGTCAACAATACCTTAAGTTTCATGAACATAGTATATAAGTAATATGAACTGGTTCCATCTAAGACGTTTACACTGGTTTGTGACATTAGATAACACTGCCCCCTAGAGGTCTCTGTCATATCTCTGGGGAGCTTAGCTCTTTGACTACCACTACTAATGCACAAGTTTCTTAAAACTCAGGAAATGAAACAGATACCTGGTCATATGCCTTGATTTGCATGGGGCTGAGGAAAGTATACCAATTCAACCCAGATATGGGGTTACTATCTATCTAAGGAACTGAAATGATTAGGTGTGAATTCTGGTTAAGTTAGATTGATGGACAGACTATGGGAATTTTTGAAACAAAATCACCACGAGGGACAGAAGAAACTCAAAGAACGTTGTTCAGTTGAGTGAGTAGAGGAGCAATGTGAGATCATGGTAGCCTCTCCTGATTCAGTTTACCTCTCCCCGGGCTTCTCAGTAAGGGGGATAAGGAAAGAAGAGAGACTCAGTATTAAGACACAGGCATAAGTCATAGAAGGGTCAAAAGCTTTGTTAGGACAAATCCTTACAAAAAAGCTGGCTATGATGAGCAGTACAGAGCAAGGGTCACCTGCAGGAGACCTGTAAAACTATTGCAATGGCAGCCTCTCTACTTAAACCTGTCTGGAATACTCTGGAATAACTGCCTTTCAGGCATTTTAGACTTACTTGGGAGATGAAAGCAGGACTTCTCACAAATGATGAAATTGACTTCAATTGTTGTCCAAAGCTGGTCAGACCAGTGGTGCATCTTGCCCATTCAAATTGTATCTGCACTAGCCAATATGGTAGCCACTAGCCACTTGCGGCTATTGAGCTCTTAAATATAGTTGGTGTGACTGAGGAACTAAATCTCAAATGTTATTTATTTTTAATTAAATAAAAGTTCAATTTTAAAATGGATGCAGTAGACAATATTTTTCCCACACAACTTGTAAGATTTGAAGTGTTCTTTAAAATGTATTTATAAATTTAGAATTGATTTTCAACTTTTGCAATACCTCCTTAAACATTATGTTAAAATAAATGTTTGGCTAGAAGAGTTACTTTACTTAGGTGTGGTTTTGTGGAAATAAACTGAACACCTCAAAACAGATGAGTAGATCAAGAAGTTGTATATACACACTGTGGAATACTACTTAGTGATCAAAAAAGATAAATTCATGCCATTTGAGCAACATGGATGGGACTGGAAGGGATTATGCTAAACAAAATAATTCAGAAGGAAAAAGAAAAAGATGGTCTCACTTATAGGGGAAATATAGGAATATAGGGAAACTGAACAAAAAGATCAGGAAAAAAACAAAACTTGTAGGCAAACAATAGATCTGAGACATATAGCAGGGAGGGGAGGTGTAAGGGGTCAAAACAGGACCGGCGAATACAATGGGGATGGTCACAGGTGGCGTGGTAGTGGGAGGATTATGGGGACTACATATGATGGGAGAAATAAAAAATAAACAATGATGTAAGAAAAAAATTAAAAAACGACATATTTTTGTTTCAAGTCAAATGAATACTTCTAAAAAAATAAAACCGTTTTGTCAACATAGACATGAACATAGTAGAAAAACAAGTTTTGGCCCTCAGTTTAGTCATTGGAAAATTTTCCAGTACCTATGACTTGCCTAAAGATTTCTTGCTCTTCCACTTTCCAAGTTCCCTCTAAAAGGCAATCTCTATTCCAGAATCACACTGAAAGCTTGACCCCATGGTGTGAATTACACTTCATTCTCAAGGGGAGCACGAGAAAATGGAGGACTTCTTCCTGCTCATGACAAGAAACTTTTCTTCTGGCTGAGTCTGTAGCACAGCAGACTATTGGGATCTACTCTGGATCCTGCTGAAGCTTTTACTCAAAATAACCAGTCTATCGTTCAATTAAACTGGTTGCTTCAGCTGAGAAAATGGTTTGCTTTATTTCCCTATTCTGCTAACAGAACAATTTCTTGAAGATGAGAGAAAAGCCTCTTTTTTTCATTGCTTTTCTGAAATCCAAATTTCAGAAAATGCCCAATTCTCAGTGTCCAAATTCTGGTCATCCTGTGTTTTTTTTTTTTATCTGCTAAATCTAGCAATGCTAGAGAAGATGCTAGAATTTCCCCCCAAAAGGCACCATCTTATCCTTTTTTGCTATTTCTCAAAACCAAAGAGATGTTAAGGCTTGAAAGAATGTCAGCGGGGGCATTTAGAGATAATCAGAGAGCAGCGGGGTGCTTCTTGCTGAATCATCTTATTGAAAATTAACAGAGATTAGATCTGCATGTCTATTTTTCATGATTTCAACAAGAAAATGATACATATGAAGGGGTCGTGCAAACTGTAGTGTGCTGCCTGCTTGGCTTCTCTTTCTCCGTGCACATCTAAACTTCCTGAAGAGACTGCAACACCCGCCAGGGCAAACACCATGCCTTCTCTTCATGGGTCCCCCAACGCCCAACAACATCAGCACCAGGAGATGCTCTGAGTTACAGACGATCATGCTGGTAGGATTTAAAGAGCTTGGTGTAAAAGACGTTGGGCCTGAACGCCAACAAGTGTCTGGTACTCTCACTGGGAGTTTGCTGTGCTCCAGAGCGAGGCCAGGGGCCAGTAGCTTACCTGGTTTGGAAATGGGCTCTGCCTGGGCTTTAGAAGTGCCTGGAAAGCCCTCTGGTCGGCTCCAGAACAAACGTTCTGTCCTTGAGACCAATACAAGCCCCTGCCACCTGTCAGTGAACGGCTGCCAGAGAGTAATTGTACTGGATGATGTGAGAGGAAGCTGGAGTTAAATAAGGCCCTGGTGGAGTCAGGGGGCCCAGCAGAGCCTTTTCTTACCTGATAATGAAGCCTCATTAGAAACAGCAAGAAACTGCGCAGAGCACGCGAACCACCAGTCCGCCCTGGTTCTCCCTGCCAAGGGCTGATTAACTTAATGACTTACGGCAGCTGCTCTCAGAGATTAGGGAACAGAGACTCCGTGTGCACAGACGGCACAGCGTGCTTGCTGCCTGCTAGAAATCCTTTCTCCCTCCTTCCAATGAGTGAGCCCGTTTCGAGGTTCAGGAAAACGTGTGGCTATTCAGACACAGAAGTACTTCCTTTTGATGACTGACCTTTTGGGACCCTCCAGCTGTGTTTAGGTTAGGGATTTGTATCTTGGCTGGGCAGGGGGTGGGGGAATGGGTGGAGGAGGGTAAACCGTAAAAAGAAAAAAAAATTAATAACAAGAAAGAAAAAAGAAACAGATCTCAGGTACCGTGCAAATTAATAACAAGAAAGAGACCTCATGTGCTGTGCCTCCCGCACAGCTGGGCCAGCTGCACACTGCTTTCTGGGGGGCCCTTGTAACCAGTGCTTCAATTATGGGCAGCCCTAAAGCGTGCAGCTAAGGAGGAGATGGATGCTTAATGGAGATGCAGCGTTAGGTGGTGTCCTTTCTGTTTATGGGCCTTAATAAAAGGGAATTATGTAGAGGTGTTGTGCAAGCTGTAAAGAGCTATTCTGCTCACATGATTTATTAATACAATCTCTTTGATCCCAGAAGCCAAAAAGAAAAACCAGTCGGCTCAATTGCAACCAGGAGGCCCCATTTCTTGCCTGGCTTCTTTTTCAAGCCATTTGAAGGGTTAATCCGGTTTCTTTTTGTTTATATCTACCTTGGTATGCTGACATTTAGAACCCCAGGTGTCAGTGGACACATCCTCCCAACTTGATTAGCAGCATATGAGGACAAAGTCCCAACCTGGATATTTTGCTCTGTAATTCTGTGTGACAGGTGGACTGACAGAAGCTTGTGTGAAGAATTAAGAAATGAAGGCTGGACTGCTTGCTCAGTACATGTGTGGTTTTGGAGGCACTGAGAGCCTGTCCTAGGACACAGGTGGTGGTTTCAGATTTAATCAGAAGGCAGGAGAGTCTTGCTTGGGTAGGTGGCAGATGCATGAACTATATTTGCCCAGCCTGGGCCCTAAGAGGACTGAGGAAGGGACCAGAAAGAAAATTCTGAGGCAGCAAGAGCAGTAGGCAACCACAACCTAATTAATCCCCCACAGACTTAAGTTCCCTTTAAACTGATGGAGAGGCCTCAGCCAGCAGCAGCAGAGCGTGGGTGTCTGCACACAATCACGCACGCAGAAAACATGAAGGAGGTCTGGGGGTTACGGCGCCCCTGATTGTGATTATGTGTCACTAAGGGCCGGCCACCCTATTTCCTCTCGATTGAGAGTGGAGTTTTTGCCTCAAATGGTGGCAGTCTTGCACGTTCTGAGGGCAAGCTGTACTTTGTCATCTTCAAGGACCCTTCCAGAAGACTTCAGGCATGGATCCATGAGCAGAGGCAGGCAGGTAAAGTGACAGCCATCTGCTAGTGAGTTGAAAGGTCAGGCAGACCGGAAGCCAACCATAAAGCGTTTATTTGGAGAGGAGCAAAGAGGCTGGGCCGCAGACCACTTAAGTTAATGCGGGAGGACTCTCTCCACCTCCAGGAAGCTGTTCAGCTCAAGCTCAATCAACCAGAGAATTCAGTAGGAAATCCAGGTCAGCGCAAAACTTGTTAAGGAAGTTTTGCTGGCCACTGGTGAGGAAGACATTTTCCTCATGAAAAGAGGGAGTTGCTGCTGGCTGAAACAAACACAATATAAGTGAGAGTTCTGGGCCATCCTTTGGTAAAGATATCACAATAGGACCATAGGAAAAACATAGCCTTTCCTGGAAAGAATTTGGCCTTTTGAACAAGAAAGTTTGGGTTTCAGTATCTGCTCCATGGTAATTAGCTGTGCAACCTTGGGTAAAGGCATTAAGCTCACAGAGGCTTTGGCTTCTCTCTGTGAAGTGGGGATAATGATGGAATCCTGCTAGAGTTTTTGAGAGAAATGAAGATAAGAGCTTACAACTGTGTAGACATAGAATAGGCTTTTGTAAACGGAATTCTGTCCTGGAAGTAAGTTCAGCCTAACTTGGTGCTTTTGGATGTGTTTAAAAAGATTTTGTATATTTATTCAGGTGTTCCTAGGCATCTGGAAAAATTAGCTTTGTTAAGAGCATCTAGCTTTTATAACCAACACAGGAATAAATCCAATAAAAAGGCAGTTGGAAAGGAGCTGGATGACACATTTTTCCATTTGAAAGGAGTCAGGTTAGATCACACCCACGTGACTCCTTCTGAAGAAAGAGGTGTTACAGAGTTCACTGGACAGAGCCACGAGACCTGGGCTCCCATCCCAGCCCTGCCTCTGCCTCCCTGTTAGGTCAAGGACAAATTCTTCCTGCTCTGTGCCTTCTGATCTCTCTGGAATTAGGAGCAGTCAGATTATATATTCACTAAGTTGTTTCTTAGAGCTATTCTTATTCAATGTGTGCTATAGAAGGGAACTTGAAGATATGAAGGTATAGAACTTTGATAGAAAGGTAAAAGACTGGACTTCTGTAAAGAGCTGGCAAGGAAGCTAAGCCCCAAGACCCATGGATGTGATCCTGGAATTCTTGTCCACTGAAAAAAAGACAACCCATCCCTGTGTGTGCCCACATATACACATATGCACACACACATATACACACTTGCCTAGCCTCTGCCTGTGAAATGGAGCTTTCCCCTTGCCAGCAGGTTCTGGCCAGTGAGATCTAAGGGAATGCCCACTGGAGGCCTTCTCAAGATACTTTCCTTCAGTCACAAAAGAAATGAGGCACACAAGGAAAGGCATTTTGCTGCTCCCTCTTCCCTTTCCCTTTTTGCCATCTAAAGCTGCGATGTCCGGAGCTTCAGTGGACATTTGACAACCATGGGAGACAAGGATGAAGGCGAAGAGGCAGAATATCAGACATAGTATAACAGAGAGACAAAGCGCTGGGGGCTTAACGACGTCAGTGAGCTGCCCAGAGGAGCTCATTACTTGAATAAACACAGTTGATGCCCTTGTTGCTCCAAGCGTGGCCTGTGCCCTGTAGCACAGGCTTCACCAGAGTTTTGTTACAAAAGAAGAATCCCAGGCCCCACACCAGAAATGGACTCTGCATTTTAAAAAGATGTCCAGGGTTTGGGAGTTTGGGGTGCAATTTCAGGGAAGAGGGCTTCTAGCCTTATTCATTAGGGTGTTACATGCAGCTGGAAGCACTCCTAATGGATACTGTGTAGAGACTGGGTAGTAGCAACATGTGGCTCTGGGCGTGCGTGGGACATCTGAAGGCACACGCGCACAATCACACATGCACACACTACATTAATGCACCCTTGCTGATACTGTTGTGTGTGGTTGTATGCACATGCATGTAAATATGAATAGAAAATCCCTCAGCTGTGGATGAGGAGGAGTATGTGCTGGGAAATTTAGGGGGTGATTTCTTGTTTTTATCTTCTAAAGTGTTTGGAAAAAATGATTTTGAAGCCGATGAGTATATATTTCTGACATAATTAAAGGGGAAAAGACACGCACTGGCTCTCCTCCCTGTCCAGCAGGGCGTGGTAGGACGCCACGGCCCTCTGCAGCTGGCACCGGTGTGCCGGCAGGTGCTCACGTGCCCGCCGCTGCTGCCCCACCTCGGTGCGCAGGGCCCCAAGCTCCGCCTCCAGCCTGCCCACCACCGCGCCCAGGTCTGCAGCTCAAGCTCATGCCAGTGCTTGGCGTTGTGCAAGGTGTTCTCCAGACCTCATTTTTTGCAAAAGAGCTCACACTGTCCAAACCAAGGCCGACAGGAAGGGGCCTTGAAGGGGAGGCATAGCGCAGCTGGAGGGGTTGGCATTGGCCTGTCTTGTCCATTTCCCCAAGGACACTGACCTTCCAGGCTTGCGGGCTCTGAGGGGAAATCATGAACCCTTCAGCAGCCATTCTCTTGTTTAGTCTAACCCATTGATTCCTCTGTTGGTTGGGGTGGCATAGGGTGGGCATGGGGTGGGGTGGCCATGGGGTGGGGGTGGAGAGGGTGGAGTAGGGGGAGAAAGGAAGACGGCAAAGGGAGGAGGGACAGTGAGAGGGAAAGAGATGAGATGAAATGAGAGAGCAGGGAGAGGCAGTGCGCAGGTGTTTCTTCAAAGAAATCTTGCTCTCTGAACTGCCTGTGGGTCTTCAGACTGATGATTTCTTATTCCCTGGGGGGCCCTTTCCCTTCCACTGCTGAAGTCTCATCCATCATCCTGCTCAAGTCCTGTCCTCCCTGACACGCCTTCCCAGCTCTCAGCGCCAGAGTGTCTCTGGCCTTTAGACACTCAGCAGTGTTTCTGTTAGTGCTTTAGTAGCGGATCTCGGCTAAGTCCTCTTCCTGCTGTGCTTCCCCGTGGGCTTCCCACTGCCTCATCCTCAGCTGCTGTTCTCCGACCTTGCCTCCTGGGCCTCCACCTGTTGGTCTCTAGGGCACTTAGGATTTTAGTTATTTCTGCCATGACAGCCTGAACTTCTTCCCCAAGTCACAGACCCACTCTGACTTCTTATTGGAAATATGCGGCCCCTGAGCACCTCACATCAAAGTTCCCCAAAGGGAGGTGGTGCCGTCCTCCTGAACCCGCTGATCCCTCTTACTCTGGGCTTCAGCCGATGAACTCATGTGAGCTAGAACCTGGGGAAAGACCTGTCCCTGCTCCTGTTTCCTCCCAAAGTCAATCACCACTGCCTCCTGCCTCCTGTATATTCTGAGAAGAGTCCACATGTGCTTTCTCTTCTCTAGGCCGCAGCGCCTCGGACAGGATGCCTACTCTCTCTTCCTGAGGAATCTCAGGGGAGCTTCTCAGTGGCTTCTTAGTTTGTCTTCTTGTCTCTAGTACCTCTTCCTGCTGCCATCCCCACATAGCAATCTGTGCTGTCTAAAGACAAATCTGGGGGCCTCCCTGGTGGCATAAGGGGTTAAAGCACAGCACTATGAAGCTATCAGCAGCTACTGCAGCACCAGTTCAATCTCCAACCAGGGAGCTGACCCACATGGTGCGGCAGACCTCTCCTGTGTCACCCGCTGCTCCCCTCAGCAGTGTATTTTGGTCCATCTGCCTGTTTTGCCCCCCCCCTCTGTCTCTGGTGAATCCTCTCACCCCCTGCACCTCTGACCTGCACCCCAGCTCTTTTATGCATAAATAAATCTTAAAAAAAAAAAGAGAAATCTGGTATTATATCTGCTCTGCTTCAATACCAACCACAGCCCCCTAGGCACCGACCCCCATGATATGCAAGACTGGCACATTTCTCCTGCTTGCTCCCCCCTGCCTTTCTCCACCACACACACAGCAGTTGGTGTCTCTAGTCTTTGCCCTCAACTGAGTTTCAAGATGTTTTCTACACCCACACCATCCTTCTCCATTCCCTCCATCAGCCTTCCTGGCTCACTCTTATTTTTCTAAGTTCGGGGGCACTTTCCTGAGGAAGTCCCCCTTGCCATTTATTTTTTTAAGATTTATTTATTTATGCATATAATAATTAGGGTACAGGCCAGAGGGGTGTGTGTGTGTGTGTGTGTGTGTGTGTGGTGGGGGTGGGGAAGAGTATTCACCAGAGACAGAGTGGGAAACAGAATAGGCAGATTGATTGGCATACACTGCTGAGGAGAGCAGTGGGCGGGACAGGAGAGGTCTGCTACATCATGTGGGTCACTTCCCTGGCTAGGGATCGAACTTGTGCTGCAGTGGCTGCCAATAGCTTCATAGTGCTGCGCTTTAACCCCCTGCACCACTAGGGAGGCCTCCTTGACATTCTCTTGCACTATCACCACCAAGCTGTCGGGGTGGCCCCTGGGTTTTCATGGTGACCCAAACACCACATGCCCTTGGAACTTCCTTCTCCTCTTCCCATATACCACATCCTGCAGTATTAGACTGACCAATAAACACCTGTAAAAATTATGTCTCTGTCCTTAACATATTTTAATAGATGTGATTATGGTACACCTATAATTTAGCATCTGACTTTTAATAAAGTGCATAAGAAACAAGTACATATTTTTAAATTGAATTGAGTCAGCTCATGATGAAATAAATTTCTGGACTCTGTCTCTCATGAAGAGATTTTCACTGCTGTTGGAGATCATTGTGACTGAAATGGAAGATTCTTGACCAAGATACCATCTTGAATCATAGCCATTGTTAAACAGAGCTCACTATTGTATCTTATTTAGAGCTTATTAATTCCATAAGCTACTAAGCTTGAGTCGGGTTCTCATCCTAAGATGATCAGTAGAAACTGAACCTGGCACAGGGTTACTGCTTTATGGCAGCCAGGAGATAGAAATGGCTACCTGGACTTTCAATTGTTCACATTCCCTTCGTCAGGAAATTGCTTGGTTTGTGAGTGGTTGTTATGGACATTGGACCCATAATACCTGTGGTTTGGAAAAATTTCCCACAGAATCACGTTTGGATCATCACAGTTTTTGTTCCAGGTTCAGCAATGACTCCTGCAAGTGCCATGGAGTTTTTCTGCCATGACTCATGAGCACCGCACAGAGGTGCTCACAGGAACTGTATGTGCTGGGAAATTTAGGGGGTGATTTCTTGTTTTTATCTTCTAAAGTGTTTGGAAAAAATGATTTTGAAGCCGATGAGTATATATTTCTGACATAATTAAAGGGGAAAAGACACGCACTGGCTCTCCTCCCTGTCCAGCAGGGCGTGGTAGGACGCCACGGCCCTCTGCAGCTGGCACCGGTGTGCCGGCAGGTGCTCACGTGCCCGCCGCTGCTGCCCCACCTCGGTGCGCAGGGCCCCAAGCTCCGCCTCCAGCCTGCCCACCACCGCGCCCAGGTCTGCAGCTCAAGCTCATGCCAGTGCTTGGCGTTGTGCAAGGTGTTCTCCAGACCTCATTTTTTGCAAAAGAGCTCACACTGTCCAAACCAAGGCCGACAGGAAGGGGCCTTGAAGGGGAGGCATAGCGCAGCTGGAGGGGTTGGCATTGGCCTGTCTTGTCCATTTCCCCAAGGACACTGACCTTCCAGGCTTGCGGGCTCTGAGGGGAAATCATGAACCCTTCAGCAGCCATTCTCTTGTTTAGTCTAACCCATTGATTCCTCTGTTGGTTGGGGTGGCATAGGGTGGGCATGGGGTGGGGTGGCCATGGGGTGGGGGTGGAGAGGGTGGAGTAGGGGGAGAAAGGAAGACGGCAAAGGGAGGAGGGACAGTGAGAGGGAAAGAGATGAGATGAAATGAGAGAGCAGGGAGAGGCAGTGCGCAGGTGTTTCTTCAAAGAAATCTTGCTCTCTGAACTGCCTGTGGGTCTTCAGACTGATGATTTCTTATTCCCTGGGGGGCCCTTTCCCTTCCACTGCTGAAGTCTCATCCATCATCCTGCTCAAGTCCTGTCCTCCCTGACACGCCTTCCCAGCTCTCAGCGCCAGAGTGTCTCTGGCCTTTAGACACTCAGCAGTGTTTCTGTTAGTGCTTTAGTAGCGGATCTCGGCTAAGTCCTCTTCCTGCTGTGCTTCCCCGTGGGCTTCCCACTGCCTCATCCTCAGCTGCTGTTCTCCGACCTTGCCTCCTGGGCCTCCACCTGTTGGTCTCTAGGGCACTTAGGATTTTAGTTATTTCTGCCATGACAGCCTGAACTTCTTCCCCAAGTCACAGACCCACTCTGACTTCTTATTGGAAATATGCGGCCCCTGAGCACCTCACATCAAAGTTCCCCAAAGGGAGGTGGTGCCGTCCTCCTGAACCCGCTGATCCCTCTTACTCTGGGCTTCAGCCGATGAACTCATGTGAGCTAGAACCTGGGGAAAGACCTGTCCCTGCTCCTGTTTCCTCCCAAAGTCAATCACCACTGCCTCCTGCCTCCTGTATATTCTGAGAAGAGTCCACATGTGCTTTCTCTTCTCTAGGCCGCAGCGCCTCGGACAGGATGCCTACTCTCTCTTCCTGAGGAATCTCAGGGGAGCTTCTCAGTGGCTTCTTAGTTTGTCTTCTTGTCTCTAGTACCTCTTCCTGCTGCCATCCCCACATAGCAATCTGTGCTGTCTAAAGACAAATCTGGGGGCCTCCCTGGTGGCATAAGGGGTTAAAG
>NW_004567115.1:34455476-34566059 GCF_000260355.1 Condylura cristata | reverse complement strand
GGATGAACTTTGTCAGTTTGAACCTGAAGCAGAGATAGAGACAGGAAACCCATTATAGATGATTGCTCTCAGGATGGGGCAGAGGAAGGAATTAGGCCAAGAGGTATTTTCCCCTGGAGTCTCCGGCCCCTCACCCCACCACCAGCTCCAAGGTGCGTTACGTCATGGGACCAGTTTCACGTGGAAACAAGCGGGTGGGGCTTTTGAACCCACCTGTCAGCCATTGGCAGAGGGCTGGCAGGCCCTAACTTTGTAGGCCAGGTGTCTCTGTTTGGCTGAGGGAAATTCTTTGGAGAAGAGCTGAAAAGCGGGTAATTGTGGGCCCTAGCGGCTACCTGCATAGCAGCAGCAGCCTGGCGAAAGGGATTTTGATGGGGCATGTACCCTCTGCTATACTTGTGATTTGGTATCAGTGACACTTTCAGTCCTCAAAAGCTATATACCCTTTGTAAATTGGACGCCAGAAGATGACAGTCTGACCATTGAGAGTTAGCACAGACATAAGAAATGCCAGGGCTCTTCCTGGCCCTCTCACCAGGGCCTGCCGAGATTCCTCTCAGCTCTGAGGCTCTGCACTGGCGCGAGGTTGTGTATTCCCTCACTGAGGGCTGCCGTCGGCTTTCCTCCCGGGCTTGGGTTGTGTGGGCCACTTTGCCTCTTGCTGTGGAGAGTCAGGTCTCTTGTGAGCCAGGAGGAGCGGAGACCCTGAATTTGCCCCTTCTCTTACCTGCCCTTGCAGGGTATTCCACCACCTCTAACTCAGCAGAAGCACTCTCCCTTTCCCCAGGCATCCTCATCAACTTGTATACATTTACTTAGTTTGAAAATAAAATACATGCAAATGGATACAATGCAAAAGAATTCTCTAAGGGATCTATAAAAAGTAAAAAGTCTCCATATCTCCCTGTGTCCTAATTTCCTCAGGCCTCCTGTTTCCATTTTCTTATACTTCTAGAAATATTTCATAAATTTATAAGTATGTATGACCATCCTCCTCTTGCCTTGGTACGTAATATATCCTAGAAATCCTTTTATATCAATAGATAAGTCAATTGCATTATGTTTAGAGCTGCATAGTATTTCCTTGTTTGGAAGTCCTATGTTATCGAGAAGTTTCCTGATGATTCATCTTTGGTTGTTTCTCTGCCTGTTATGATCGTGAAAAGCATAACCTATACCCTTCACTTTACACAGGGGATTGTCTTTGAGGGGAAACTTCAGGCTGGAACTGCTAAGTGAGAAAGAGCACGTGCTTGAAATTTTGATGAATGTTGCCAGGTTGGTATTTAGAGAACTTGTAACCCCTCCTGGCAATGTGAGATGGTGACAACCCCCACGTCTGGCTTAACTAAGCAGTTGGCCAATTTGATCTGAGTGTCCCTGTTTCCTTGTTAAAAAAAAAAAGTCTGGCCACTATTGGGATTACAAAAGGAAGCTCTTCTCCCTGAACAAATGGATATCAGAATGTATCCATTCTGATTCCTCCCTTTATCTTCTGGGGAGCAGATCTTTGCTATTTCTCTTTGCTGAGGAAAAGGGGAAGATAATGGGTGTTCACACTCGCTGTCTTCAGTGCCACCTCAGGAACTGTCTCCTGACCTGTGCTGTAGGAGAAAAAAACCTACTTTCTCTTCTAGGTTACTGGCTTTCTGGAATTACCATTTGTACCACACATGAATACTTATTTATAGAATTGTGCAAAAATAGTGCCATCTAATTAACAAGCTAAGAAATCCCAAGTCAGAAGGCTCATGTCTCAGTAATTTGTACAATTCTTGCTGCTTAAGGCCTGTGAAGAGCTGAGCAAAACTGTCTCAAAGGCTTGGGGCCAGCTGAGGGAGCAAAGAGGCAATGGCCCTCTCTGACTTGTGGGTCACTTGCAGGTAGCTCTGTGCCGGCCTCGGGCCTTTTGAGTGGCAAACCTGCAGGCTGGCAAGGCAGGGGGGCCGGAGTAGGGGTGGGCGGGCGGGAGGCAGGCAACTTTCCCAACCCGCCATGATATTTTTTTTTTAAGATTTATTTTATTTGTACATACAGAACTGGGGTACAGGCCAGAGGCTCAGGGGCGGTGAGAGGCTTCACCAGAGACAGAGTAGGGAGCAGAACAGGCAGATCGACGAAGTACACTGCTGAGGGGAGCAGCGGGCGGGTCAGGAGAGGTCTGCCACGCCATGTGGTCACCTCCGGGGCAGGCGGGGATTGAACTCATGTGGAAGTGGCTTTAGCTTCTTAGTGCTGTGCTTTAACCCGCTGCGCCACCAGGGAGGGCCACCGCCATGATATTTTATGCTATTTTCTTTGAGCTTTCTCTGGTGATGTTCCCTGCTGTCACCTCTTCTATAGCCATGCCTCACCTAGTCATCCTCCTGGACACCATCTCCGAGTGATGCTGCCCGTACAGCCTCCATGCTCAGGTGTGCACACTCCTGCAGGCCACACCCTACTCCAGGTGTCCACCATCAGGCGCCCATGCCCTGCGCCCGTGCTCCCAAGCTTCTTCCACATTCAAGGCCTTAGGTGATAGCCACAGAAGTGGCCTCCTTGGTGGCCCAAGGGGTTAAAGTACAGCACTAGGAAGAAGGTGGCAGCAGCCTCTTCTGCAAAGGTCTGACACCCCCCCCAACACCCCCAACCCCTCTCCCATCAGGGAGCTGACCTACATGGCACAACAGACCTTTCCTGACCTGCCTGCTGCTCTCCTCAGCAGTGTACTTCGTCAGTCGGCCTGTTCTGCTCCCCATTGTCTCTGGTAAATCTGCTCAATGCTCCCGCACCGCTGGTCTGTACCCTAGTTATGTATGTATAAATGAATAAGTCTTAAAAAAAAATTAGCCTGATTAATTCCATTTACCCTACAGCCTTGCAGAGCCCCGGTCCTGCTCATAGAACAGAGATGACTATGAGTGGAGAATAATGCTGTGATGACTCTCCTGGGTTACTGTGAGTCTTCCATTAGGTTTTAGAACTTTAAAAGCATGCACATATTGAACTATATTTTTCCATATGTAAAAGTTGGGCCCTCCCTGGTGGCTCAGCGGGTTAAGGTGCAGCACTGCAAGCTAGCAGCATCTGCCTCAGGGTGAGTTCGATCCCCACCCTGGAGGTGATCCACACGGCGTGGCAGACCTCTCCTGGCCTGTCTGCTGCTCCCCTCAGCAGTGTACTTCATCAGTTGGCCTGTCCTGCTCCCCACTCTGTCTCAGGTGAATCCTCTCAACACTCCTGCACCTCTGGCCTCTGGCCTGTACCTCAGTTCTGCATGCATAAATAATCTTAAAAAAATTAATAGTAGTTAAAAAATGAGTTTGTAAAAACCACTATGAGTTGTACCTTACTGTTTCATCAGTCACTGCTAATGTCCAGTTGAGGCTTAGTCCCAGGAGCCTGCTTGGGGGAGGCAAGACAGGGACATCCTGGAGGGCAAGTGGAGCCAGGCAGTAGTTACACAGAGGACCAGGCTGTTCCCTGTGAGTTGGAGCTAGCTCTTCAGGGTTCACATGAGTCAATCCTCAAGTTTTCAGGAATTTTTTAAACTGGTTGTTAAATACAGCCACGATTAACAAATAAATGGTCTCAACTTATAATTAAATAAGTTATTTTAAAATGGTAATAGATTCAGTGGACAAATGAATAAAACCTGTGGATATATACTCAAGGGCATACTACACAGTTGTGCCAAGAGATGAAATTTGGGACAAAATGGATGGACCTCAAGGCGATTATGTTAAGTGAAGCAAGTCAAAAAGTGAAAGATAGTGGATGGTTTCACTTGTCTGTGCACTATAAGTAGGTAAGATTCATACAAGAAGGAATAAATCTTGATGAAATAATATAATGGTTACTAGAGAGGAGAAACAGGTGGGGTATTGGCACAGGTGGTTTGGTGGAGGGTGAGGAGAACATGTGCATATATGGAGGAGCAAAATATTGTAACCCCCAAATTAAAAAAAAAAAAGAAAAAATGGCAATAAGTATTAAAATGATCTTTACATTTTATCACGATCTAATGCCATTGAGGTTATTTACATTGGTGATACCTGTGTGGTGGAAATAACGTGCAATGGTGTGTTCAGTGCGTCTCTTTACTACTCTATGTTCGTTTCAGCAAGTTAGTATTTTGAAATCAGTCCTACGGAGAGTATTTACACTATGAAAATTGGCAAATACTACAAGTCAGGGATTGAGTTACTGTTTTGTTGAATGTCAAAATAGGGATGCAGAAAATGCCAGTGCAGATTTAACAGAAAAAGGAGTCATGTCAGTAGCTGCTACATTGTAAACAGTACAAAAATTAAAGGGAATATTCTTCCAATATTTCAAAACTATTATCTGATTTGATAGAAGTTATATCATTGATGAATGAACTCAGTAAGGTCAATGAAAATATCAGTTGAAACTCATATTAGAGCTATGTACACCAATCATTGCTGGAAGCTCTTGTTTAGTGAGGAATTAATAATGAAATATTTTATACTTTGATTTTGTGACACTGGTTGATGACATTACTATAAAAATGATTGTCAGATTTTGCAAGTCATAGGCAATAACACTGAAGTTATAGGTGCAAATGGAAAAAAAGTATTTCACCTTAAAATGTATGTTATTTCTAAAAGTATATAAATAAAACATGAGCAAAAGCTTCCAGTTACCTTTAAGTGGTGTTGTGACTCTCATTGGCACATATCTACAGATGCTGACATTTCAACACTGGGCATGAGCAGAAGCCAAATTCCCAGGAGAGCAAATATCAAGCCTTGAGTGGAGGGTGGATGAAGCTGCTGGCGAAGGCTATGCCACTATGCTCTGTCCCTCCTCTCAACTCAGACCATGAGTGACTTGTACATCATGGTATATACTTGTCTCTGGGGGCGGAGGTGGTGTCTGTGAATCCTCATGTCTCACTTTAGTTAGCAGATGCTGTACCAAGTGTCTCCCATACACCCTTTATAACTAGCAGAGCTGCTCACACATCTCAGTTTAATCCATATTACAGTCCATCCCGGAACAACACGGGGTTGAACGGCATGACTTGCGAGGGGATATTTTTCTGTCCTTCACTTTCTACATTCATGAAGTTCAACCAACAACTAAATACAAGGAACTTGAGTAGCTGTGCTTTGGGTATCCACAGGGTCCTGCAATGAATCCCCAACAGATACTAAGGACAAAGGGAGTTAGTTTTGGGGAATCAGATGTCATACACTGATTTTTGACTGGGAGTCTTGGCATTCTTAATCCCCATGTTGTTCAACTGTCAACTGTATTTGTATTGAAACCCACTTACTCCTTCTCTGTAAACAAATGTGTTTAGAAGAGAAACTGTGGCTAAGTCCTCAAATTTTAATGCACATTAGCGTCATCTAGGCATCAGCTGATTGTGAAAATGTAGGTTCTGGTTTAGAACTTAAGTGGGACCCAGGAATCTGCACTTAAAACTCCCCTGGGCTGCCTGGTCCATGGAAACAAGTTCTAGATTGCTGGAGACACTGAGAAGGCTATCATCTGCTATTGACAGAAGAAAACTGAAAATTAATAAAATTAGCACAAACCAACATTATTATATTCTAACAAATTTTACCCGCCAAGTTGCTGGTACCCAAACCTGCTCTTTTTTTGATGAAAGGGGAGATCAACAACTACGAAAGAGGTTTTAGTGACCTATCAATACTAAATGAGAGCTTCCTTATGCAGTTTAAGATTAAATGAGAAAAAGGGAACATGAACATTATGAGTTTTGATGTCATTTTCTAGACAGCCTCACAGTCCACATTTTCTATAGTGCAGAGCACAGACCTACTTGCCTTCATTTTTTTTTTTTTTTAAAGATTTATTTATTTGTGCATACAGAACTGGGGTACAGGCCAGAGGCTCAGGGGCGGTGAGAGGCCTCACCAGAGACAGAGGGGAAGCAGAACAGGCAGATTGACGAAGTACACTGCTGAGGGGAGCAGCGGGCGGGTCAGGGAGGTCTGCCACGCCATGTGGTCACCTCCGGGGCAGGCGGGAATCGAACTCATGCGGAAGCGGCTTTAGATTCTCAGTGCTGTGCTTTAACCCTCTGCGCCACCAGGGAGGGCCCCTACTTGCCTTCATTTTAGGAGAGTTAATAGTTAAACTCACCTAACGACATGTTTTTCTCCAATGACTTTTAGATTTTTGATTTCTCATGATTATAATAACTCTACTTTTTTTCTGTCTCACCCCAATGCCTCCAGATTTCTCCTCTGGCCTACGGATCAATAGTAGGTGTGAGATTTTAGACCCTGCTGACAGGAAGGCAGGTGTGTGTTTGTTGCTCAGCACGGTTGCTAGGGATGCAACGAGATTCAAATATGTTGGGTCATAGGCTTTCAAATCAGCTTGAAACCTTGGCTCTGTGGTGCAGGAGCTGTCTGTTTGTGTTCCATCTATATTCCTGGGACTGGAGAGCATGGTGACATTTTGAAATATAGTAAAAATGTTCAAATGAAAAACATTAAATTAAACCTGTATGGAGGATGGATGTCAGAGAAGAGCTGAGTGCCTTTGAATAAGTCAGAATGAAATTTGAGTCTCCAAATGGAGAGGAAAAGAGACATTTTTAAGCCCAATCTATTCTGCGGATTAGTATCACCATTCCTAAAAATCCTTGGTGCGGACCTGGAGTTGGAAGAAATCACATTATAAGGCGTGAGTGGCGGAGGAGAGGCTGGGAGGAGGCAGAGAGTGTAGCGTGGCAAATGACTCCATGATTGTGGATGAGCAGGTGCGTTCTTGGAACATGTGTCTGCATTGTGAGGGCTCAGGGCTTGGCGTGAGTCAGTCCCCATCCCCCCAACGCCCCCGCAGTTGCTGTGTGGGTTTCAGCTTGCGACTCAGGGTCTCTGTTTTTTTCAGTTGGTGAATCACAACTCATAAGAGCATTGCTCTGCCACAGAACTTTGGTTCTTAAGCACCTTAGCTCACACAGAATCATACAAATCTCATTATGTTCACTATCATAGACTCCTTAGGGAGACAGGGGTTCCTAATCAATCACAGAGGAATCTTCTTTCTCAGGTAGGACACAGAGGCTTGGTTTGGAAAGATAGTGACAGATGTCAGGCCTAACCATTTAGGTACTCAGAACACAGCCTTCTGACCTTGCTTTTCACAAAATGTTACTTGGTCATTCAAAAAAAGAAAATGAGTCAAATTTCTCCCTCTTACCCCCACCCCCCCCGCCCTCCCCACCACATGATCTATCCAGTTGATCAATTCTGGAGTCAAAATGGCATAATTCCAGTTCTGCCATTTTCTAATTGTTTGATCATGGGTCTGTCACCTAACTGCTCCATGCCTCAGTTTCCTTTTCTGTGAAATAAATAAATTACAATATCGGTCTCATGTTGAGAAGCCTGAATGAGAACATGCCTGTCAAGGGCTTATGCCTGGCATTTGTGAAGCACTCAGTAAATTCTCACTGGCTCTGTGCTCTCAGCACATCTCACTCCCTCGGGGAAGAGGGAACTTTCTGTCCGTTGCCTCCCATCTCCACTCCAATTAGCTCCACACTAGATTGTAGGTACCTGCTGGGCAGGGGCAATTTACTCACCCCTCTCTGGCCCCGGGACCAGGGCTTTTACTCCTAGGACATGCCTAACTTCACTTTTGAAGGTCCACAAAGTATATCAGGCTCTGTAGGAAATGGGGACTACAGAAGAAGAGGATTTACGACTAATGGAATTAAATCAAAGCTCCTTTTCATTAGGAGGATTAACTTCAATAAAATCATGCTTGCAAGTTACCTCACAGTCATGTGCCATCAACTAAATGTTATTAAGCGAAAGATAGTTTTCCATAGCAGCCACACACCCCTCACCCACCCAGGTCAGATACAGGATTGATTTGGGAAGAGGAGGCTGGATGCCTGGCTGGTTCTTCTTAGTAGGAATGAAAATAAATGCATGTCTCACTGGGTGAAACTTCAACATTGGCAGAAGAGTTGGCCGGCCCCTGGCTAGTCTAAACCAAGTTTCTTCTTCAATTTACACAAGAACCTCTTGGCTGTTGAAGCTGCTCTATTTGGAGTTCAGGATCAAGTCCCAGCCTCAGTCAAAGCTGCCAAAGAAATGCAGAGGCAAGGTCTGAGGGCTTGCCTTCCCTTGCCCTCTTGATCAGCAGTAAGCAGAAGAGGTGCCACAATGAGGTAACTCGGAAGAGAACAGTACATTCTTCTTACAGTAATTATGGGGGAACTCTCGATGGTAGTATTTGCTCTGGCTCACTGAGACTGTCTCATTCCTAAGAAGCCACATCTCTGTTATGTCCCTGTTAGAAGACTAGAGAGTATTAAATACAAATCTTACCACTTTAATTTCTGAGGTTTGTTTTATCCTGGAAAATCTCTTATTTTGGAAGTAGAGAGAGTGCTTTTATTTTCTACAGGAAAGACCTATTATTAAAACTGATCTAAGATAGCTTTGAGATCGACAGACTCAGGTGGCCAGGGCTGGGCATTTACCGAAGCGATGGATTTCATGTCGACAGGGTCCTGTGCTGGGCCTGCTTTGTGCTGGATAGATGGAGTAATGATCCCTGGAGAGAAGGTCTGAGGGGGGAGGCTGCAGTCACCCAGATTAACCCCATAGAAAAGGAAGGGTGGCTGGCATGGGCTGGGTGACATTTCTCCCATAGTGTATCGTTTTGTACAGTTTGCATTTTGAACCAGGTGAAGGCATCATCTACAACTCCTTCTGCTTGGATAAAAGTACAAAAGAGGTGTCCCTTTGACAAAGCTGGCTCTGTGACATCCAATGAGGTACAGAAATATTAGGTGACCCCCCCCCTTTAGAGCCCACCAGAGACTATAACCAATGCTCAACACAGGGGAACCCCTAGATTATTGATGCTCTCCGAGTTCTATCTTCTGAAAATGAATTTTCCCATTGGCTATGAAGGCAAAAGGGCTTTAGGGCCTCTTGCAGGCTAGAATCAGTCCATTTTAATCCAGTTTCATATCACCTAGAAAAATTTGACTCTTTTTAGTGTAGCACAGCAGACTGTATAATCTATTTATCCTTGCAGGACTAATTATTTTATTTTTTTTTTAAGTTTATTTTTTACATCATTTAGCACATTTTTTTTTTCATCTCAATTGTAATCCCCACGGGTTTCCCATCACCAAATCACCCCTGTGCCACCACCATAGTCCCGTGCGTTTCCCTCCCCCCCCCCCCGTTTTTGGTCCCATTCCCCACTCCACCCCCACAGAATGGAGGACTAATTATTTTTTGCAAAAATGGCACCATGCTATCCAAGTCTCTTCACAGCCCCATCTTGACCTATGCTGTCCAAGATGGTAGCCACTCGCTACATGTAATGATTTTTCAAAAAATTTAAAAAATAAAATAAAATGATAAATCCACTTGTTTAGTTCTCTGTCACATTTCAAGCGCTCAGTAACCACATGTGGTCAGTAACAGCCATGTTGGATTGCTGCACAGATTAGAACACTTCCATCACTACAGAAACTTCCATTAGTGGACACTGCTCTAGACAATCTCTAATGTTTCTTTCAGCTCTGAGACTATCAATAAATGGAAACCTCACAATTCATCTCCATCTGTTCACCTGTCTTCATTCTTAAGCCTCCACCATCGTTTGCTTAGTAATCAAGATGGTTACACTCAGATAAACTTCCTCACCACAAATGCTGACCCACAACAAGAGCAGGCCTGCTGTCAGCAGGGGGCATGCAGCAATCTATTTGTTATGTAGTTGCTGACCTCTAGGGACTATTAAAAAGTGACTGAGTTGTCTCTCATCTGTGTGAGATGAATCCTGTCACAACCTCATCTCACCACCCCAGGCCACCCCACCCCCACCTTGTGCTGGTGATCAAATAGCCTTTGGTTATTTTACTTATCCACTGCAGTGAACAAGCAACAGACAGCTGGGAACAAGGGTCAGGAGGCCTTGTGGGAGGGAACATACATAGCAGGCAAAATAGCTTGCCTGGCTGGGAGCAGACTGTGGGCCAGGTTAGGGGAGGGAGCCAAGCCTCTCCGCTCCCAGGCTGAGAAAGACAAGGAGACAAAAGGAGAGATCTGGGCCTCTCTCTGGGCAGGTGGGCTGAAGCCTCTGTCTATTTGGCAGAGGAGACTATGCAGGTAGCTCTCAGCTTCAATACTGGGCATCCAAGAGGAATCCCAGTGTGGGAATCCAAGAGGAATCCCATGACCTCTTGTCCCAGGAGTTATGCTGTGATTGGGTTGCATGATGTATAGAGTAGGTAGATTTTTGCCAATGTAATTAAGATGCCAAATCAGCCCCAAATCAGCTAATGTTGAGTTGACAGAAAGGGAGCATAGACTGGGTGGGCTTGACTCAATCAGGTCAGAACTTTGAAAGCATCTTAAACACCTACAAGATATATATAGTTGAAGGGGTAGAGAGAGCCCCCGTACTCTTAAAACCTAAGTATGTAAGTCAACATCACGTCAATAAAATCAATAATTTAGGGCTCTCCCTGGTGGTGCAATGGGTTAACGCACCACATTATGAAGCTCTCCAAAACCACTGTAGCACAAGAGGCCAAAACCACTGGCCAGGGAGCTGACCTACATGGGGCGGCAGACCTCTCTTGACCGCCTGCTGCTCCCCTCAGCAGTATACTTTATCAATCTACCTGCTCTGCTCCCCACTCTGTCTCTGGTGAATTCTCTCACCCCCTGCACCTCCGACCTGTACCTCAGTTCTGTATGCATAAGAAATAAATCTTTAAAAAAAAATCAATAATTTAAAAAGATAAAAAGAGGTCTTCCCTTGTCTTGGGAATGCAGACAGTCCTGCTGTGAGAACTGTGGGGAGGAGAGGGGCTGGTAGCTGAGGGCCTGGTCCTGCCTCTGTGAACCCAACCTGAATATAGCTGAAGATGGGAAGAATGCAGCCCCGCTGGTCCTCTACAGCCTCTGAGACCCACAGGGGGGCCAATGGAAACAGCTCCAGGGATACAGACTGGAAACTGAAGTAAATACTGACTGGAAACTGAGGGAATCGGTGTACTAAGAATTGCAAGTAGTAATTGCAATAACTGGTTACAAAGCAGCAGAAAACGAATATTCCTTGTTACCTAGGAGGGTCCAGTCCCCTCAATGGACAAACGGAAGTGGGAAAGATCAACCTTTGAGACCCAAGTAGCTTCCTTCAAAAACTCTGGAAGCCCTTAGCCTGCAGGAAGTGTGTTTCCTGGAAGAGGTCAGGAACTCATGCTTCTATTTACCAGAACGGATTGTCACCAGCTTGAAATTCAATAACTACAAAATATTCTTGAAAGTGTCTTTTTGGCTCCCGGGAACATCATGTTCCTTCCTGTTGGTTGACAAAAGATTGATATTTGAAATGGTTGCTTTACGAAAGCAAAACTTAGGGGAAGAGCTTAGATGCAGAGAAGGTAGAAATCTCAACACCTGTCTCTCCTCCCCGGCAACAGTAAACACATCCGTAAAATGGGTCTAACACTAGTTCCATTTTGAGACTGGGATGAGAACTGAAGGAGCAGAAATGATGTCAAAGTTCTGGTAGCATAAAAGCTCTCAGCAGGTTATCAATTTTACTTTTGAATTTTTAGATCTTTAAACAGTGACTGATGTTTAAAGATCTAAACATGCCCCAAAAGTTTTAGGCAAGAAGGGCACTGAGAGATCTTGTTCCAGCCAAGGTCAGAATGGAGCACATCTGCCCTCAGGACTCTCTTTTCTGTTTGTCACTTGGCAGAATGGACATGTCTCTGCCTATGACTCCAGGGAACAGGTCCATGACAGCAGCCCACAGCATACCCCCAGGTGGCTTTTTTTTTTTGAAGCTATATTTATTTATGCATATAAGAGCTGGGTTATTTATGCATGCAAGAGCTGGGGTGCAGGCTAGAGCTGGGGGGGCAGATGTGAGAGGGTTCACCAGAGACAGAGTGAGGAGCAGAATAGGCAGAGCTACAGAAATACACTGCTGAGGGGGGCAGCGGGTGAGGCAGGAGAGGTCTGCTGTGCCGTGTGGATCACCTCCCTGGTCTGGCATTGAACTGGTGCCATGACTTAACATTTTGTGCTACCAGGTGGCTTTTTCAAAGGCCTATTGATTGTGTTTGGGGACTATGTTCTGTGGCTAGCCAGGTCAGGCGTATGTCTTAGCATACTGTCTGAGGTTCCTGAAACATCTCTACATACCTGAGTTGGGTAACCCCAACAAATAGAAAAAGGTGGGCCAAGATTTTAGACCCTGCGAAATTCTCTGGACCCAACCTGATCACCCATCACTGAATCATGCACTTGGAGAAGCTCCAAAAACTAGACCACACGTTCTCCACAGGGGAAAGAATGTGGTTACTGCATCCATCCAGAGCCTCTTTGTAAGCTTTTAATGATGAACAAGTAAGATTGGCAGGGAAGCGCAAGCGCGGTGGTTTCCACCTTTGTCCCTTAGACCACAACACATGATTTCTCCCCAGTTTTCCTCCCCAGGCAAGATTCTGCACCTTTTTGCCTGAAAGCTTTCTCTGAAGTCTTTGAAAGCCGCTCCGCTAGCAGATGGCAGAGGACTAGTGGGAGATGGCGGCACTGCCCTGGCTTCCTGCCCCTTCCCGGGTCTTGTGCTCCGTATCACTGTGCAGCCCCTGTGGGTGCGCCCTGCGCTAGGGGTAGCTGGATGGATATCGCGATATCGCGTCCTCTCTTGGTTCCTCTCTGCTTCTCCACTTGCTACTATTTTGTTTTTCCTCCCCCAAATCTAAGCCAACCACCTCTACCACAATATTTGTATCAGGATCTGTTTCTGGGGAAACCTAAACAAAGACATAAATGAATCATGTCAGTTAATTTCCAGCCTCCCTGGCCGGAAAGGTAATTAAAGGCCTGTTTGTATTCTCTCTGCATTGTGTGCTCTTGCTGCTGAGAGATGCAGACAGGAGATGCTCAGATATTGGGGTGGGTAAATGTCAGCCCCCCTAGGGCACCACTGCAACTGACAAAACTATTTATTGGGGGACTTCTGGCTGTCAGCTTTGATTCCTTCTGATGATCAGAGGAATTCACTCACTCTGCAAATATTTTCTGAGTTCCACCTCTCTGCATGAGGCCCAAGAAACACCAGCCAAACTAAAACAAGTGCTGTCTGTTTTCTCTGAGATGAAGCGTTCAGATTACTCTATTAAAAAAACAAACACTAATGAATCTGTTCAGAATTACAGAAATACAGTTGAACTGACGATGATTCTCATGAGGGGAGGGGTGAATCATAATGACTAGATTTTTTTTCTTTTTCATACTATGTGGGATTTATTTCTGTTAATTATAATGGCCCGGTCCTTTCCTATAGAAATAATCACTCTAGGGCTTCCCTGGTAGCGCAACAGGTTTAAGCTCAACACAATAAAGCTAAGCAGCCACTATAGCACAAGTGATCTCTGGTCAGGGAGCTGACCACATGGCGGGCAGACCTCTCCTGTCCCCCGCTGCTCCCCTCAGCAGTGTATTTCAGTCCATTTGCCTGTTCTGCTCCCCACTCTGTCTCTGGTAGATCCTGTCACGCCCACACCTCCGGCTTGTACCCCAGTTCTGTATGCAAAGTAAATAAATCTTTTTTTTTTTTTTTAAATAATCTCTATAATGTAGTGTATACCTCAAGCACCTCAAGAGTGTTGGAACAGAAGCAAAGTTGTAGACTTCTGGGCTACTGAGATTGAGCTTTGGGAACAAAGCTCAGAGTGGAAAAAAGGTCCCTGGACTAAGCCAGGAGCTGAGCAATAGCACACCTGCATGTGACCCCAGGAAGTCAGCTGTCCTCTCTGGTCATTGTCTTCACCCCTGAGATGAGGGAACCGGGTTCGGTGATCTCTGGACATGTTTCTTGGAAATATTCATGAGTCCTATAAAAAGAGGCAATGAACCAAAAATCAGATCTTTGATTATGCCTCCTTTTGCGTTATTTCACTTCTCAGCAGGTTGGGGTTGGGGGTTATCTGCATTTTGTGAAGTTACTATGAATGATTTGCGCATAAAAAAAGTGTGTGAATGACATGCTCCAAGGAATTGAAGGTTAGAGGCTGTTGAAGGGTGCAGGGTAGAGAAATGGGGGCTTGAAAGATGCTTCCTGGGCTGGTGAACATTGGGAAACCCAGAATTGATGAAGGCCCTGTTG
The DNA here is from genome assembly GCF_000260355.1 of Condylura cristata. Taxonomy (NCBI): domain Eukaryota; kingdom Metazoa; phylum Chordata; class Mammalia; order Eulipotyphla; family Talpidae; genus Condylura; species Condylura cristata. The sequence continues at coordinate 34,551,905 of NW_004567115.1, read as the reverse complement.
GAAAGGTGCCTATTGATACTTGGGGGACAGAAGGTGGTGGCCTTGTAGAAGAAAGAACAGAAAAGTCCTTTCTGGTTTTCTTCTGGTAGATTTTATAAACTCACGTGGATCTTAACCCTAGCTGTGAATTGGAACCACCCACAGAACTTAAAGAAACGTGAAGTCCCTTTCCTCCTCTTGATTTCACTGGTCTTGGGTGTGAGTCTGTATCTGGGCATTTTTGAAAATGCACTGAAATTATTCTGCTGTGCAGCTACTCAATAGTGGCTAAGGAACAGGTTTCTGGCCTTCTTTTAGAGCTATCCCCCCATTTACTTCATACTTTCCTTCTCCCTCTGCCTCAAAAATTTCAAAGTCATGAATGGGAAATAAAGCAGGGAAGAACCAGTTCTATGCATCCTATTTTCTGGTTAATTCCCTTACTGTTTAGGAGCTTTAATAAAAGATTTTCCTCCATGACTATAATTCATACTACCTAAGGAAAACTTGGGAAATAAGAAAAAAATATCTCCATGTGGCAAGTATGCCTGTCACTGACAGCCATGACTGCACAACACTGTGAACACTTAGTGTTCCTTACCTACCTTCTTTATGCTTCCTCCTTTGTGGCTGTTTTTGCGCTAGAGCGACAGAGCTGAGCAGCTACCACAGAGGCCATCTGGGAGCCTGAAAATTTACTACCTGGTCCTTTACAGAAAAAGTTTGTTAGCTCCTGGTCTTTATTGTCTGTACTCTCTTCACCCTCATGTTACCTTAGTAAGTGAGCATTTTCCCTTGTTACAAATGCTTCATACTTGTCAGTTCTAATAACTGCCTGAGAGCTCATTGCATGGTTATTGTAGTTTAGCCTTCCCCCTATTATTAAGCATCTCTGCTCCCCTCCCCATTTTTCACTTATAACAAATTCTCAATGAGCATATTTGATTATAAAATTTATCTGTGTTTTCAGTTATTTCTTGGGGGATAGGGTCCAGATTATTCAACTGGAAAACTGGGGCAAGTTAAGACTCTCAATACTTGGCCCCCAACTCCTGAATCAGGATAGCATATTAGTTTGTGCTCCCCAAGAATAGAGAATCTACTTTGCCAAATACATGCCAGTGGAGGTTTTTGCCATTTGAAACATTTTCTGTGTCCAGATAGGTAAATGAAAGTCCTTATTTTAATTTGGATTTCTTTTGTGTGCTGTGAGATTGAAGTGATTGCACGCCTTCCTTTGCAGACTGAGTCCTCATCTTTGCTTGGCCTGCTTCTGCACAGGACAGAGTGGTGGGCGCAGGGCCTGCCTCTCACCTTGGTTTGGAGGAAGCTTCCTGCCTCTACATCTCTCTCCCAGGGAATTCTGATGCTCCCAAGGATGTCATCCAGCCCAGTGCCATTGGGCACATCCATGTGTTCTAGCTCAGATTCTACCAGCTGTTTACATAGCACTTTCTCTCTTGGAAATGATAATATACACCTCAACTGAGTCCCAAGGGAGAAAGAAAAGGTAGATTCTAAGCCCTGTTCTGTGGGGCTACCCCACCTCTCATTCTACTCTGCCAGACATGGGGCTTCAGAGGAAAGTCCTGAAGCCTCTTCTCAGCAGAGAGGCCATATTTTCTTTTCCCAAGGATCCATTCTTAGGTCAGTTTTCACCAGCCTTGGCCCTCCCAAAGCACAAATCTAAATAAATAAAGAATGAAATCACGACAATAATGGAGCAAGCAACAACAGCAAGATGAAATTTATGAATTCCATAAAGTTAGAGCACACTGAAAGAGATTTAAAGGTAACTTTGGAGTCTGTAAAAGTTTGTCTTTGGAAACTGGTCGCTGAGCTAAGAACAGGAAAAAGTGGGCTTACTGATTCCTGGTTAGCATAAGTTTGGACAAAAGAAGGGACTTCCCAACATGAGCATCGCCAAGTAGGTTTTGACTTTTTTAACGGAATGCACTTTACTTTTATTTAAAAATAAGATTTATTTATTTATGCATTCAAGAACTAGGATGTAAGCCAGAGGTGTGAGGGTAAGAGGACTCACCAGACAGAGTGGGGAGCAGAATAGGCAGATGTACTGAAATAGAACGCTGAAGGGAGCAGCAGGTGAGACAGGAGAGGTCTGCCATACCATGTGGGTCACCTCCCTGTCTGGGGATCGAACTCGTGCTGCAGTGGCTACAGATAGCTTCATAGTGCTGAAATTTAACCCCTTGAGCCACCAGGGTGGTCCTGAAAGCACTTTAGATCTCATCTCAGAGGCTGACGAGTGTGAGGCAGTTTAGAATGAGCATGGTTCTGCAGGAATGGGATCACGTCACAGTTAGCCAGCCCTTCAGTTCTGTCACTGGGTGATCTGACTAATTTCACTGACAAGTGCATATGAAAACCATAGCCTTGTTTAACCTCAGAGTTATTTCTTTGTGCTGTACAGTGTCGAAGCAACTATAACAAGACCTGAACTACAAGGCATTGAGGCAGTGAAAGCTCCCTCCAATACCACTGGGGCTATGTCATTCACCATTGTTTGGACCGGCTGCCTCCCCCATTTATGTAGCAGCTGGGACCTGAAGTCAATTGCATTTGGGACTCCCAGGGTAATCTGGTAGACCACAAGGGATGGCAGTATTTCCCTGCATTCTTCTTGCAGCCCCGGGCGAGCCAAGTGCAGACACCAAGATGAGCTCACCCATGCAGTGACGCTCAGTCAGACAAATGGCCGTCACTGATCTGCGAGCTAACCCAGTCCACAGCACACCCCACCTACCTCTTCATAGCTTCTAGACAGAAAGCCAAGTTCTTCTTTCAGTCTTTCTATTTGACTCTCCAGATCCATTTTTGTCAAGTTATCTTCATCAACGACTTTGTACGGGGAGTTAATTTCCTCTTCTGCTGATGCTCGAAGTGGCCGCTCATTTTCATGTCTGCAGATGAAGGAACTTAATCAGCACAGCTGGGTAACCCCAAAGAGAAAGAAGTCAGATGATAAATGTTACCAAAAGACCAATTATGTGATAAACAATGAATGTTAAAAGTCACTGTTTCAACAACATGAAGGGCCTTGGGAGTGCAATAGTGACACATTGATTTATGAAGATGAAAGAGATGGCAGCTTCGTGGCGGCCCTCTTATGGGACGTGGGGAGCACAGTTCTCTAGGGACAGCTCCCGGAGTTCAGGTCTAGGTAGGGGGTCTGATCATCCTCATTCTGATTTGTCATCCCATTAACCTGAGGGTGCTTTAATGAAATTGAGACCCTGCACAGTATCAGATTGGGTACTGGTGAAAGATAAGGTTCTGGTCCCAAAGAGCCCTTGTGAAATTTCAGGACTGGGTCTGCACACCTCCCTAGAAGGTGAGAAATCTTACATCATTCTTTCCACAGGGCAGCTTTAAGGCCGTAGGATTTCAAGGGACGTTAACATTCAACTATTCTAACTCCTACTTGGTTACAATTCCTTGCTAGAATTCCTGGTGTGTAGCTTCTGATTAAACACTTCCAGCGATGAGGATCTCATCTCTTCTCAAGGCCACATTCCACTTCCAGTTAGCTTTAGCGAATGCAAATTTCTTTCTGAAACAGGTCCCCGTTGCTGTCTGTAAGTATCAGAGTTGCACCCAGATTCAGTCTACTCGCTCCTACTACAGCCCTGCAAATATTTAGAGATGGCTCTCTATGTTGCTTTCCATTCTTCCCACGTTGTCCTCCCCACCAACCCTCCTTGAAGTCTTTTCTTCCTTAGGTCAAACACCCCCGTTTGCTCCTCCTTTCTTCATGTAAATGAGTCTCCATATCCTCCATGAATGAGGGCAGGGACTGTGACCTTTCTAGCTTTGTATTTTTAGCATCTAGCTCCTGGCTGAAGATATATTTGTGGAATGAGTAGAAATGCTCCAGTTCTTTCAAATGTGGCACAGAGAACAGAAGGAAACACTCCAGATGTTGCCTGATCAGTTTAGAGTCTCACTGTATTTATCATAGCCCCTAAGATTCACTTTGTTGTTTTTTGCTTGATTGTATGTTTGATCATTTGATTTTCACCAGCTGTATTTGCTGCTGACTAATATTCTCATTAGCTAGAACTCCTGAGCATTTTCACAAGAGTGGCTTGCCGCCCTGTTTCTTTGTCCTTTCTGGGGGTACCTGTTTCTTGAACCCTAAAGTCAGAGCTCACACTTATCTCCTTTCAATTTCATTAACCCATTGTTCCACTGGGACCTTTTTGAATCCTGATTGTAATATTCTACTCATCAGCAACCACCTGGCTTTGCATCTCCTGCCCTTTTTTTTTTTTTTTAAAGATTTATTTGTGCATACAGAACTGGGGTACAGGCCAGAGGCTCAGGGGCGGCGAGAGGCTTCACCAGAGACAGTGGTGCAGAACAGGCAGATCTACAAAGTACACTGCTGAGGGGAGCAGCGGGCGGGTCAGGAAAGGTCTGCCACACCATGTGGTCACCTCCAGGGCAGGTGGGAATCGAACTCATGCGGAAGCAGCTTTAGATTCTCAGTGCTGCGCTTTAACCCGTTGCGCCACCAGGGAGGGCCCCCTCCTGCCCTTTTGACACAACTGCTTCCGCACACCTTGTGCTTAAAGACAGTGAGTGAAGGGGCAGAGGCAGAGTGCTGTGGCAGGTTTCCAGAGCCTTCCTAAGAGTTGACCTGCGCCTTTGAGTTAGCACTTGGGACTTGGTACCTGAGCATTTTCCCACACACTATATGTAGGAATACATTTTCTACCTAGGTATAATCTTTATGTTGATTGTAGCAAGTCCTAGTCTTCCAGTTGAAGTGGAAACCCACCTCCATCCTGGGATGGGAGTGCTGCCCCACCCTGCAGCAGGGGTCACATGCCTCTGGAGTCCTGTTAAGCTCCCCTCTCCTGAAGCCTGGTCCCTTTGGGACATGCTCCACACAGAATGAGAGCGGTCTTAGGTTCCCCGGTAGACTTTTTTTTTAAGTTCATTAAAGACTTGAGATGTTTTTGTGATAATCTCCAAGGCTGCTGTTAAGCTTTTTACCACTCTTGTTATAATCTTTCCCTTTCCCCTACATTCTCAAGTCTTCAGTGAGCACCTCTGTGCTCATAACACCCAGAGTTTCCCCAACATTATCAATGGCACCCCACAATTCCCTCTTGGTTGCTCTACCATCAGTTCAAAACCAAACCCATTATTTACCCCTGTATTTTACACCAACTCTCCCCCTCCCCTTCTCGGCCCCCCACCAGGTTTCTATTTCAGTTGATAGAACTGTAAATCTTCTAAGTCGCCCAAGTTCAAAGCCTGGACCCTGATCTTTGACTTCCTTCCCCTCCCCCTCCCCCATCTCCCCATGGCTCTCATCCTAGCCTGGCCCTGAGCCTCCCATTGTCTTCTCAGACCTACCATCTTGGCTCCAGAGTCACTGTCTTTGAGCTCAGAAGCTTTCAGCTTGGTCCTCAAGACCTGCATCTCATCTGCTCCCGACACAGACCCTGCCCCTCCTTGGTCTGTCACTTCATTGCCATTGTTTCTTGGCCCACGGTCCTGCCTCTCTCTCTCTCTCTCTTTCCCACGAACACAAAGCTTTGTTTAAAGCTAAACTCAGGTCACAATGAGCCACTGCTGAAGTCCCTTCCACAGTCTTCTCGGTTCAGATAACTTCCAGGCTTGTTGTTGTGACCGACGTAATCCCCCAGGATCTGGTTTCTCTCCCTGGTTTTCAAGCTGGGCTTGTTTCTCCTTCATTCCTTCCAGATGCCCCTATTATAAAGAACTGCTTGTCATTCCACTAGCACACCACGCTTTCTCTCGTCCTGCCGCCTTTGTGCATACTGTCCCCCAGGAGTTCATGTCCCTTATTAATTTATCTGCCTGATCAATTTCTCTGATATGAGTTTGGGACTGACAGCAGGCATCACCTCTTTCGTCAACCCGCCCTGGCTAGGCTGAGGCTCTACGCTCACCTCAGCGATGGCGCACGTGGTCCGGGATGCCTTGTCTGCCCACTTCTCTGCCCTTGACATTAACCTGCGAGCTTGTAGAGGCCAGGAACCATAGCCAGTCCATTTCGCTCCCCACGCCTGCCAAAAGTCTGGCAGGCACTTTAACGTTTGTTGCATTCATTCATTTATGCATTCATGCAACAAATATTTATTGAGCATCTTCTTGGCACTGTTATAGATGCTGGTGATAGAGGGGAGAGTGACAATAGCCCGAGCCCTGTTTTCAGTGAGCTAACATTCTACTCTGTTGAGTGGCTGGTCAAAGGCACATATGAATGAGTGATTGAGGAATGTGTTATGGAACAAACGAATGAATGTTTCAGTCTGGTCCTACCTAATTTCACGGTTAGTTAAATTCCACCTTATATTCAGAGCAAATGGTTTCATGTCTTCTGGAATCTGTCTTTCGTTGTTCAGGAAAGTGTCTGGCTAGACAATGGCTTCATTTCTTTGTGCTCCTGTGATGCAGGCTAGCACAGTGTTGGGCAAGGCAGCAGCCCTGACTGGTTGAATCTCCAGGACTCCAGAGTGCTCACCAGTGGAGATCCTTTCAGCAGGTGGAAAAGCTTGTTCTCAGAAAATGGAAATGGTGTAGGGCCTGAGTGATGATAGGAATTCTCCTTTCATCACAAAAGCCTTCTCATCCCAAGATAAGAAAGGCCCTGGGGTGCAGATTTGCCCAGAGGTTTGCAGCCCCATCTATCTTTCTCCTTTGTTTTCACCAATCGAGGGAACAACAATCTCATCAACTGCCAGTTTGCCCAACTTCCAGGATCTCTTCCTTAAATAGCCTCAACATACTGGGTTCATTCATCAAAAAGTCCTATCTTCACTTTGTACCTCCACGAGCCCTTTTCCCCAAACCTCATTCACCTTCATGGTAATTTTAAGGGCCCAGGTTCATTCGAATCTGCAGCTGGATCGAGCATCCTTGCTCTGCATCATCCTCAAAGGGTGGCCTGAGGGCAGCAGCAGCAGCAGTGGGAGCTTGTGGGAATGTACATTTGGGGTCCCACCCAAGACCCACCCAATGAACCAGAAACTGAGGTTGCTCAGCTGGCGACCTCTGTTTTCTACAAGTCCACAGGTGAGTCTGAGCTGCACTAGATTTTGAGGCCCTGCTCTAAACCAAGTGCCACTTGATGACACCTGTTATTCCTGTGGTCTAGTTTTTATCCACAAGGAGGCTTTGAGCCTGATGTACTTAGTTCTGGGTGCCCCAGGCATCTCTGGCATCTTGCAGAGGTTAAAGTGAATTTGCAGAGACCACAGCTTTCACTGTGTTGCCCAAGAGTGGCATTAGAGGGTCTTCCCCTCTGCTGTAGGCTGTTATCTCTCTTTAAAGTTGTCTGCTGCAGCCTGAATATTCTCTGTCTGCAGCGCCAGCTGAGCGTTTTCCAAAATGTCTTCACCTCCATAGAAGGATCCCACACCAAAAAGTAAGGGTTACTACATGTCTCCCTCCAATGCTCACATGGCTAGAAAGCCTTTGGGGAACACTGAGCTCCTTTCTTGTAGCAAATATTCTTAGATGTCAAGTGACGTCTCTAAAAAGTGTGTGTATGGAAGAGAGAAACAATAAAACACAAAATAGGGTGCCTTATAAGAGCTTGCAGAACTGGGTTTCTGGAGCTGAGTTTTACGTTTGTTTCTGCATTATAAACTTAGCACCAGGAGGTAGACAGAAAGAGTAAAAGATGAAGGCAGATCTCGTGGTGCTGGGCAGAAAGGTGCTGATTGTACAGTTCTGGAGAGCAGAAAGGTGGTTGAAAGGGCAGTCACCCGGGTCCTGCCTTTAAACACTGCTCACATTTCAATCTACTTGCTTTCAGCATTTGCTGGGCTTTGCTGAGTGTGTGGATTTGTAATGTTTCCCCTTATAACTCCTTATAAACAAGGGCCCTTGGAGCCATCGGTGAAGAAGTCTGGTAGACATTGCAGACTGCTTGGAGGTGAGGGGCTGGCTGCTCAGGGTCTTTCTCTTTTGGTCTTGCTACAGCTTGACAGAAGTATTTTGGGGGATAACCTGGATACCGCCCAGCAGATAGGCTAGTGTTGTCCAAATGTCTGTCCTAGAAGGCTGTCTGGTACTAGGTTCAGGAAGCTGGAGCTCTTTCGGTGTTAGCTGTTGTTTAGTAACAACTAGGGGTTTATTTGAGCCTCAAGCGAGGCTAATTATAGCCTCAGACTTGCCAAAGTGCAGAGCTGGGCCTGCTTCTCCATTTCCCTCACAACTGGGATCCTAAATAACCCTCAGCTTCCTCCATCAGCCTTAGCAAGCCCGTCATTGTTCTGAAAGCACCTTCCCTTGGCAGAGGTAATGTTCTCTCCGCTGCTGATGCTACCTCAGGCTGAAGGGCCAGTCAGCTGAACTGATGAGGGTAGGGACCTTGCCTGATGTTTAGCACAGGCTGAGGACTGGGATGGTGGCCAAGGCCTAAAGGAAAACTTGCAGCCCACAGAGGAACAGGAAACATTTTTGTCTCTACCTGGGAAAACTTTGCAAAATACCCCCCAGATCAAGGAAAGGAAGCAGACAGGGGAGATGCTATTACTGGCCCCTAGGTAGATGCCCTGCTGAGGTGTGGAGCTGGCTGGGACCAGCTTGTGACACCAGACTTAAATATTTCAGTTTGGGGAATTGGTTAAATACAGTCAACATGAAAATTTTAATTATGTGAAATTATATTTAAGTCTCATTAAAAATGAAGGGCGGCCCTCCCTGATGGTGCAGCGAGCGGGTTAAAGCACAGCACTAAGAAGCTAAAGCCGCTTCTGCATGAGTTCGATCCCCGCCTGCCCCTGAGGTGACCACATGGCGCGGCAGACCTCTCCTGGCCCGCCCGCTGCTCCCCTCAGCTGTGTACTTCATTGATCTGCCTGTTCTGCTCCCCACTCTGTCTCTGGTGAAGACTCTCATTGCCCCTGCCCCTCTGTTCTGTACCCCAGTTCTGTATCATAAATCTTTTAAAAAAATGAAGGTCATAAAGACTCACTATTTCCTAATTGCTTTGCTATTGTGACAGTCATCTCTGCACTGCGTCATGTGTTTCTTGGGGTGGGAACCCCATGGCACGGGCCACGTCCATCTCCCACCTCTGTCTCCAGTAACAGCACATTGGTGGCCTGATGTTGGCCGCGGTGAGAGTATTACACCAGGGCTGTTGGCAAACATGCCAACCCAGAGCCTTTATCTACGGAGAGCCAAACAGAGACCAGCCCGCTGACTGCACTAAAGACTCACTCGTGTCTTCTGCTATGTGCTTTGATATTGAGCACTGGTATCAAAACACTCATTGTTACAGATGAGGCTCAGAGAGCTGAATTACCCAACATCACAGTTGGAAAAGTGGCAGAGTCAGAATGATAAGCCGGATCAAATATGACTCAAAAGCATGCATGTTTTTGCCATCAGCTTTGGAAAAGAATAAGGAGATACGCTTGGATTTTTTTCTCTTTTTCCCCATAACACCGAACAGATAGGATCCCTGTCTCCTCTTCGGGCTGCATCATGGAGATGAGGCGATATTCCCTGCTGTGTGTGGGGGTGCTCACCGAAGCAAACCTAACCAGTCCTTCTCCCACTGTGGACCCAGAGTTTTGGACTCAGCTCCGCACGCTGAAGCTGCAGCAGATCTGAGGGTCCCGGCTGAAGTCTGGAAGACCGGTGCAGCCCAGCACTTAGCTGTCAGACTCTAGAAGTTCATTTGTAGGATTTTATTTATTTTTTTTTTAAAGATTTATTTTTATTCATACAGAACTGGGGTACAGGCCAGAGATGCAGAGGGTGAGAGGCTTCACCAGAGACAGAGTGGGGAGCAGAACAGGCAGATCTACGAAGTACACTGCTGAGGGGAGCAGCGGGCGGGTCAGGAGAGGTCTGCCACGCCATGTCGTCACCTCCGGGGCAGGCGGGAATCGAACTCATGCAGAAGTGGCTTAAGCTTCTCAGTGCTGTGTTTTAATCTGCTGCGCCACCAGGGAGGGCCCCATTTGTAGGATTTTAAATGGTGACACACGTATATTAGCTCCTGGTCCTCTTGGATTTATGGCTGAAGTGGATGGCATGGTCAGATTGTCTTTCCAGAGGAGAAGGCAATAAACATACCAAATATAGTAGTTGCTTTTCCAAAGGACTCTGTCCCTCTGGGACCTCTCTCTAAGTGCCCTTTTCACCAGTCTCTAGATTAAACTTTTCTTTTGCTTTTGTGAAGAAAACAAAACCCAAAAATCTCCCAAATGCAGATTCAAGCAGGCATGGGGCTGGCGCTGTGAATACAAGTGAATTTGCTCCCTATCGTGGGAGCTCTCCAGCCATCTTCTAGTAGGAACAAAGAATAAACTAATCAGACACTTGTCCTAAGGGTAAACTTTAAGTTGGGCTAGCTGGAAGTTTGTACAGAGGATGCTGGGAAAATGGGCAGGGGCTTGACTCTGCACTCCTTCCATTCCAACAGGGCAAGAACTCTGACATTAAGGTTACAGGACTGAACGCCCGGTCTCCAGTTAAGAGGAGACACTGTCATGGCAGCATTAGGATTAATTGCTGTATGAGATGAGGCAATCTTGAGGGCATAGGACTCAAGCCTGGTAAATGCTGGGGGAGAGAGGAACAGGAGTCACCTTCAAAACATTAAATGCAGTGGTGGAGAAGAGCAGGGGGTGGTCAATGACCAGCTTGGGGAGGATGGGCTGTCACACCTGGATGTGTTTTGAGAAGGATGGGGTGGGAGGGGAAGGGCCGGCCGACACTAGCTAGTGTCAGCTCAAATGGTGCCAGCTTGCCTCAGTTTACTTTCTTGCAGCCATCTTCTCCTGGGCCGCTCGTGGAGGCTTCTCAGCATACTCCACATGAGTGCTTCTCAAAGGGTGGTCCCTGGACTGGCAGCATCAGTACTGCCTGAAGCTGGTGAGCAAGCAGATGCTCATCTGCCTCAGAGCGCAGGCAGAATCTCTGGAGCTGACACCCAACTACCTGTGCTTGAGCAAGTTTTCTATGGGCATACTCGAGTGTGAGAAACTGCTTTACACAGACCTGCCTCAGCCCCCAAAGGCTGCTTCCCTGGCTGCTTCTGGAATGCCACAGTGTCCTTGCCATCGACATTGCTGCTATCTGGGGCAACTGTTTTACCACCTTATACTGCTAGTCATAGTAACCGGTAGGTTACATCAAAGCCCTCTAATGCTCATCTCAAACTTGGCTTCCTCTAGGATGCTTTTTGTTCACTCACATCTTTGCCTTTATTCTTTCAGGGTTATTTCCTCTGTGCCAGCTTCTGTGCTGACTGGAGGGTAATCAGAAAGGGGAGGTCAAGACCACATCAAAGGTGTATACTTGCGGGAAGGCCTTGGGACCGTGGGAAGGAGGTGGAGAGTGCTGGGGAGGCTTTGAGTGAGGCACAGGTGTCAGCTGTGTGGGAAGAAGCTCCTGACTTCTGGAAGGGAAGCTTGTGGGATGCAGGAGGTCAGCCCAGCCCAGCCAGGAGGCCCTTGCAGTGGCTGGGGTAGAAGATGGTGGCTGTGACTAGGGCTTGTGGGAGCAGTGGGGAGAAGCAGACAGGTTAAAACATGCTTGGGGGACAAAACAAATTGTAGTGGTGAAAATGTCATGGGGAGAATGGGTGAAGAAATAAAGGCCAATGGGCCCTCCCTGGTGGCTCAGTGGCTTAAAGCGCTGCACTACTAAGCTAGCTGTGGCTGCTTCAGAGTGCATGAGTTTGATCCCTGGCCAGGGAGGTGACCCACATGGTGCTGCAGACCTCTCCTTTCTACCCGCTGCTCCCCTCAGCAGTGTACTTTGTCAGTCTGCCTGTTCTGCTCCCCAATCTGTCCCTGGTGAATCCTCTCACCATCCCTGCACCACTGACCTGTACCCAGGTTCTGTATGCATAAAGAAATCTTAAAAGAAAGAAAGAAAGAAAGAGAAAGAAAAGCAATCAAGGCCAATGCTAGGATTTTAGTTTCCACTGGGTGCATGGAGGGACTTTGATGACTTCTCCCTCCCTGGAGTTCATTCCTCAGTCACACCCAGCCCCCAGGACGCCAGTCTCTTTCACCAATTAGCATAAACACTTGGGAGGCAGGGCTGCCTCATGCTTGAGTCAAGCTCATCCACTCACCAGCGTGGGCCAGTTATTAAGTAACTGAGATTTGGTTCCCTCATCCTTTCAATGAAGAGACTACAGTTCTCTGCCTCATCAGGTAGTTGTGATCATCAAATGAACGCAGTGCTGGGCTGCTGCTGTGGGCAGGCAGGCAGGTGGTAGTGGTTGTCACTGTATTTGTCTTCTCCACACTCAACTGAACTGCCAGCTGCATAGGGCACAAAAGGTTGCCCAGTGACTGAATCTTCCAGGGGCGTGAGGTTTGCCACTGAGCCTGAGTGCACAGGCAGTGGAATGAAGACGTCCATTTCTTGACTTGATAGGCTTTTCTTCCAGTTTTTTTTTTTTCTGTTCCTAGTCATTTGAAAAGCCCCGCTCACTCGTACTATGATGAGAGAGATTCCTACTGCCTGCCTCACTGTGGAGCTAACTATTAAAATATGTGAAACTGGTGGTGGTTAAGTGTGGAATTTGACTATCACTGGGTTTACAAAGGACAAGGACAAGTTGCATTTTTAAAAGAGTTATCATCTGGCCCAAGGGTACAGTTAATGCTTTATGTGGAGTTAAGGATATTGGCGTCTCAGCAGCCAGAGCTGCGTAGGGAGGAGGTGGGTTTGACTGGGCTCCTGGGAAATTAGACGCAGCTGGAGCAGAGGCTCAGCACAGAGTCCCCAGAAACCTCACACTTATTATACTTAAAAGTTTAGGTTGAATGCTCAGCATGACTTGCTTTTAACAAATAAATGAACAAGAAGTCATTATCTGTTCTTCATACTGCACAGATACTACTCTGTCAAGATGGCGGAGACCACCTCATTACCAAGGCGAACCCATGTTTCCCTGCACTCAATGGAACTGCCAGCTGCATTGGTCATGGAAGATGACCTTTCTCTTGGCTTCCGTGACACACTCTCTGTATTTCCTCCTACTTCTTCAATCACTAGTTCTCAGTCTCCTTATTACATCTCCTCTCATCTAACTTACCTGACTTGTAAATGATAGTTTCTCAGGATTGAGTCTTGGGGTTTGTTCTTTTCATCCTAAATGATCTATTCAACTGGATTCAAACACTAAGTGTATGTGCTAAGGACTTCGACTGTTATAGTACCAGATAAGAAATTTCCTCCCAACTCCAGACTTGCATCCCATTCCTGGATATCGTCTATACTTGCCTGATTCTCAGACATCTCAAACTTAACTTGTACCAAATGGAATTTTCAGATATTTTTGCTCTCAAATCTCTCCTTTCCCTACCTTCCTTAATCCTTTTCATGTCTGTTCAGAGCAACATCTACTCAGAGAACCACAGAGTCTTGAAATCTCTTTCTTCTCTCTCATCTAACCCAACAGCAAGTCTGGTCAGTTCTATCCCACAAAGCATTTCAAATCCAGCTGCTTCTCTCTATTGCCACCAGATTTATTACAGGGAAACCCCAAAGTGAAATGGGTTGGCCTGACTGTGGGGCCTCACCTGCGCACTTATAATGAGACTGAACTGCAGGCACACACACACAGGGTACTAAAGGGCTTATATACGAGAAGGGGAAATGAAGAAATGAGTAACAATGAATAACTCAGGGAGAGAGAGCGAGAGATAAATTGGTGAATGCGTCCTACCAGTTCTGCTGAGCTGGAATCCCAATGGCACACTGTATGTCAGTGAAATCCCAAGGATCCCCAAGACTTGTTATACACCAAACCGGCCTGCTGATCTCCACCCTCAGTTCCCCGCAATCCTCCCTTCGGTGGTGATGACATTATGGGATTTGTAGTCCTTGGTGTCTTGGATTTCTTTGATCTGGGGTGGGCGTGGGGTCCAGAAAACCCTTTTGTAGAGTTTGTTCAGACATCCCTTCCCCCCACCTAATTCACTGACTCCAGCAGCTCTCCTGTACCACTGGGATGTCCTAATCTTTGCTCTCTTTTTCCCTTCCCTCATCCATCCACATCTGCTTCCAGAGCCACCTTTAACTTCTAAAGTTAGATCACATCACAGTGACGAACTGAAAACAACACTCCGAGAGATGTTTCTTATACTAAGAATAAAACCAGGACTTCTGACTGTGGCCCTCAGGGCTCTGCATACTTGCCAGCTTCTCTGGGCTCTCCAGGCTCTTTTGGGACCATGCGGGTCTCTCTCCTGACTCAAGGCCTTCGCATCTGACTTCTGTGCTGAAGTCCCCTGTGTTTTGTGTGGGTGGCTCCCTCTCCCTTAACTCTTCCTCAACCAGGGTTGAACACTCTTTAGGCTGTCACCCCACTCCCACCCCAATGCCTTGCTACCTCTCTAGCACTCACCAGACTTGTAATGATTGTCAACTTTTATTAACTACTTCATCAGTTATTACTTCTAATAATTCTATAAGCACCATTCTGTTCTGCTTGTTGTTCCTTCCCTGGCACATTGTCTGGTCACTGGCAGTTGAATTGCCAGCAGTGGTGCCTCTTCAGAGAACCAAATGAGGGAAGACTGCATCGCACCTGGTTCCAACCTGGGATTACTTTCAGCAATTTCCTCTCCCCACCTCCCAAGTCAAAATCCTGTCTGTTCCCCCACACGATGTGCCTCGCTCCATTTCCACTTCATTATCCAGCGTAGGTTTGGGCCCTAATCATATCTTTTCTCACTGAACCTGATAGTTTTACCTGGGGATAGAATGTAGGAAACCCAAGATCAGTGAGTTAAGATTGTGTCTGCAGGTGGAGTTGGGGAACATGTCATCAAGTCACGGAGCAGTCAAGTTATCTGAGCCCATCCCTGGCAAGGTCACAGCCACCATGAATTCAAGAACCAGTGACTTGAGGGGTGAGCTTGTGTCTTACATTGTCCTGACAATGAGTCTGTACTTCTACTAGGCCTTGACCTTATCACCAAACTGTTCTGGCTGAAGACAAATCTCTGTGTCAAGGAGTCAGATTAGCAGGGTGTAATAATAGGTTAGAGTTGATGGGGGGGGTTAACTACCACTGGGGGAGGGGCATTAGGAAGACCCTCGTTCCTAAACAGGGGCACTGCTACCATAATTCTTAGGAGAAAGGATCTCTCGGAGGCATCAGAGTTGTTTAGTAATTAAACTGGCTTCTGCCTTCCCTCTGACCTCTGATAATAAAATCATGTGATTATAAGACAGTACAAGAAAGAAGCTGTCTATAATTGATAATGTGGCAGGTGGGGTTGTTTTTCATGAATCAGCTCTTCAAGGCCCAATTTTCTAAGAGGTCCTAGCAAAATGTGAGTGTGAGTACCAGGCACATCAAGATCTTAATGTCCCAGGGGGGCACTGTTTGGACCAGTGGATGTCCTCATAGCAGGCTCACTGAGGAGAGCAAATGAACACAAATTTATAAGGCAGAACACAATTAGATGTGTAGAAGATGCCTCAGAAGCAGAACTCAAAATTGAGCATCAAGCTTTCTTTATAAAAGCCAAATAGAAGCAACCAAACCAACCAAGCCCCAACACTTTAATGTACTTATTATTATTAAAATCATTTTAATGTATTTATTATTCATGATAGGCCTTTCACAGGCAAAATCTCATCTTATCCCTCCTCCCGACGTGAATGGCCATACAATGCGGATGCGCCTAGGTGATTCCATTAAACAGATAAGCCCTAGAGAGGCCTCCACAGTGCAAGTCACTTGCCCACAGACACCAGTGGTCCAGCTGGATTAAATCACATCTGTTTGATTTGACAGCCATGCTCTTTTAACAAAGGCTTTTGGTGAAGGGAAGCTTTACCTATAGAAAACTCTGTGTGGAGGTAGAGAGAGACTAGAATAATGAGCTCCCTTTCCCCACTTCAATGTTTTCAAGTCTCTGGACTAAAATTCTATACTTCTACCAACCTCTACCATCTCCGAGACTCATGTACAAAGCATCTCATCATATAACAGTCCCTGCTGTCTCCAGTACTCTTATATTTGGACTTAAAAAAATTATCAAAAGAATGAATACATTGGATTGAAAAAATTGAACAGTACTAGGAAGAAAGGCTTGTACAGAAAGCTTGTCCCTGCCCCACCGTCCACTCCTGACACTTCTCCCACAGTTTCAGTTGTTTTTTTTTTTTTAAAGATTTATTTGTGTATACAGTACTGGGGTACAAGCCAGAGGTGTGGGGTGGTGACAGGCTTCACCAGAGACAGAGTGGGGAGCAGAACAGGCTGACTGAGGAAGTCCACTGCTAAGGGGAGCAGCGGGAGAGACAGGAGAGACAGGTCTGCCACGCCATGTGGGTCACCTCCGGGGCACTGAAGTGGCTGCCGCTAGCTTGCAGTGCTGCGTCCATACCCATTGCGCCACCAGGGAGGGTCTCAGTTATTCTTTTGTCCAAAACCTGCCCAATTTCTACGAGTTTCCTGATGGAGTTTTCAGTCACTGACTGTGTATTGTGTATTGACTTTCTGGCCAGCAAGTGAAGACGTAGCTCACTCTCTCGCCAGCTCCCTTTTCTTTATTTTTTGGCTATCTTGACAACTTGAAACAATAAAGCTCTATTTTTTTTTTCTGTATCAATTATGGACAGCTTCTTGCTTGTACTGTCTTATAATCACAGATGTTTTATTATCAGAGGTCAGAGGGAAGGCAGAAACCAGTTTAATTACTAAACAACTCTGATGCCTCTGAGAGATCTTTTCTCCTAAGAATTATGGTAGCAGTGCCCCGACTGTCAGAAATTAGGGGCAGATTGCCAAATTGTTATTTCCCAACTGAGCACCCTCAGCCCTGCACGATAATGTCAGCTATAATGTTTTACAGGGGACCCTTGCTGGTCCATCCCACAAAGCCCACGTGCAACCATCTTGCCTTCCCACAGTGTCTGAATTGTGATTCTAGCCTTAAGTAGCTGTTTCTTCTCTTGTAAAGTGGAACAACTTTATCGTGATAGTGCCAGGCATACCGTAATGCCTCAATATGTGTTTGCTAAATGAGCAAATCAGTGAGACACATTTAAAAGCCAACGGTGAGGCCCTCCTGGTGGCTTAGCAGGTTAAAGCACTACACTAAGAAGCTTAAGCCACTTCCGCATGAGTTCGATTCCCGCCTGCCCCGAGGAGATCCACATGGCGCGGCAGACCTCTCCTGACCCGCCTGCTGCTCCCCTCAGCGGTGTACTTCGTAGATCTGCCTGTTCTGCTCCCCGCTCTGTCTCTGGTGAATCCTCTCACCCTCCGCATCTCTGGCCTGTACCCCAGTTCTTTATGAATAAATAAATAAATCTTTAAAAAAAAAAAAAGCCAAGGGCGAAACAATGGGAGATTGCTATCCATGCATCAGATTGGTGAAAGCCTTTGAGAGGTGACACTAAGAAGACAGTGGGGGCCTCCCACATTGTTTCTGGGGCGGTGTGTGCATTGAAGTCTTTTGGGGAGCAACTAGGCAATATATCACCTGTAAAGTATGAGTCAGGCCTTTTGCACCACTAGCCTCTGCGGCCTTGATCTTGTTGATGCAGAGGGTGCTTGGGAGCATGGGCGTGGGGTATGCGTGCCTGACTGTGGACACCTGAGGGCATGGTTGTGCACACCTGTGTAAGTGTGCACACCTGAGCCAGCCTGCAGGCTGGGCTGAAAGCCGTGGCAGCGAGTTGGGCGGGGTGATTTCAGAGGCGAGACCCGGAGAGGATAAACATGCAGGAGAGAACTCCAGAGAGAGAGCGAGCTAAAGATGTGTGTGTGTGTGCGTGTGTTGCAGGGGGCCAGGGGTTGGGGTGGGGGTGGCTGGGAGGCTTGTTGTCTGCCAGCCCCCAAACACCCCCTGCCTGGCTCCTGCCTGCCTCCTTACATGCCAGCCCCCTGCATATGTACCAGGCTTCCTGAGAGATCATTAAAGCCTGAAAAACCCACAGAGGGCTCTGGACACCTTTTATCTGTCTGCCTGAACGGAGCGTGGGTCTGCCTGTGCCTGAGCACTCTCAGCTAAAAGCTGGCAATGGGCGAGTACATTTGACTTCTTGGTACTGACCTCAAGGGAGGCTCATAACCTTTTCTACCAAGGGCTAGGTTGTAAGTAGTTCAGGCTTTGGGGATCATCCAGTCTTTGTTGCAATGACATACCCACGCCCTTGTGGGCGAAAGCAGCTGTAGGTGATTGGTATGTGAATGGGCGTGGCTGTGTTCCAATAAATCTTTATTTCCAAAAACAGAAGCCTGGCTATAATTTCTCTGACCTAGAGAAAGGATTCCATGGGTAAATGA
This sequence comes from Condylura cristata, assembly GCF_000260355.1. Taxonomy (NCBI): domain Eukaryota; kingdom Metazoa; phylum Chordata; class Mammalia; order Eulipotyphla; family Talpidae; genus Condylura; species Condylura cristata. Next base: position 34,533,631 of record NW_004567115.1, on the reverse strand, counting down.
GAAGGGTTATAGCTTCTTCTGTTTGTGACAGTGAAAACTGGAAGCAACCTCTAGCCATCAAAAGAAAAGCTCATAAGCTATGGATATTTACACTGACATCTGTATTTGTACATCAATATGGGTAAATCTCAAAAATAAAATGAGTGAAAAAAGCAAATTGTAAGGAATCGTATATAATTAATTTTATATGTCAGCAGCTGGACCATGGTGCCCAGATATTTCATTGAACATTATTCTGGATATTCTGTGAGCATGTCTTTGGATGAGACAAACATTTAAACAGGTAGACTGAGTAAAGTGGACTGCTTTGCATAATTTTGGTGGGCTTCATTCAATCAGCTGAAAGGCTTACCAGAACAAAGACTGAAGTCTGCCAAGGAAGAAGGAATTCTGACAGCAGGAGACCTTTGGACCTGAACTAGAACATTAGCTCTTCTGTAGGTGTCCCGTCTGCTGTTCCTTTGAGTTTGCATTTTTAATCTCCGTTGTTGTGTGAGCCAATTCCATAACATAAATCTCTTTCTCTATAGAAATATCCTATTGGAGGCGCCCCCTGGTGGTGCAACTGGTTAAAGCACAGCACTATGAAGCTCTCAGCAGTCACTGCAGCACAAGTTCCATTCCCTGGCCAGGGAGGTGACCCTCATGGCACCGCAGACCTCTCCTGACCCGCCCGCTGCTCCCCTCAGCAGTGTACCTCGTCAATCTACCTGTCCTACTCCCCACTCTGTCTCACGTGGATCCTCTCACCGCCCCTGCGTCTCTGTCCTGTACCCCATTCTGTATGCATAAATAAATCTTAAAAAAAAAAAAACAAACCTAGCCAGACCAAGACAGCGAAGCCAGCTTTTAACAATAACTTTCACAGAAGAACTTTCCTGGCCCCTACCTGTCATTTCTTCCCGCTGACTGCAGCAGGGAGCAGGGTGGGGAGAAGCAAGACAGAGCAGGTGCTGACACCCTCTCCACGTGCGTGGGGAGGAAAGGCAGGTCACCCTAGAATCGCCTGGCCGTTGCCTTAGTGAGTTGAGACACGCTTTGTGACTCGAAGGGAACATGATATATTTTTGTCACCTACAAGTGATCAGAAAAATCCTGTGACTGTCCATGTTTTCATTCAGGGGTAGGAGACTACCTGCCTCCCACAGGGCAGGTTGAAAGGGGCCCCGGAAGAGGCTCCTTTCAAACCAAAGCTATTTTGGTTTGTTTTGAAACTCTCCCTCAACAGACAGTCGACCTCCTTCAGCGCCCCCACACTGCGCTGGGCACACAATAGCCAGGTGACAATGCACGGCTTTCTCTACACAGCAGCCCCCCAGGCATTTCAGTCTCACAGTCCAAGAATTTAGACGATTTAATATTTGAATTCCCATAGTGCCTGGTGCACGGTAGACCCACATTCTATGCCTGATGAATGAACATAATAAAACCGAATTCTGTGCCAGCCCAAAGCCGCCACCATGACAAATGTCACACTGTTGAGGCTGCTGAGGAGGCGGCAGGAGCAAGACGTGGCAACAATACTAAGCTTCTGGACTCATGCGACACTAATTATACCCGCAGACTGGGGAGCTGCAGCCTCCTCTCCGACACTGACAAAACCTCTTCCATTCATGGTATTCTCCTTAAATTTCACAAGGGCCAGGGCTGCGATGGCAGGCTAATTATTTTCTTCCTTTTGCAGATAAGGAAGCTGAAGGTGGGAGAGATAAGGACCATCTGATGAAGTGTTTGGTGAGCAGAAATGGAGACGCTGGACCCCTGACTCCAAACTCAAGGTCCGACCTAAAACTCAAAGTCCCAGAAAATTAAACTAAAAGAGAAGTCTGGGGGTGGGGTGGGGGAGGGTGCTCTTCCATCATAAATAGAAGCAGAAGAGAATAAGGACAGATTTGCAGGCTAATGCACGCTAGGTCTTAGAGCAAAGTGAAATTTTATGGTTGACTTATAATCTTTAGGAAATTGGAAGCTGTTGTGGAAATTCGGACAAAGACGGGGTGCCTGAAGGACAACATGAACTGCATGGCTGGCCTTGGGTTCAGGGTGGCTTTGGGAGTGAACGGGTGATTATAGGATTCCAGAACTTGACACAAGTAACATTTTGCAGCTGGGTGACTAGGTAACGAGACAGTTCCCCAAACAGACAGGAGGTGGCGCCACTGGCCAAAGGAACCAGGTCAGAGAGCGCCGCCTGGGCTGCCCGGTCTTCCGAGGATTCCCCTGGCACTCTGATTTGGCCTGAGATGACTCTGGGATTTCTGCCACAAAATAGGATGTTTTGGAGACACCAGGGTCCATCCGTGATAGTCCCTGTACAAATACTGATCGTTTCTCCCTGGATTCTGCTGAGTCGGCTGGCAGATGGTGGCAGGAGGGCCATGGAATCCAAGATGCTTGGATGACATTATCATTTTAACTACCACAAACAATGACACAAATTACTACAGCAGTTTATGGAGTGCTTACCATGGCCAGCCCTTATGCTGAGTCTCTAAGTGAATAATTTGATTTAGTTCCCAGGGAATAAATATTATCCTTAATTTACAGATAACATCAAAATTTAGAGAGATTAAGAAATTTGTTTTATGGGCCTGCGTGGTAGTGCAAGGGGTTAAGTCTCAGCACCGTGAAGCTATGGCAGTCACTGCCATAGGAGTTCAGTCCTCAGCCAGGGAGCTGACCACATGACGGGCAGACCTCTCCTGTCTCTCCTGCTGCTCCCATCAGCAGTGTATTTCAGACAATAAATCTGTTCTGCTCCCCACTCTGTCTCTGGTGAATTCTCTCACCCAATACTTTCACCCTTTCCCCTCCCACCTCTGGCCAACGCCCCAGTTCTTGTATGCATAAATAAATAGATAAATAAATAAATCTTTTTGTGAAAGGAGATTTTAAAAAAGATTTATTTACCCATACAAGAACTGGGCCAGAGGTGTGTGTGTGTTGGGGATGATGGTGGGGTGAGGGATGAGAGGGTTCACCAGAGACAGAGGTGGGGAGCAGAACAGGCAGATTGACTGGAATCCACTGCTGAGGGGAGCAGCGGGGAGATAGCAGTGGTCTGCTGCACCATGTAGGTCAGCTCCCTTGTTGGGGATCAAACTTGCTGCAGTGCCTGACGATATCTTCATAGTACCTCACTTTAACCCCTTGTGCCACCAGGGAGACCCCCTAAAAGTAAATTTTAAAGAAAAAAAAGACGAAGAAGAAGAAGAAGAAGAGATTTAGCCCTTCCTGGTGGTGCTGTGGGTTAAAGCACACCACTGTGAAGCTGACCGGGGCTGCTTCTATGAGAGTTAGATCCCTGCCCCAGAGGGAGCTGACCCACAGGGCGCAGCAGACCTCTCCTGTCTTTCCCCTGCTCCCCTCAGCAGTGTACTTCGTTGATCTGCCTGTTCTGCGCCCCCCCACCCCCATATCTCTTGTGAAGCCTCTCACTACGCACTCTGCCCACCTCTGGCCTGTACCCTACTTCTGTATGCATAAATAAATAAATCTTAAAAAAAATTTTTTTAGGCCCTCCCTGGTGGCGCAGCGGGTTAAAGCACAGCACTCAGAAGCTTAAGCCACTTCTGCATGAGTTCGATTCCCGCCTGCCCCGGAGGTGACCACATGGTGTGGCAGACCTCTCCTGACCCGCCTGCTGCTCCCCTCAGCAGTGTACTTCGTAGATCTGCCTGTTCTGCTCCCCACTCTGTCTCTGGTGAAGCCTCTCACCGCCCCTGCACCTCTGGCCTGTACCCCAGTTCTGTATGTATAAATAAATAAATCTTTTTAAAAAAAATTTTTTTTTAGGTCAAAGGCTGGGTCAATGATAGTCAGAATTTGAATTCAGTTCTTTGGCCTCATCTGTAACTTCTACCATCAGTCATTGTGATAGACTTACAATGACCCTCTGAAACAGGGATCCGTCTTCCTCAGTTTATAGAAGGTCACCAGACTGCTTGTATGCATCACTCTGTCCTGCCGCAAATATGGCTTAAAGGGGCTTGGTCAGGACAGACTCCTGGGAGGGGAGGATGAGAGGGCCTCCCAGGACACATCCCGCTCAGCTCTCCTGGGCACAGTGGGCCCTGCCCGAGAAGCTGGCTGGTTGGGCCTGCGTGGTTGTGCTAGAGGGAGCCACTCACATGCCACTGTCTTCACCATCTTCCCCACCGCTGAAGCTGCTGAGGCTGAGGAAGCCCAGAGTAGGTGAGAAGGTCAGGTTAGGGGTGGTGGCTACAGCTGGCTGGTGCAGCACCCACACCGGCACACCCACAGCCTGTCAGCGCTAACCCAACTGGGCCGTGCTGTGATTCCAGTAGAACAAGAGCCCCGAGAATGCCGTGCTGGGGTCTGACCAGAGGCGAGGACACTTCGCAACCACAGAAACTCAAACCCCACTCAGGGAGCACAGGTGGAGCACGATGGCTGCTCACGGGGACCCGCTTCCTGCCTCAGTCCTCCCGTCCCTGGATAGCCTCTGTGACAGACCCAGTCATCAAACTATACCCAGTTTTTGAGAGCATCAGTGACAGAGCAAGTCCTTGTTCTTTCTCAAACCACCTGGCACAACCCCAGAACTTCCAAGCAAGCCTCTCCCACTCCTTCCCGAGACTCAGGTCTCCCTTTCGAGCAAGCTCTTAGCAGCCATGCTCTGCTCACTTCTGAGTGTCCTCCGTGGTCTCTGGCTGGCTCAGACCATGACCCATGGGGCTTAGCCTGGGGGGAGCCTCTCATTGAGTACTAAGGCGAGTCAGGGGTAATCAGCAGCTTCAGGGGCTTCAGGAGAGTTCGTTGCTCCAGAGATTTGAGCAATGAACTCCAAAGGGGACTAATCAGACACCCCAGATGAGGGGCAGCAGGACATTCTGGAACAAGGATGATAAAGAAAAAGAACTCCAAGATTAGGGCTGGGGCTCAGAGAGTTAGTTCTGGGCACAGAGACTTTAGGGAAGTGGATGAGACCACGGAAAACACCAATCGCAAAGAGACCGGTGGAAAGAAGTCTCTGTGATTAGGGAATAGTTAGGGAAAGAAGGTGCAACTCCTTGTCCTACTGTACGACTCCACTTGGGTTCCACTGCCCCTCCCTGGCCTGGTGCCACCCACCTGGAAGTCTCACTTTATTTCTGTTCCCTCTCGCCGCAGTAACCTTTTTCTTTCTCTAAACAAATTTGTGGGCTCTCCCTGGTGGCAAGGGTTAAGTCGCAGCATTATGAAGCTAGCCGCAGCTTTAGGGTTTGATCCCCGGCCAGGGAGGGGACCCACACGGCATGGCAGACCTCTCCTGTCTTTCCCCTGCTCTCCTCAGCAGTGTACTTCATCGATCTGCCTGTTCTGCTCCCCCTCTGTCTCTGGTGAATCCTCTCACTGCCCATGCAGCTCTGGCCTGCACCCAGTTCTGTATGCACAAATAAATAAAAAATTTAAAAAAAAAAAAAAAAAAAGAACCAAATTTGCTTCTTCGCTTGCTTGCCTGAGCATCTGGGAAGTTCCTGCTGTGGCTTCATGAGGCACCAACCCACATGGCTAGTGGCTGGGACTCAGCGTGGCCCCTGCAGCCTGGGCTCCGTTTTCTGGCTGGGAGACTAGGTCTGAACACCTGACAGTTTGCCATCATCACTGGCTCTCACCTCTGGTGATGGACTCCTGCTCTCAGGTCCCATGGAATCAGCAGGTGGTGGATCACCCCCTGCAGCAGATGGGACCCCAGAGCAGAAACTGTCGGGAACCTATGAATTAGGCACATTTTTCTGAGCCTTGGGAACCACTGAAAAAGAAAAATCGAAATCCCTCTGGTGAGGAGCAGGGGGGCTGCGCCATTCCCTGGCAGCAAAGCCATTAAAGTCCTGGTACTGAGCGGCCTGACGAGCTGGAAGCCGGCCAGCCCTGCGTCCTAGTTACAGCAGCTAGTTCCAGTTAGAGCTGAGCTCCAGGAAGGATCAATCACTGTTTCTGACAGTTTCTTCCAAATGAAAAGAGGCAGGGAAGAGGCGGAGAGCGAGGCACATCCTCAGTTTGAAGTCTCCCCGAGAAGGGGACTGTGACCATCTCATCAAACAGTGGGCATCAAAGTACCCCAAAGACTCAGCTGCCTTTGAGGGTTCTGGGATCTGAGGCAGGACTAATGATGGTCTTACAAAATGTTTTTTTAGGTTTTGGGGATCGACGGCACTGAACTTGTCCTGCCTGGGACACAGACTCAATGGGAAACCATCTCTGTGGGTCTCAGTTCTTTATAATAGGGGTGTTATGGACGAATGGTGTGTCCTCAATTCATATGTTGAAGTCCCAACTTCCAGGACCTAGGATGTGACCGTATTTGGGGAGACAGCCTTTAAGCAGGTGTTAACTGAAAACGAGGCCATAAGGGTGGGCCTAACCCAGCCTGACTGGTGTCCTGATAAAAGAGCAAATCTGGACACGCTTTGAGAAGAAAGAGGTCATGAAGACTCAGGGAGAAGGCGGCCCTCTAAGCTGAGGAGAGCTACCCTAGAAGGAGCCACCCGCCGACACCGTAACCTTGGTCTCCCAGCCTTCAGGACTGTGAGCACATTAATTTTCTGCTGATTAAGAGAACAAGTACCAGTCTGCGGAACTTACTGTGGTAGCTCACGCTGACTGATAGGGAGGCAGAATTCCATCTTCCGGGGTGACGCACTGTGGAGAGGTCAAGTGAGAATAAACAAAGTCTCTTGGTAAACCGTGTATCATGCAAACATGAGGGTCGTGTCTGAGGCCTTCATTTCCCTGTGAGCGTGCAGATGGCTTTATCTTTGTGAGTTTATCGAAGCACATGGTTTAGTGGGGGGGTGCTTCCAGGGGGACTTGTGAACACGGAGTAAGCCTCTGTCTGTCACAGAGGTGGCTGGCCTCTGTGCAAATGGAGCCCAGAGAGTCAGAGGCCTGCTGAGTTGCTCCTGGGAGCCGTTCCTGGCCTTGGGGTACAGACTTTGCACTGGGCCCCCAGGGGCTGGCCTCGGGGCACCTGTAGACAGGTGGTCTGAAAGACACCCCAGCAGCATGTCTCTTACTGAGCCCTGTCTGCTCTGTGGGACAGGCCAGCAGCCCCCACACAGTGAACTCCAAGATTATCCAGCAGCTTCACCTCCTTGTCTCATACACTCCTCACAACGACCCATGACTGAGACGTTTGTCATCTTCAAAATATAGATAAACCTACTGAGGCTCTGGGAAGTCAAAGGTTTCCTTACCTCAATTATCAGGTAATCCTCCTCCGAGTTGACAGGGAGCAGGCCTGTGGAACCGAGCGCTTGCTGGGGTGGAGGTTGGAGTGGGGATGAAGATAATGAATGTAGCATAATTTAAGGCCGGGATGCTGTCTGGAAGGATGGGGGGAGGGGAAGGAAGTGGCGGAGAGGGCAGGGTGTTGGGCGAGAGCAGGTGCAGGCAGTTAGTCCTTGACCTTCTGGACAACTCGGCCTGGAGTCTGCTAAAAGCAACGGTTTTCTACCTTTATTTTTCTCTCTCCATAATGTGGTGTTTCCCCTAAGACTTACTGAGATGGTTATTCATTGGCTCTTGGAATATATAAATAAAAACGACAGGTTGTTTCCCAGTAGCAGGTCAGTTTTATGATGGAGTTTTCCATTCCTCGCTCACCGCTTTCATCATTACTACTAACAGCTGAAGTAACTCCTCATTTCTGCTGAATAATGCATTTGCCACCATCCGCTCCACTACCTATTTTACCAGGAGATAAATGAGCATTTTCACAGCCCACATGAGGTTTTATTTTCCTAAATTGAGTCCTGGGCCCTCCCTGGTGGTGCAGCAGGTTAAAGCACTGCACTGAGAAGCTAAAGCCACTTCCGCATGAGTTCGATTCCCGCCTGCCCCGGAGGTGACCACATGGTGTGGCAGACCTCTCCTGACCCGCCCGCTGCTCCCCTCAGCAGTGTACTTCGTTGATCTGCCTGTTCTGCTCCCTGCTCTGTCTCTGGTGAAGCCTCTCACTGCCCCTGAGCCTCTGGCCTGTATCCCAGCTCTGTATGCACAAATAAATAAATCTTTAAAAAAAAAATAACTTGAGTCCTGAACCTTGGTGGATCAGCATAAACCCTCGAGGGAAGGCCGGGCCCTCAGGCTGGCCCATGGCCATTCTTTCAATACTTCTCCATAAAGAGTCACTGGCCATGAGTCAGCTGTCTGGATTAAGTTGTAACTTAGTTCTTCAGGAGAATGTAGCCCAGTAAAGATAGCTCCTATTGCTCTTACATGCAGATATTTAATTTTGTGGGCTTCTTGCTTTTGAGACAAGGTTATCGAGAAGAGTCTTCTCACCCATTGGCACATGTCAGCAGAAGCATTGGTTCAAGGTTGTGGCCCCACTGACCTGGACCAGACTGGAACCACCCCCAACTAACAAGGCACTGGCAGGGTTATTTTTCTTTCTTTTTTTTGGAATTTATTTATTTTCCTACATGTTAATTTTTGTATTTGATTTCCCTCTGCAGTTGTCGTTCCCATAGTTCCCCACCACCAGGGCCCCCGGATCCATCCCCTTAGTCCCTTGTGCTCATCCTTCCTCACTGGTGGGCATTTATTGATTGATTTTTTTTTCAAGGTTAATTTTATTTATTTGGGCACACAAGAGCTAGGGTGTAGACTGGGGCTGGGGTTGGTGGTGAGAGGAGTTAGCAGAGACAGAGTGGGGAGCAGAATAGACAGATGGACTGAAATACACTGCTGAGGGGAGCAGCGGATGAGATAGAGGAGGTCCGCTGCGCCGTGTGGGTCAGCTCCCTGCTGGGGATCGAACTCGTGCTGCAGTGGCTGGGGATAACTTGATAGTGCTGAGACTTAACCCCTGGCGCCACCAGTCAGGCCCCTCGTTGATTTTTTGTTTTAGGGTCAAACATCCAACGTGCACACCCAAGTGCAGAGCTGCAACTGAGCAGCTTCCAGTTCTCTAATCACCGAGGACCTATTGCCACCCTGTGGAGAGTGTGCCTTCCACATGAAAAAGCCCACAAACAGTAGTATAGCGAAGAAAGGGGTTTTGCAGTCTGCCTTTCCCTTCCTCCGTCCCACCCTCCCTCCCTCCCTCCCTTTCTCCCTCCCTCCCTCCCTTCCTCCCTCCCTTCCTCCCTCCCTCCCTCCCTCCCTCCCTTTCTCCCTCCCTTTCTCCCTCCCTTTCTCCCTCCCTTCCTTCCTCCCTCCCTTCCTCCCTCCCTCCCTCCCTCCCTCCCTGCCTCCCTGCCTCCCTCCCTGCCTCCCTTCCTCCCTCCCTGCCTCCCTTCCTGCCTCCCTTCCTCTCTCCCTCCCTCTTTCCCTCCCTCCCTCCCTCTCTCCCTCCCTTCCATTTTTTAAAGATTTATTTATTTATGCATACAGAACTGGGGTACAGAACAGAGGTGCAGGGGTGGTGAGAGGATTCACCAGAGACAGAGCGGGGAGCAGAACATTCTGACTGATAAAGTACACTGCTGAGGGGGGCAGGGGGCGGGTCTGGAGGGGTCTGCTGTGCCATGTGGGTCACCTCCCAGGCGGGGATGGAACTGGCACTGAAGCAGTTGCAGCTCACTTGCAACGCTGCATCCTAACCCCTTGCACCAGAGGAGGGCCCTGCAGCCTGCCTTTTCTACCCCAAAATATGTGTAGGTGCTCACGCCACATCAGCTGATAAGCTTCCTTGCTCTCATAGCTGCAGAATCTGCTGCGTGTTTTTCAGGATATTCAGGGTGTATCCAGCATTTTGCTTTGGGTCTGGGATTTTAAAGAAGTGCTCTGTCCCCATCTTCAGGTTCCTTTCATCCCCCACACCTCTGGCCTCTACCCCAGTTTTGTATGCATAAATAAATAAATCTTAAAAAAAAAGAGAGAGAGACACAAGGGTTAAGTCACAGCCTTGTTGCTATAGTAAAATCACACCAGCAGCGGTCAAGACCAGACTTGGAAGAGGAACACGGATGCAGTTTTTTAAGCCTCTGCCTATTTCTTGAAAGTTCTGCTGATTCAGACGCTCTCCTTTTCCTTAGGGCCCCCCTGCTTTTCCCCAGTTCAGAGAGATTATATTTGAGACAGTAGTCCACCAAAGCCTCAGGTTGCTGGCTCCGGACTAAACCTCATTTCCTCCCAGCCACTCTTGAGTTTTGGCTTTCAAACAGTGAGGAGAAGCTGGTAACAGGCTCTGTTAACACAACCTTGAAACGTTCTGGTTCTGTGTTCAGCCCTGGCAGCCTGTCATGTGCTGTGGCATGCCTAGTCCATGCCAGGCACCTGGTGGATTGAGGGGAGTCAGGGCAGCACCTCCAAAAGCATTTGCCTCTGGAAGGAAGGACTGTAAAACCCTGGGCACAAGTGACATTGTCAGCCCCTGAACTGAGAGCTGACCAAGCTGCCTCATGGCTTCGTTTACCCTCAGACCCATTCCTAGGATGACTCTGTCTTCCTTACAATGCCCACTAGAGAAAGCTCAGTGCTGCCTGAAGAATTTACTGTTGGCTCCAGTCAAACCTGACAGGAGACCCTGACCTCGCTTTTCTTAGGCAGTTGCTTTAGGAAACGTAGTGCTGTGACTTCTTTCTCTACCCTCTGAGGTAGAAATATCCTATAACTCCGAATGTTTCCGCAGGGACCTGGAAACCATCTCTGTGCAATACAAATCTGTAGGGAGAGAGTGCTCCTGTCTCCCAGGTCCTGTGGGAGGTAGGAGGTACGAAGCTGACTTTGGTGGGTGCCTTGCTCCAGTTTGCTCCTGTCATAAAGACCTGAAAAGTGTGTCTTCCCTGGAGAAGCACCTACCAGCTACATAGATGGTGTAGTCACAGAGACTACCCTTCTCTGACCTCCGTCAGTTCTTTTCCTGTGGCACACTAGGCATTTAGAAAGGCTTTTGCTTCAGTGGAGTTGAGCTCACTTCTCTCCTGAAGTCTCTTTCCCCTCAGTGCGGACTTCACTGCTTAAGGTCTGAAGAGTGTGTGCTCAGTCTTTGGGAAGTGTACAGGACTCAACTTCTTTCTTCTCTGCTTTAGCAAATCTGCTTCCTTCCAGATAGACTCTCTGAGCAAAGTGAGAATTCCCAGGAAATAAAAACCATCATCCTGAAAAAGTAGTTATATGAGCACCTACATTTTTGAACCAAGCCTCGTGGTTCCAACTTCATACCTTCATCCCCTCCCCTGCTCCCTCAAAATATTTTTTTCTAATCTTACACATCCATCTTCCTAAGAGGAATTCTCCTGAATGTATATATTTTTCTTTGTGTAGCTACATGTTTAATTATAATGTTCCTTATAGCTCACAGTACAGAGTAACTGTTACCTGGCCTGCTCTGGTCAAGCACATGCATTTATTAAGTAGATTGGGTGGTTTGTCTCAGGTAAATGTATTCAGGCTTTGACAGATAATAAATTAGTGCTGAGTCTTCTCCTTTTATTCAGGGAGAATCATGAAGAGTGACCTGGTTGATTCTCTTTTTATTTAGTGGGGGTGGGATTAGCTCTTGTTTTTAATTTTCCAAAACCTTCCAGGACCACAGGCACTGTGGGGTAGGGAGAGAAAGCTGGCGATCATCTGGATCTCCCAGTTCCAGGCAGTTTCCCTAAACAGGCAGATCCCGGGAGCACAAGTTTTGTCTCTGCAAACCACAGAAAGAGACTGTGAGCAGCAGGAAAAATATTCAAATCCAGTCCACTTTAAGTCCTAATCCCTTTGCCTTTCAGTAATTTTGATTTCTCCTTTCCTCCAGCTGACAGGCCTTGCTGTTAGAGGTGTAAACTGCTTCCCCCCCATGGAGACGGTTAATTTCGGTGGAAACTTAAACCTCCACATCCCCTTTCTTCCCAGGGCGGCATCTCCCTGGCCCCAGGCTCAGTTTGCCCCTGTTGCTTTGAGACTCGCCTCTGTGGCTGCACCTCCTCGGTCCCCACTGTTTTTTTATCTGCAGCTGCCAGGCAGGGAGGCCGCCTAATTCCAAGCCCGCATTGGGTCTGTTTGAGGATGAAAGGGCCTGTTGCTGCCAGAGCCTATTATCAGCTTCACTCACTTGGCAAGAAAAGTCAGCCAAGCCTCAGAGGGAAGGAACACCTTCTGCCCCCCATGGGTGGGTGGGTGCCCTGTCCTCCTTGGTCTCCCAGGCCACCCACTGGGAGTTTTCTGTTCTGTTTTTACAGCTTAGCAGAAGTGCTGAGAGGTTACTGAGTTGCCCAGGAGCTGAGGATCAAGGAGAGAGGTTTGCAACTGAAAAGGAACTTCGAGTCTGTTAACTCCTACGAGCACTGGTTATGTAATTTGTGGGTCCCAGTGTGAAAGAGAAATGGGGAACTCCTTGTTCAAAAGCAGGGGGAAGCTTGCCTTTAGACGTACTGACACATAAACTTATTCCTTTCTTCCATGGCTTTGTTTCCAACTTGTCTTTGTAATTATTTGCTATTTAATCTCGTGTGGCTTTGGGCACAGGAGTACTCAAGGAGCAAACGCACACCCTCAGGCCTGTGCGCCCTGCCCCCGTGATTTGGGGTGTTGTGTGGCCCATCAGTGACGAGGCTACCTTTCCCAGCAGCCGCTGGCCTGATGTGCCATGGTCTGTCCATGGAAGGGGACGTCAAGTCAACCATTTCCTTTCTTTTATTAAGATTTATTTACTTATGCATGAAAGAACTGGGGTGTAGGACAGAGGTGTGGGGGAGGTAAGGGACTCAGAGGCAGAGTGGGGAGCAGAACAGGCTGCTGGGGGTGCAGCGGGTGGGTCAGGAGAGGTCTGCCGTGCCTTGGGGTCAGCTCCCCGGCCGGGCATTGAACAGATGCTGCAGTGGCCGCCGATAGCTTGATAGTGCTGTCTTTAAACCCGGTGCACCAGGGAGGTCCCCAACCATTTCCCTTTCTCACAGACTGGCCACCCTAATTGATGGAGACAGGTCACCCCAAGGTTATCGAAAGCTCAGTCCATTCTGTCCTGGATCAAGGAGAGGCAAGAGGCTCCTAACTGGTTCTGCCCCGCAAGGCCCTCGGTCCTTGCTCTGCTCCCTGCAGTGCACATGGTCCCTCTGGGCAGGGACAACCATCACCATCCCCACCCGGGCCCTGCTGGGGAGAGCTTAGAGGGTGCCTGGTTCCTGTGGGTGGAGACCACCCGCCAGGGAGACGGGGACTTGGACCCCTGTGGGAGCAGGACTCCGTGTCCCTGATTCACGGCCGCTGTCCCACTGCACGGCACCTACAGACTCCAAATTTCAACTTTAATGCATTAAGAATTTCAAGATGGTGGCTGCAGAGTTTTAACCCCATTGCTATGGCTCCCGAGCAGGGACCGTTGGGACGGTGAGGTTCCCAGGGTGAACCCATGAAGCAGAGCCTGCTGTGACACCAGTCCTTCAGGGCTCACCAGCTCACGCAGCAGATAAAGAGGGGAGGTCCCCCCAGGACTGCGCTCCTGACTTCGTGTGGGTTTCCTGCCGGCCTGCTCTGTGTTTGCTCCGAGCTGTATTTTCACTCAGTGATAGCTCCTTTCCCCTTCAAGCTCCTGTTTTGTGTTTTTCTGGAGACGGGCAGGGGGCTGGGGGCTGGGGTGGGGGGGGAGCTCTGTCTCCTCTCACTGGGGGGTGGAAGAGCCTGTGGGCCGACCCCTGGGCAAAGGAACCCCATCTCCAAAAGTCCCCAGGAGCTTCCTGTTCCTTTTCCACCACTATTTTTTCTTCTAAAGAAGCAGTTCATTTCGACTGAAGAGGCGGACATGAAAGGACACGGTGCTGTCCCTTGCTCGGCCGCTCTGCTCGTGCGATGGAGGTCAGGCCCCTTGGAGGCTGCTTTGGGGCCAGGCTAAGGAGGACACAGAATTTCTCTCTAGCTGTCCATCACCATTCAGGCCTTTTAAGGCTCAGGTGCTGGCTTCTGAAGAGTCAAAGGGGTTCAGGAGGGCTCACAGGACCCCTGGAACTGAACTTGGAGGGGGAGCAGTGCTGCTAGGTGGCAAAGGTGCTCGGAGGGACTAAGGCGCTGTTGGAAGAGTAGGGAAGCCTGGGGCACGAGTTGGAAGAGGGCAGTAACCTCCCAGCCAAGAAGCCCAAGTGAGGACCGAGCAGCGAGAGTGTTGGGTTCTTGGGGCCCAGCGACACTCAGCTTGGAGTTGCTGCCTGTGTACCTCAGGTGAGGGAAGCAGCACTTTTTGAAGTCAACATGGATTGTTGGGGATTGTTCTCTAGGCCTGGAAAGTGGCTGGGGTCCAGCTGGTGGCAGACCTTTTGCAAAGCTCTATTGGCACTGATTGGGGTCGGTTTAGGGCTCCATGAGAAGGCACCTGGGCAGGTAGTGGGCTCCCTGTTCACGGTTGAAAAGTATATTAATGGGGGGGTCCCTGGTGGCGCAAGGGGTGAAGTTCAGCACTATGAAGCTACCTACAGCCACAGCAGCACACAAGGTGTGGCAGATCTTTCCTGCTCCCCTCAGTAATGTATCTCAGTGAATCCACCTGTTCTGCTCCCCACTCTGTCTCTGGTGAATTCTCTCACTCTCCCACACCTCTGCCTATACCCCATCTCTTGTATGCATACACAAATAAATCTTAAAAAAAAAAAAAGCAAGCATATTATTTTGGAATAGCCTGAATTGGGCCTCTCTTTTGGGGGTATGTACAGCATAGGCGGGATCTGGCTGCTGTGGTTGTTGGGTGAAGAGGACTCTGTAGGGCAGAAGAAGGAAGAGGGGTCCTGCTGATGCCCTGAGAGGACACATGCAATTCACCGTCAGAGGCCAGGTCCCCAGGGGCGTTCTGACTTGGCCTGGCAAATTGCATGTCACAGCACTTCTGTTTCTGCCCCTTTCTGCATCTTCTTCTTCTTATTATTGCATTCACAGTGAACTTGAGCAGTGCTCACCCATTTTGAAGACAGCAAAGGAGGGCATGGGATGGCCAGGTAGCTGGTCTGAGGAAAAAGCAGACCAGGATCTGAGAGGTGACCCCACTTTCTGCTGAGCATCAGTCGTGTCCATGGTTCTAGGGACATGCAAGGCCATGGATGAGACGGTCTTTCTAGGTGTTAGTCGCTGATGTTACTAAGGATATTACATCCAGTTATCCTGCTAACCTCCTCAACAGTTCTGCACAAAAGATATACTGAGCCCAAACTGCAAATAAGGAAACAAACACAGAGAAGTAAGGTACTGACCTAGAAGGGATGGAGGTGACAGTCAAAGGCAAGTCCACATCACCCCCAATTCATGCCCTGCCACCTCTTCATTGTGATGCACAGACCTGTCCTGGTCTAAGTGAGCCTGAGTGTGAGGGCCTGGGCACAAGGGTCCCTCACAGGAGCAGGGAAGTATCAGGAAGGAGCAGTGTGCTCGAGGGCCACCAGGGGGCAGTGTGACTGGGAAAGGGGCCTTGTGGACTGAGCCAAGATCACCCACCCACAGTCTTGTTACTGATGACAAGCCTGGAAAGGTTTGGGACAAGGATATAATAAGGACCCCCTGTGCCAAAGACCATTCTAGTGGAGGGGTGGAGGAAACCAGAACAGGGAGCAGGTATCAGAAGTCACCCTATTGCCCATGTTGAGAGCAGGAGGGTAGGGTGATGTGGGTCACTTTTACAACAGTAATAAAAGAAAAATGATGTGGTTTCTCAAGTCACATGTATTTTGTTTTATTTAATGCACAGGACTTAATACAGGTAGGCTGGTCTGTGGTGTGGAAATAACTCCATTTTATAGGGTGGTCTAACTACATCTTCATATCCACGTTTTATTTTATTATTTTTAAGATTATTTATGCATACAGAACTGGGGTATCGACCAGAGGTGCAGGGTTGGCGAGAGGATTCACTAGAGACAGAGTGGGGAGCAGAACAGGCCGATTGATGAATACACTGCTGAGGGGAGCAGTGGGTGGGTCAGGAGAGGTCTGCCACAGCTCCCTGGCTGGGGATCGAACCCATGTAGTGGCTGCGGCTAGCTTAGCAGTGCTATGCTTTAACCTGCTGTACCACCAGGAAGGGCCCATGTATCCATGTTTTAAAAAGAAAAAAAAAGGCAACCCTGTTCATACCTAGGATTTCACTTATAGTCACACAGCTGATAGTCACACATCTGATACTCAACAGAAAGTGGGGTGGCCTTTCAGATAATCCCTTAAGAGCAATGACCCAATGTGGGATTCTGATCGCTGTGGCTGCCTGTGTGCTTGGCGCTAGGCTACCTGCTGGCAGGAACCATCCAGCTGACTGACCTATGGATTTGCTGGCCACCCACCGATTATTACACACATTTTACAGATAAGGAAGCTGAAGCTCAGTGGAGTCGGGCAAGGTGCTGAGTCCTGCAGCGGCTGGAGCCAGGTTAAGTTGGCATCTATTGTGCTTGCACTAAGTTTTGGGATCAAACTTTTGGACCTAGAACTTGGCATGCCTGACTTCTCATGAAAAGTCTGCGTGGTATGTGAGTGCAAGAAATTGCTGGCAGATGCTGACAGGTTGGAGCCTCTAGGGAGTTCTGGTGGTTCACAGGACACACTACCTGGGAGGAATCCTGGAAGAATGACTGTCTTAGCTCTGCCATTTCAAACGCCTATGCGCTGAGAATGAAAGGGACGCATCCTCAGGTGAAGGTGGGGTGCGGGAACAGAGGACAAATTGGAAGTGCTGCGTCGCCCAATCCCCCTTCGGCTAACGAGAGTGAAGGTTTATGACCCATTTTGGCGGGTGAAGGGCTGCACACCAAGGACCGCTGGGTCTGAGCTGGCAGCTACAGGCTAGGTTAGATTCGGTTTAGTTCAGAGGGAGCCTGATGCCAGCAGTTGTGGGGTGGAGTGCGGGGGCCTGAAGTCAGTCACCCACAGAAAGCCCACATGAGATTCACAGTGCTGGCTGGAGTCCCAGTGTTAGAACCACAGGCTGCAGGCCCGACATGGTGGGTGACTCGGCTCTAGACAGACTCACCCTGGACCACAGCCCCTGAATGAGCAAGGAAGAGAGATGCAACCTGCGTCCTGCCCAGTTCAGCAACATGGCCACTAGCCACGCCCAGCCATTGAAACATTTTATTTAAGTAAAATAAATAGCTGCATTCTTCAATCTCACTGGCCATGTTTTAAGTGGCACAATAGCCAGATGTGGCTAGTGGGTGCCCAGCTGGACAGTGCATTTGTAGGATATTTGCATTATTGAAGCAAACTCTCCTTGAACGTAAGCCATTATGGCTATTTTTTATATTGATGACATGTTGCTCTCATTGAAAACACACTGACTTAAATAAGATAGGCGGCAGAGGGGTGTTTCCCTGCTGGCACAGAGGTTCAAGTCTCAGCGCTATAAAGTGATGCCTAGCCAGGGGGCTGCCCCACATGGCATGGCAGGCCTCTCCTGACCCGCCTGCTGCTCCCGTCAGCTGCTCCTGTCAGCAGTGTATTTCACTTGATCTGCCTGTTCTGCTCCTCACTGTCTCTGGGGAATCCTCTCCTTCCCTGCATCTCTGCCTGTACCCCAGTTCTTGCATGCATAATAAAAATTTTAAAAATTAAAAAAAATTCATTATATCATTCTTCATTTCTGTACAATGTGTGGTTCCCTGTGAAATTCCCTCCAACTCACCTGGGCGCC
This sequence comes from Condylura cristata, assembly GCF_000260355.1. Lineage (NCBI taxonomy): Eukaryota > Metazoa > Chordata > Mammalia > Eulipotyphla > Talpidae > Condylura > Condylura cristata. Next base: position 34,516,092 of record NW_004567115.1, on the reverse strand, counting down.
ATCATCACAGTCCCTGGTGCGCTTCCCACCCTGTCCTGGTCCTTCGCCCTCCTCCTCCCCTACAGAATGTCTCTAGTCTATAGTTGCCTGATGATTTTGATTTTTACTTTATTATACTTTTTTTTTAATAAAAATAAATCTTAAAAAAGATACTACTCACAATCTTCCTTCTTTTGGTTTTTTCTTTTTTACTGTGGGTAACTGGAACTTGGAAATGACCGTAGGTGGCTCATAGTTCTCCTGGACAGTGCTTCTTGGGGATGGATATGTAACAGGGTGGTCCCTAGGAAAAAAAGGGGAAGTTCCAGGTTCCTTGCCCTACCCAGAAGTAGGGTGGAGCGGAGGAGAGAAAAAGAGGAGAGGAGAAGGAATCTAGAGAGAAGGCAGCAAGATGGAGAGCCAGAGGGAGCCCTGAGGAAGCCACGTGAAGCAGCAAGTGTGTGATGAAGAAACCGGGCTTGTTTCCTGGCCCTGAACTGGTTGAGGCAGATGTGGGTGAGAGACCTGTAGGGAGGTGACTATGGCCGTGTTTATATTGATTTTGATTTTGCTCTTTTGCTCCCAGATTTGTCTGGCCATTTCTGACCCTTTTCTATGGGTCCCGGCCAGAAGGTGCTTTAGTCTTGTGGCAGCTTTCAGGCCTTGCTTTGGGCCAACCCCTTTTGGGTTGACGTTTGCCCATGAAGGGATGGGTAACTTCAGGTGTTTGATTTAGAAAATATATTCTTAGTCTTCTGTGTTGTCTACTCACTGTATTAAAGTCCCTTTTCATTAAAGTTTTATATGTTTTGTCTTGATGCAACGGATGGCAGAACGCATTTAGAGCGGGAAGATTTGGGGCTTCAGGGGTGCCCCTCTTCCTGTCCTGTAACAGATACGGCACGTACCTCCATTTATTCTTCTTACACAGCATCTCGTGCAACATAGCAGTCAGTTTGATGATGGCTGTAAAACCCCTGCTTAACATGAACACAAACTTCTGAAAATGGCAACTAAAGTCAGAGAAGAATTCAGGTTCAAATCTCACTTCCTTATCTTTTCTGAGTGATCTTGGGCTAACTAACATGGGTGTGCCTTAGTTTTCTTATCTGTACTTATCTGAAAAAGTTCAACAAATGGGCTGTCTCATATTGTTTTCAGTGCTAGAGAGGAAAGTGCATGAGAGCGAGGGCCTGGCACCCAGTGAAGGCAGCTGTGGTGGTGGTTGTGATCTTTGTCATTAGGGTTTTTAGTGTGAAAGTGCAAGGGGTGATGGAGAGTTTCTGGCCTCACACCACTCCCTCCCCTGCCCCTGCCTCAGCATGCTTACAGATTACTGACCACCCCCAACCCCAGGCCTGCAGAGGCAGCCTTGCTTCCAGGCCTGGCCTCCACACAGCCCTTCAGGGCGCCTCAGGCACTCACCTGCTGGCAGCTGCTGGTCCAGGAGGCCCTGAGGGCACCCAGCTCTCCCAGCCCCAGGCCTGGTTCTCCAGCTGCGCTTCCAGTTCTTGGCTGACTCGCTCAAGGGCGTGCACTTTGGCTATGTATCCTACCAGGCAAGCCGTGAAGTCTGCACAGCATGGAGGGCTTTCTCCAAATCTGGAGTAGGTGTGGTGGCCAGGGCTGAGCCCCACCAGCCCTGCAGGAAGACACTGCTGCTGCCCAGGGCCTGGCGGGTCATATGGGTGCCCAGGCCACTTGCACACCTATCGGGTTCCATCCGTACATAGACCCTGGTCACTTGGTCAAGGCTGCCCAGGGCACTGGCCCTGCAGTCTGAGGGGCTATCCAGGGAGGATGGTGACCGTTCCCCTGAAGGACGCCCCGTGCTGCTGGAGGGACGTGTGGGAAGAGGCTCCAGTGGGCATGTCCACCACCACGCCTTGTGTTCGTCACCACTTCTTCTGCTGTGCCTTTTAGGTTTACACTCTGGCGGGCTGTGGTTTCCAGCGGCAGCATGACTGGTCACGGGAAACGTCCCTCCCTGGGGTTGTTTTGTCTTCTGTTTTCCAGGAGTTTGCATCACTCACCGAGATAAAAGAGAAATGGGCCCTGCCCAGGGCTATGTGCAGGGACTGGGGTCATGTGCTTGACCCCAGATTTTTCTGCTGACTGGGTCAGTGCAGACTGTGAATTTGTGTATTTCACTCCTGAAGAGAGGCAAGGCAGAGAGCAAACATTTCTATTTCACAGACAAGTAAACTGAGGGTCAGAGCTCAGGTCACATGTTTAGTAAGTGGCTAAGGCAGATTCAATTCAGGATAGATTTTAGGGTTCCTACAGCCTCCTTGTGCCATGTGATAACAGGGGTGGAAACAGATGTGAACTGGACATGTCAGGAGGCTGCTGCAGGGACTGGAGAGAGACAGCCTGTTGCAGTCCCTTCCCTGCTCTCTCCCCTTGAACATGCTGTGCCCTTGACTGAACATGTCACTGCATTTCTCTGGACCTCACTGTCCATGTGCTGACCTGGCCTCCAAGTCTGTGATGCCTGGACAAGGAACCTTAGGCAAATTCAGGTCCCACAGTGGAACAGCTAATATGCTCTAGCTGTTCTTAATACCCGTTTCTCCATTTGCCAGGAAACTAATACAAACAGAGGTTTCCCAGTAAGGTCTCCTAGGGAGCTCAGGGTTAGGGTTCAACGAAGCCCCCTGGGTTTTAGCTCCTGCGCTCAGCATCCATCACAGCATGTGGTCATGGCCACAGTCACATCTCCAGGCCCAGAAATGACCTTCCAGCTCAGGGGGTGACACAATGCACCTACAAACCTCAGCACTCAAGTTCACCCAGAGAAACCAAATAGCTAAAACCCAGAGCTGAGTTTTTAATCTCTATTCCTAAAAGTGGGAATATACCTTGTGTAGGAAAGGGAGTCAACTTCCACTATGTTGTTTTGATGAGTTTTCCCTTCACCCTTAGAAGCAGGTACAGGGTTGGTGGGAACTGCCTGAGGGCGACACACTGCACAATTACAGCAGTTTCACCTCGCCTCCCTTTGTATGCTAAGGGCTCAGGGATCCGCAGGCGTTGACCTGGGCCCCAAGAAAGGAGCAGAACTGGGGTAAAAAGGCCTCTTTGACTCCTAATCCAGTGACTTATCCAGGGCCGTCTCTGTCTCTCATCAGAGAGGGGGTACCTGCCTGAGTCCACAGGTAGTTACAAGCTGGGGGTGATTATTTAACCATTCGATGTGTCTTTCTTGCACATAGGACACCACAGGACGCTCTTTCTTCTCCCCCTTTACTTTGTCTCTTTGAGGTGACATGGAAGATACGTTATAAAAGTCAAGGTAGGTAGGTTACATGATTGACGGATTAAAGAATCATCCATCAAGTAAAGGCTGGCGGATGCCTTATTTGGATGTGGCATTTTTCCTGTAATGCCACTTCTGGTGCTTGTTGCAGGGTCCACTGCACTCAGGAGACTGTTATGCTCTAACATCTTAATCCAGGCGATGCTGACTGGGTGCCATGGGAAGGGAGGAATTCCAGACTAGTCCAAGGCTTCACGAAGGGTTCAAGCAACTAAGTTGCAGTGTTATAACTAGACGCTGTTATTATTTTCTCTAGAATGATAACACTCAGTGGCCAGGTTAAGTGAAGATTTCTCAGTCTTAAATATATCTACAAGAAAGTCCAGACTCCAGTAGAAGGGAACAGGGGATGTACTCCAGTTGATACAAATGCTTCCAAAGACCTGAAGAGAGAATTCTTTAGGAGGATTATTAAAGGTGTTCTCAAGGCTTTGTTCTATCAAATGATAAACTCTTAATCCTATCAGCTCATCATGGTCACAAAACCCAACTTACTGTTCAAATAGATTAAGAAGCACGGATTGACATACATGGTGGTGATACTTAAAGAAGACAAAAGTCATTTGAAAATGAAAAGAATGCAAAATGTATTAGCAACTTAATCCTCTGGCTAATAAAATAAGTTTATTTATATATACACGATAGCTGAATTCTGTGGATAAGGAAAAATAAGTCATACATCCACATACGTATATATAACATATGTATCTTTGACTACATATATTATATATAAGTTTTACTTTACAAACAGATCTCTTTCTGTATATACACACACACATTTATATATTAAATACAATAGCTGACAGAAATATTATGGTAAGGTTAAAAGCCAGACAGCAGCACACCAGAAAGCGAATCTCAGAGCAACAATTAACCTGCTTCTTTTTGGGTTAAAGAGTCTTTGAAAGAGAGACAATCAGGAAACGCATACTAAGTAGGTTCATACAACATGGAGAACACACATTTTTGAAGGCCATCTTTTTTTAAAAGAAAATGCAGGAAGAAAGGAAAAAAGGTCATGATCGAAAGACTACAGCAACAACACGAACATATGAACCAACATTCAATTTCAACTCTCGATCTGACTATAAGAACATCTATATTCAAAATATACTATCAAACTATTTCTTTTAGAGAAAGGAAATGCCAAAGCAGTTATCTTCTCTCCCAGCCACTATCTATTAGGAAAAAAAAAATAGAGAACAGCCATTGCTGGGAGTCCCTGCTGGTCTCTGAGGGTTTGACACCCCAGGGCATGCTGGATGCAGCAGTGAGCAGGGGCTGGGGGGCAGAGGACCCCACCAATGGAGGGAGCAATGCAGGGGAGGTAAGGAATCGAGGGCTGGGTGGCAAGTTCACCTGCTGACCCCCAGGCAGTCTGCCGCCCAGAGGAGGGGCATCAAGACAACTTCTCCAGTGGCCCTTCCCTCAATCTGGTTGTCTCAAGATGGCAGGAAAAGGACAGCCCCACACTCATGGCTTCTTACACATGTTCCTCAGGGGCTCAATGCAATGGCCTTTTGAGAACACAAACCTGAACCCCAATAAACACTGGATCTTTTCAGGACAAACATTCTAAAGCCCCAGGGCTGGGGTCAGCGTCTAAATTCTCTCCAGAGAAAGGCACGGCGTGTTGATGCAGACGTGGTGGAGAGGATGCAGGAATGCGGAGAGGACGCAGGAACGTGCTCCAGACGTAGCCTTTGTTCGGCCAGGGAAAGGCCGTCTTGTTCGCACAGTGAAAGCTTTCCGCCAGTGAGGTTAGGGGCACGGGGCCCTCGATGCTTGATGTCCTCTACGGGTTCCTGAGGCAGCAAGCGCCTGCCTGTGTCCATAACTTGATGACACGGACAGCTGATGGTGCCAGGTCCCAGGTACACGTCCTCGGGGTGGCGAGGGCTCCCTCTCTGCTGCCGACACAGGTCCACTGCTCCTTTCACTGGTGTCACAGGCCAGGAGCAGGTGAGGTCACAGGATCAAGAGGAACCAGCTTAAGAAGCCGCGAAGGTGCACGTCTGCAGGTCCGTCTCTTCCCTCACCAGCCCGGGCTGCTGGGGCCTCCAGGTGCTCACGGGCAGTTAGTAAGAGAAGCAATCAATGCAACTGCTTTGCTTAGAAATATCTTTATTTTATAAAGCCACGATCGTTCTGTAAAGTTTTTTTAAACCACACTTATAAAAAAGATGTTGACAATTCTTAGGGGAAAAAAAAAAGCAGAAAATGTGTCTCATTAAGTCAGGGTTACACAAAGATTATATTTATAATATATATTTGTATAGTTATAATTTAGAGATGAAAAGTAGAGACCCACAAGGCGAGGGCTGCAGTTAGATCTCCGACACTTGGTCATTTCCCACAAACAGTGTTTCTTGGCAGAAGGGGTTAACGAGGACCATCCCAGTGTCTCTGTAATCGCCATTGGCTGGGGAGCGGGGCTCTGAGAGCTGGTCCTGGGGAGAAAGGGGGACATGGGTGAGCAGGGGAGGGCTCCACTCAAGGACAAGGGCTGTTCCTGGGGTTCACTCCTGCGAACAACATTTTTTTTTAAGGTTTATTTATTTATGCTTTACAGAACTGGGATAAAGAACTGGGCCAGAGGTGTGGTGAGTGAAAGGATTCACCAGAGACAGAGCGGGGAGCAGAACAGGCAGATCTACGAAGTACACTGCTGAGGGGAGCAGCCGGCAGGTCAGGAGAGGTCTGCCGCCATGTGGGTCAGCTCCCTGGCCAGGATCAAACTCGTGCTGCAGTGGCTTCAGAGAGCTTCATAATTCAGTGCTTGAACCTGTTGCGCCACTAGGGAGAGACCTTAGTCAACATTTTTAACCATCGTCACTGCCAGTGCTGATGTGTGTGGCCTTTTCTGCTCTTCTTTTAGGAACTTAAGCAGTTTCTGAAAAGATTCCTGCTTCCAGAACCATCCCACACCCGATTGTCAGAGATGGTGTTTCCTTGTCCATGTCTGAGGGGTTCACCACACTCAATGCCCCTGCATGCGGCCCAGCACGTTGTGGACAGAGGCGCCACACACCTTCCTGCCTGTGCCTCTCTTGCAGGCCTCTGGGGCAGTCTGCTGCTTTCCTCTGATCTCCTCCCTCACCTGCTTCCCACCTGTCAGGAGCTCGAGGGCTAATACCTCCCTTCTGACCTGCCCAGAGCCCAGGTGGAATTACTGTCCCATTTCTTCTAGCACCAGGTGCTGAGTAAGAAGTTGAGTCTGTGCATAAGTCCCAGGAGTGGAAAAGCCTAGAAATAGGCAATCCACAGCTCAGGCCAGCTGACTGGCTTAGGCTATTTCGAGGACACAGATCACTAAATGTCTGTATTCAGACTTAGGCCTAGTTACTAATTTAGCAGGGGTGGGGGGTGGGGGGGAGGTCACAACTTGTTCCAGTTCTAAACAACTAATGAGCAGAACCTGCTGCCCACTTCAGGGCTAACTCAGCAAAAGGCCCAAGTAGATCGGGCTGAAACCAGAAGTGCTTAGAGATGCTCATTTTCAGAAACCACAAGTAATTCCTTAAAGTTTATTTTTAAATAAACCACATACAAAATATACGGTTTTTTTTTTATAAGTACCCACTGCTGTAAAGATAATAAGGAGAGAAAGGAAGAAAGCTATTGACAAAATATCCTTTCAGAAGACAAAAAATTCTTTCGAGGCCAGAGGGAGTGTGGGTGGGGCTTGACACCAGCTTCTAAAGAAGGAAAACAGGGCAGTGTGTCCACGAGGGGTCAGAAATCCTTCCCCTGGCTTTTGGGTTGAGCTGTGGGAAATTTTGGAGGCTGAGATCTGGCTTGTTTTATAGAGGTCATAAACCAAGTGTTCAGTAGGGGTGAAATGCATTAAATACAGAATTATTTAGGAAATGACTGAGGTAAGAAAGACAGAAGAAAAGAGGTGGTGGTGGTGGTGGGGGGGCAGTAAGGAGAGGAGATCCTGAGAGGAGGGAGAGGGAAAAAGAGGAGGAAACACAAAGCTGTTTCCAAATTCCTTTAGGCTCACAGTTTGTCTGTGAGGCCTAGATCTGTGTTTTGCTGCTTTCATCAACCTTTGATGGGGACCCACCCACCCACCCATCCATCCATCTACCCACCCATCTTTCCCTTCCAATCCATTGATGGCTCATGTAGTCAGGGCTGCACTAGGCCATCAGTACAAGCTTCCATAGACTAGACCAGCCAAGTCTCCACACCTTCAGTGACCCTTCCCTGCCCATGACTGACATACACACTCCTATTCAAGGCTGTACCTAATGGATCTCCCTTCCTGCCTCAGCCTGCCTGCTGCTCTGCCCTGTGGGACCAGAAAGAATACAGGTTCTGTGGTCAGAAGAACCTGGATTCAAAGGTATCTTGGGCAAATTCTTGACCCAGGTATCTTTTCTCAGGTGACAGGTCATATCCAGGATGAACCCTCCCTTCACTCAGGCTAATTTCTTTGCTGGGAGACCTGTTGAAATATATCTATCCTTTCTAGCACCTCCATTGTGAAGGCTTTCCTTTCCTTGGTTTCCACTCATCTTATATCTCCTCTGGAGTGATGCTTGGGGTCTGTACCTTGAACACATCTCAGAATCTGGGCCCCCTGAAAGCAAGCGCTCACTTTCACACCCCCTGCCCCCTGAAGATGCCTGACAAAAGACAAGTGTTCAACAAATATTTGATAATTTGTTTCAGTCCTTACATGTCAAGAACAGTGCTTCCAAGCACCAGCATGTGTGGGGAGCCCCTGTGGAGGCCTGCTCACACCCCTGACTCAGTAGGGCTGGGCCTCCCCATGTGCTACTGGTGCCGGTCTGTGGACTATGAGGAAAGAGCTAAGGAATCATCAGGTTCCCTGTGGTTCCATTGGCGCCTATGCTATTCCCTGGGGGGGGGGGGTAGGGGCAGCACTTCCAGGGGGACCCCTTGGCGTGGGGCTCATTACCTCAGAGGTTTCAAGGGACTGGATCTCCCTTGGTAACTCCACAGCGTGCCGGTTGAAGTAGTCCATGGTGATGGCGTTGTTCCAGTAGCTCAGGTTGTTCTCTGGGTTGGCCGTCTTCTTCTTTCTCCTCAGGCAGCACACAGTCAGCAAGACAGCTGCAGGGAGAATCCAAGTCAGAGAAGGGGAGGGACGGCAAGGTGGAGCCAGCATATCCAGGTGACAGATGGCAGTCTGAGTGGGCTATGGCAGTCATACTTTTGGCTATTCACCCATCCATCCAACCATCCACCATCCACCCATCATCTATTTGTCCATCCATCCAACCAACCAATCAGCTAGTATCTATACCCTGAAAACAGACTGTGGTTACCACAGAGGGATGGAGCAGAGAGGGAACAGCTAGAGGGGGCTGTTTGGTCAGTTTTTATACATTTAATGGCAGGGTGAGGTAAGATATACAGTTGCTGAGAAACTATACACCTGAGCCCTATAAGCTAATGTTACCTCAATAAAAATAACACAAGACACCCAAATATCTATATATGTTGAATGCTTCTTTTATGCCAGGTGTTGGGGAGATGACAGGAAGTGAAAAAAAGGGTGAGGAAGCCCTGATTTATGGAGCTTTCTCTCTGTGTAAAGGTGGGCGCAGAGGTGGCAGAAAATATGTAAATAAGTAAGGAACAAAATGAATAAATACAGAGAATCCATCAGCAGGAATAGTTTCAAGAAAATAAGGCAGGATGAAGAGAGACAGTGGGGGGAGGGAGTAGAGAGTATAGACTCATCCTCAGATTCTAGCGCTGAGTCTAGAATGTCTTAGAAGGTGGGGCAGGAGTCAGCAGAAGTAGGAGAGAGAAACAGTGAGAGAGAACAGCACAGGCAAAGGGCCTGGGTGGGGACAGTGTGATGAGTGAGAAGACAAAAAAGCAACACGGCTGGAGAGCAGTGAGTGTGGGGCCTGGGGCAGATGAGGCCAGAGGGCTGTGCAGAGGCCGCATCCACAGGGCTCAGGGGCAAGAGACCGAGGTGTGGCCAGAGTATCTGTGGATCCGCAGAGCCGTTCCTTGCATTTTTTCCAAGAAAAGGCCCGTGTGTTCAGAGCTGCCCTCCTGTGCTGGTGAGGAGAGTTCTTAGAGGGAATACAACACAAGGTGGGACAACCCAGACAGCCTCAGCCCATGACGCCCACAGATGCTCTGGATGGCAGAGGCTCACGGAGCAAAATCCCTGGGCAGGGGTTTGGACCCCAAGAAAACAGCTGCGTTGACATCATCATTTAGAAAAAAGAAGCTGCTAACAGTTACATAGCTTGGCAGGGTTTCCAGCACTTCAGAAGTATTAATTCAGTTAATCTTCCACTTAACCCCACGAGGTCAGTGCTATTTTAGGGTCCCCATTTTATAGGCAGGAAGACAGAGGTGATGCCACTTGCACAAATGCAAACCAGATACCTGGACTCCAAATTGTGTTTGGGCCTTGCTGATAAACCAGATGGGAACAGATGGCTTGGGCATGCAAACAGGAGAGGCGTCTGAGGTGAGAAAGGTGGGTGACCTCTTTTCTGTGTAAGGGGTGAAGCCCGTAAGTGAAGAGTGAGTATCTCTGCCCAGGTTTGCCATTAGCCTAGCCAGTGAGGTGGCTGAAACTCTAGCTTCCTCTGTGCTGGGAGTAGGGGCTGGAGCTGAGCTGTTCACAGACGCTGCAGTAAGGTGGTCATGGCCACCAGGGGGCAGTGGAGGGCCGCCCTGTCCTCAGCAGCCAGAGGGTTTGGCCAGCATTTGGGGTCTGTGGAAGCCCAGGTGTGGAGAGAGTGTAGGAGCAGGCTCTCCCACAGGCTGAGATCTTAGGGCCCTGCAGGGTGAGTTCCGCCTCTCTTTCCAGCAGCTGGCCTTACTGGCAGCTCAACCTAAAAAGGTCTCTGGACAAGATGGAGAAGAAAGGGCAGTTTCTACTCTATTCAATGTGTTTTCATCAAAAAGACTTCTAACTTGCTATCATTCTTCCAGATTCCCTTAACAAGTTTTAAAAATATACAGATTTCTGAGAGTTTTAGCTACAGGGGCTTTTAGACTGGCAGGCATAGATTTTTCTGAGTGTAGGTCGCCTTCCTTATCCACGCCCTTCCTTCCTGAATGGCTGAAGGAAGAAAGGAGGTGAGGAAGGGGGTTGGGGGCCCCTAGCCTGAAAATCTGCTAATTTAGGGCACCTCCTTATTCTACGAATGAGAAAGAATCCTGGTCTGAAGAATACTGACTTGCCCCAGGTCTCTGCTCTCTTTTTCTGATGTTTTCACCCTTTACTTTCACCACTTTTCACTGGAACTGCAGTGGTGAGTTTAGGGGGAAACAGAGGCCGTGAGGGAGGGCCAGGCTGCATTCACAGTGCTGCTAACTGGGGCGAGCACAGGCTGCAGAGATCAGGGACTCTGCTCCCTCTCGGCCGGCCCAGCTGCCCTGGCTCAGAGGCCTGCCTGCAGGGAGGGCGGGCGAGGTTGTGGGCTGGTCTGGGTTGGGGCTGGGAGTTCTGTTACTAGCTCTCCCCTCACATTTGGCCAGCGCCTCTCAAGTGTCATTTCACTTTCACACTAGAAGCCTGCCTGGTTAGAGAATAGGGCCTCAGAGTGTGAAACACCTGGCTTGGAGTCCTGCACGCACTAGGCACTTAAAACACCCACTAATTACTGTGGAACTCAGGGTTGGAGGAGGAACTAAAAGGAACTTGAATGCGAAGTGCCAAGGACACGACCTGACACAAAATAGGTGCTTAGTTAATGGGTGTTTTCTCCTTGTCCTCTCAGTATCTTCCACAAAGTGAGCTCTAGAAAGAAAATCTGCTGCATGACGGTCAGTGGCTCAAGGCCAAGGTTCAGTCTGTGGCATAGAAGGTTTCATTATTTTGGTGATGTGACCTTTAAGCCAAGAGGAAAAGCACAATTAATATTTTTACATATTCAGACTTGGCTCTTGCCAGAACTGATCTATGGGCTTTACAGTTTGATTTAAGCCAAAAATAACTGTCTGAGGAAGGTACTGATACTTTTCTCACTGAGACAAGGGAAAGATGAAACATGTGAAAATGAAAAAAAAAAATTGCTCCTATCACTCAGCTAACTCCTGAAACTGAACCCAGGTTTCTTGTGACCTTCAGACTTGATGCTCATCATCCTATATTGTCACTAGCATGGGGGGAACACAGGCAGCACTCTGTAACAGGCCAGGCAGCACATGTAAACTGCACAGTTTTGTACAGTTTGCAACAACCCCTTTTTTGAAAAAAAAAAAAAGATTTATGTACACAAGAACTGGGGCACAGGCCAGAAGTGCAAAGGTGTGAGAGGACTCACCAGAGACAGAGTGGGGAAAAGAATAGGTGGATTGACTGAAAAACACTGCTGAGGGGAGCAGTGGGCAAGAAAGATGTCTGCTGACCATATGTGGATCACCTCCTTGGCTGAATATTGAACTCAGGCTGCAGTGGCTGCGGACAGCTTCATAGTGCTCTCTCTGCTTTAACCACTTGTGCCACCAGGGAGGGCTACACCTCCTTTCTTGATTTAAATGAAACTTCTGTTGCTGTCTTTCCAAAGATAACAGCAGTCAAGACTCTAGAGAGCAATGGGATCCCCATTTCCTCAAGTTTCAATACCAACGTGAATTAAACAAGCTCTGCCAATTCTCAGAAATGTCAGTGGGGAATCATCCATGGCCTGTCAGAAATGTGACAGGAAGCAGGAAGGTCACTGACTTGGCGTCCTGGGCACTACGTTGACATTTTTGGGAGGGGTATGACTTCAGGGTTGCTATCAGCAGTGTGATGGGAAATGGAGATGAAATTCCCACAAGCCGCGGGGGAACGAACCTTTCAAACACCTGCAGGAAGTGCTCTCTCTGTGGCCTGTTTGAGAATGCACAGAAAATCCTAGCAATGATAAGAGGGATAATAACCATTAAATAGCCACGGCTGTTCATCGCCCTTCCTGAAGGCTGACACCGTGACGGGACTTCGTGTGAATCTCCTCTGATTTCCGCAACGTGCGGGGGTGCAGTTGCCACGAGAAGGCCGGCTCAGGCCTGCAGCCGCAGGGGGCTGACGCTGGGGCAGCCCCAGCTGAGGTCCCTGTGGGCCTGCTTCTGGATCCCCTAGCACGCGTGTTGAGACCAGGCTTCCTGGGCAGGCCCCTGCCAGGGCTGACTGTGCACGGGGACTGGGGGGCCTGTCCCTGCAGGGCAGGGGACTCCTAGCAGCCTGGGAGAAACTTCCTAAGACAGCACCGGAGCCCAACGCTCTTCCTATCCAGTCCTCCTCCTTTTGCCTCCCCCTTGACAGGTGTCAGCCCTGGAGTGCAGTCTCAGGCACTTTCTGCCTGCTCTGACTCCTGCTATTGTACCTCACAGGTGTTTCCCCAGTAAATCCTCGTCTGCTTAATCCCATCACAATATCTACCTCCGAAGGCCTGTTTATATTCAGAGCATGATATAAACATGGGCTGTAGTCCCATTTTTTAGAAGTGAGAAACCATCAGGTCGATGACTGATTAGTCCAGTCTGGCAGGTGATAAGTGGGGGAGCTGAGCTGTGTCTAGGTGCTGACGCCACAAGACAAGTCTCCACCACACCAGACCCCTGCTCTGGGAATGCAGTGACTCTTGCAGGCTTAAAGTTAGCAAAGTGAGTGGGGGTGGGGAGCTCTCACATATTTCACTTTGTAGAGACCAGAGACCCTCGAGAAAAAGACTGGTCCACTGGTGCCAGCAAGGGGTGGGGAGGGCTGTGGATAATCATCTCCCTCCTTTAGAGACTAGGGGAGCAGGCGGGCACAGCCTGGGAAAATCAGATTTGGGGTCTTCCTATGCAACTCATAGTGCTGGCAGGTGGGAATATACCTGACGAGAACCACGGTTGGGGGAGGGGCTGCTGGGAGCGCCGGCTGAGAAGCAAGAAGAGCTGTGAGCATGTGGGCATGACTCCAGGTTGCGTGAATAGAATGTGGGCATGAAGCCATGGGCATGACTCCAGGTTGCGTGAAGAGGTGCCATTACGGGGGCAACCCTGCCTCGCCTGAAGGCTGCTTCCCACCCAATGGGTTCAGAAAACCCGAGGAGTCAAAATCACTGGTCACAGTTGTGTTCCAACCGCTTCTATTCTTTTCAGTGGAAAGAGGAAGTTTGAGCCAGATTTTCTTACATAGTAACCGTGAAGTCATTTGGGGCCTGATTTGACTAACACTCGGAGATCATGGAGCACAAAGACACGTTACCCCTTTGGATGCTGCACTGATAGCCCCTTGGCAGCTACCATATGCGTGGAAGGCAGCAGGCTGCTCAGAGGCAAGGGGCGCACAGACCCTCATGTATGCAGGTTGGCATGAGATGCCACTCGGCTCTGGCCAGGTTTGACTTGGATAGGTGATGAGAAACACCTGCAGCTGGCCTTGCTTCCTGTTCTCATCCTCCATGAAGCCCTGTCTTTTTCTGGGGAGCCTGTACAGGCCAGGGATCCTGGCCTCCAGTGAAAGTCCAGAGGCTGACGGAAATGAAGGAGCCATTCAGTGCTGGGTGCAGAGGCCTCTGGCAGAAGGTGGTGGATTCCCCGCATCCTGCAGGTGGCAGGAGAGACCAGCTCAGAGCCAAGCGTTCCCTTGCCCCAGCCTAAGTGGCTGGTTCTAACCAATTGCAGGCCTCAGGATATCTGAATATGTGCTTCCACCTGGCCAGGCTCAGGAGTCAAAGCTTTTCTCAGCCTTCACACACTGCATCCTTCCAGGTTGAGCCTCCAGGCTCAGGATCTGGAAGGGCAGGCGCGCTGATTACATCCCTTCGTGGGCAGCCCTGAGGTTTGCTATGGTCACTCTTTGCTTCCACCAGAAGCAGGGGACTCACCCATCCACCCAGCTGCCCCAGCCAGCTGAGGTAATAGCAAAAGCAGAGGCAGGACGAGGTGGGCCTGGGAAGTCAGGATGAGGAAGGCAGAACACAGAACAGAACAGAAGCCTTGTACTGACCGACGGCCTGACACGGCGGCAAACTGACAGAGGACACGCGTCTGTCTGTGAGGGTGGCAGCGTGAGGGTTAGGATAAACTGAGCCACGGGGAAGGTCCCATCCTAGACCTGAAAGAGGTCTCCTAGGCTGGTGAGTAGAGTGGGCTTGATAACAGCTCAGGTAGTTACTCATCTTGGGTTTCAAAGAGCGCAGCGCTATGAAGCGGGACCGATATTCTCCCATGTTAATGCTTGGCTCCTGTGGGTGCACTCGTCGTGCCTCAGAGCCACACATGGCTGCTGTGGCCCCACAGGAGTCAGGGCCATGATGAGGACAGAGCTGCCTGTGGAGGCAGAAACCGTGGTGAGTGAGGCTTAGGGTCCCCTTACGCAGGTGGAAATGCAAGACAGATGCGGTGGTGGTGGTGGTGGTGGGGTGGGGCCTGTACTTCCAAAGGGCTGCGTGAGACCACTTGGAGCAAAGGTTCCTATCTTCCTGCACAAGATAGCATGTACTAGCCTGAGCGCCTGCAGGCTCCTATCAGAGCCAGAAGCTTCCTGAGGGGCAGTTCCAGCTGTGTCTGCTTCTGTCTTGGCTGACATGATGCATGGCTTATGCAGTCCATTGATTTTCCTGCTTTGCAGTTAAGATCAGATCTAATCTCAAACTCATACACTGCAAACGGGCTGGCTCAGGACTTTTAGGGGTGCAAATGTAGGTGTGTGTGAAGACCAGGTCTCACTGGGGAGAGGGCTCTGGGAGCTGGTGGGGAGCTGCGTCACATGTCTCTGGCTCCCTAGTGCCTGCACAGTGCCTGGCAGATGATGCTACTTGGGCAACATTGTGTTGAACCTGACAGTTTCTACTAGATCTGGGCTGCCTCATAGGTGCCTGGGACCCTGGGTTAGTAGCCTTACCTGGTGACTCACTGCTTGCAGGTATGTTGTATTCCTCAGGCAGTATTTGTTTGTTTTCCTTTTATTTTTCTTGCTAATCTGCTTTAAGGACTGTTAGATAAAAAATAACTTGGAGCTCACTTTGTAAACTAAAGTCTCTGTAGATGTAAAGAATGGGAAATGGATGAATTGTCCTTAATGTGGTTATTTTCCAAATGTGACCATTACTGACGATGTATTGATTAACACTGCTATCTTTTCTAAAGCAGAAGAGCTTCAGAAGTGGGAAATCAGTTTCACACATGTGTGTATGTTCCCAGAAGAGAAAGTAACTGCTTAATGAAAGCATGAAATATGCAACCTGCAAACATTTTCATTTTCCTAAATTGGGTTCTTGAGCAGAAGTAGGCCACCCAGCCCTGATGTGGAAGTTTGCTTTGCTTATCAATTTGAAGTAGACAGAAAGTCAGAAGAGGTGGCTCCTGGAAAGAATTCAGGTTATAGAGTTCCTGCTGGAGATGATGCAGAGCAGAAATCCTGCTCATGTTGGAGGCATCCTCCCCTGCACTGGTGTTAAAGTGGCCCATGGGATTAGGGAAAGCTAGGAGAAGGTTCTAGAGAGAGTGTCTGAGGCTTCATTCCTCTTGAGGTCAAGGAGAGCCCACTGAGGACACCATGATGTGAAAGGCAGGACACCAACAGCTGGCTAGTGCTGGCTGCCCTTGTGCCACCAGAGTCCTGAACAAAGGCACTGCCATCCCTTCTCCTCTGACAGGGCCTGGCAGGGGTGCAGTGCTGCAACCTCTTCTGGGGGTGCAGCCCCATGAGGAGAGCTAGTGGGAGGGGCAGAGGCTGGGAGAAGTAAAGAAGCAGGGAGGAGCGATGAAAGAGAAGACTGTCACTGAGAGTCATTTCAAATCTCAAGGGGTTGGTATAGGTTCAGCAGGCATGGCGGCTAGGCCAAAGAGTGGAAATTGAAAGGGGGGAAATTTCAGGTCTCCAAGGGGAACCACCTGAGGGTTAAGGAGAATGGACTTCCAAGGATGCGGAGCAGAGGGTAGCTTCTCGCGTGGAAGGGTTCACGGGGAGGCTGAAAGACAACTATTTGGGGTAAGTGGGGCTGAGCACAGAGAAGACACCTATGATGTCATCAGAGAAACCAAAAGTCTAGGATCAAGTCAATGGGGCAGATGTGACGTAAGCTCTAAGTTCCTGAGCCACTGGGTCATGTTCCTTTTGGAGACGCTGGAGAAAGGAGGGCCAGGCAGGAGCAGGAGAGGCCACTGGCCTGGGGACAGCCCTTCTCTACTGGTGCTAGTGAAGCAAAACAACAAGGAGGGCTGCAGTGGACCCGGCAAGCAACAGAGCTGGGCAGCAGGGTATGAACAATCAAATTCGCGTGTAACCTCCATGTTGCAATTTAGTAAAAAGTGTATTTCTGTCAAGCGGACAGAATTTCTAATGAAGTCGGTGGTGGGGGAGAAACCTTGAGGGATGAAGGAAAACTATAAGGAAGACAGAAAAGGAGTAGGACAGGAAGGAAGAGTGGTTTGACTACCAGCAGACCATCATTTGGAAGCAACACTTTCAGCTATGGTGTCTGTGCCCAGCCACTGCAGGCCTCGGCAGGCCGCCCCCAGGGGCGTGCAGGGCAGTATACTGACAAGAGCATGACGACTGGCGGCTTCTCCCCAGCTCCTGGGAGGGGTGCTGGTCTGCTCGGTGGGCATCTGAGCCACTGTCTGGCAGAGCTGAATGGGGGTAGGGCTAGCACAAGCTTCTTGTCCTGCTACCCGAGCACAGAGATTCCTGAGATTCTGGAAGTTTTGCAGCCCACTTGGTGAGAACTGGCCACCAACTGCAAATGCATTCTTGGGACAGGCAAGGTTGTGAGGGGGAAGGGGAGGAGGAGTGGAGAGACGAGAGGCACTTACAGCAGGAGGAGATGGGCACACTGATGGCCAGAATCACCCAGACGATGTCCATCTTGCTCAGGCAGATGGTGGCTCTGTGTTGGGGTTTGTCCCCTTCAGCCACGTGGGAGATGTTCCCTGCGGTTCCGGGCTTCCAGGTCGCTGCAGGGACCAGGCGGTTGAGGAAGTTCCCCGTGGCTGTGGACACTGTTGTGGAGAGAGGGCCGGGCACCCTGTCGGACATGGTGGGGGTGGCCGCAGTCTCCTCCACAGTCTCCTCTGCAGCCGGGGAAGCAGAGCTTCTTGGGACTGCAGGGGGCTGGGTCGGGACCTGCGGGGTTGAGGATGTTCCCTGAGGAATGCCCTTGGGAGGGGCAGAGACACTGGCGTCGAAGGCAGCCTGTGTGGGCTCCGTGGAGGCCTTGTCGACCCCAGAGCTGGCAGCGGGAGGCCCGCTGCTGCCAGGGGTGACAGTAAGCCAGGCGTCAGTGTGGCTGGGGCTGTCCCGCGGGTCACCGCGATGGTGCTGAGAAGGCACTGGGGCAGCCTGTGGGCTGCTGGGGGCACCTGAGGCTGCCGTGGTGTCCGGCATCCCTCCGTGGCTGGTGAAGGCAGACCGACCCCCCTGGTCTGCTTGGCCAGGTCCTGTCTTGTCCACTGTAGGCACCAGGGGGGTGGTAGAAGGTGCCCATGAGGTCCTGCTGGGCACCAGGGTTGCAGCCACTGTCTGGGGCTGCGGTGGGGAGTCGCCGCTCCCCAGTGGACTCCTGGAGGTGAGGGCAGAGGGGTGAGGCTCCACAGACCCTGTGAAGTTTCCTTTGTAGATCTGAAAGATTTTGCCCAGGGGCCGCTTCTGCCCCAGGTGCGTGGAACTCTGATTTCGGCCTCGCTGGCCTTCCTTTCTCCCAGTGTGGCCGCCGGATGCAGGCTGGACAGGGCGTGATGAACTACCAGCCCCCTTTCGGGATGAGCCTGGGGGCCTCGGGGGCCTGCGTGTGGCCCCCCGGCTAGGTGCTGAGGTGGGGTGACTGGTGGCTGCTGTTGGCTTCGCCAGTAGAAGAGTGGGCACAGCCTCCCCTGGGGGGCGGCTCTCAGAGTGGGGGGGTGTGGTTGCCATGGCCGCAGGAAGGGGCCCCATGGGCAGGGAGCCTTCGGAGTAGGGGGTGGTTGCTGCTGTCAGGGTGGAGGCGGCACTGGTAGGAGGGTGTCCGTCTGGGTGGGACGCTGTTGTCATAGCGGGAGCTGTAGCCTGTGAGGAGGCTCCATCCCGGTGGTGGGTCAGGGTCAATGTGGAAGAAGGGGCGGTCACCACGGATGACTGTCTGGTAGAGTCGAGGGGTGCTGTCACCATGGTGCCTGAGGGGAGGACCTGAAGAGATTCCCTGGGAGACGGTTCCTGGGTGGCAAATACTGGTGCTTCTGTCAATGCCAAGATCAGGAAGAAGCCTTGGGAGGGAGACAGAGAGAAGAGGTGAGATACCTGTGGCGGAGCTCAGAGTGCGTTCCTTACCTATGAACTGGGAGAGCTCCAAGGTCCCGAGGTCAGCATCAAAGGCACGCTGAGGTCTGTGGTGTTGCCTGACACTCACCAGACAGACCCCCGGGAAGTTGGGGCAGGTCTGTTAGGAAGATGCCACCAGCACATTAGACCGCCACCCAAGGGTGGCTTCTTGGCATAGACTGGGACTAAGTATGCGGAAGAAGGCTTATGGCCTCAGGGTGCCTGCTGCACCCCTGCAGCCAGGGAGTGACCACAGCCTGAACACAGGGCAGCCGGCAACTCTGTGGATCCAACGGGGAAGGCTAGATGGCAGAGCTGGCCAACACCTGTGCCTCTTCTGAATCTCGCACTGATGACCTAGACAAGGTCTAGTTGTACAGGCGTCTCACCATTCAGAGCCACTCACCAAACAATTAAGTGGGGTCTACTCTTTCTCTACCTTGGAGAACACAAAAATGAGCAAGGTAGTCTCTGGCCCTGGGTGAGCTCATACAAATCCTTAAGTAACCCTAAAAGAAGTTAGAGATGTCACAGTGCCATGCACAAGAGGCAGGGGTACAGAAGAGGGTGACCAGCTCCAGCGTCCATAAGGCACTAAGCTGAATCTGGAAGAGAAGTGTGTTCCAGAAAAGGTCCCTCGTTTCAGAGTTGTCATCAGTGTTAAGTGTGTTTCCAAAAGGCAGTCATGACACGGGGCGCAGGAGCGCCACTCTGGCTACCAGCTTTTCTCAGGAGGTGTCCCTCAAAGTCGGGAGGAGCATAGGTACTGCATGATGGCCAGTGTGTGCTTTCAGCTCACTGAGAAAATGCACAAGGTCAAAAATGTAGAAATTTGGAAACATTTCTAAATATGAGCAGATTTTGCACATCACAATGGCCTATTTAAAAAAAAATACTTCATGTAAACGTGAGATGGAGGGCGTACTTAGATTGCTGACTGTCAGAATGGCCACCCCACAAAACCTTCAGGTTGGGAAGAGCTGGTCACTGCTGCTGGGGGGCAGTCTGACAGTCCCTAAGGCCTGATTCTGACTGTGACCCATTTTTCTTGACATGAAACCTCAGGTCACTCTCATGCTCTCCCTTCAGTCCCACAGCCACCCAGACAGTGGGTAGAGGTCTATCGTATCTAGTGGCTCTCTTGGGCTTCTCTCCCCCACAAGATTCCAGGAGGATGAAGAGCCAAAGAAAGGGGGACAGGAGTCCAGGTTGGGCAGGGAAGCTGTTGCAGGGGGAGGGAGAGACCTTGGTGAGTTTCTGGAGGTGAAGTGGGGGCGGGGGGGGGGAGAGTTTCCTGGCATGTTTTTGGCAAAAGGCTCAGGATCACTTTCACACGCACCTCCAATTTAGGTGAGGACCATATCCCCCTTATCCTGCAGCTCTAAATTAATGGGTGAGAGGGGACGCAGGGGCTACAGATGCAACAGAGACTGGCATGGAGACTTCTAGGAGCAAGAATTTTCCCGAGCAACCCATTTTCCCCCTAAACTTTCATTTGTGATCTGGACCCAACCTCAACAGGCTTCTCTGCTTATTTAATCCTAAAACTATTTACTGAGCACCTACTCCTGCTCAGCCTCTCGTCCTCAAGTAATCCTCACAACTATTCAATGGTGGTAGGAGTTGAGGCTTAGAGAGATTAAGTGATATTTTCACTTAATGATCTGGTCAACCACCAGGTTGCAGGAAGAGAGGAAAAGGCCGGTAAATTGAACCCACAGAAGCAATGTGCTGGTCTATGCTGGCCAGGCAAAGTGACTCCCTGCAGCTTAACCCAGCACAATCTATTCTTAGAACTGGCAATTGTGCCCTCTAATATCACAATCCTGTTTGATTCTCAAGGGCTCTGGTTCAACAGAAACAGACTGGACTCTATTCTCCCAACATTCATCCACTGAAGTTGTAACTCCCAGGAACCCTGAATGTGACTTTTCTTGAGATGGGGTCTTTAAAAGGAGATGATCAAGGAAACAAGCCATCAGGATGGGTCCTAATCCAATCTGACCAGTATTTTTGTAAGACAGGAGAGTGGGACGTATACATGTGCACACACACACCGGGAATGCCTGTGCAAAAAGGCTGTGAGAAGACTTGGTGAGGGTGGTTCACTGCCAGTCAGGGAGAGGGTCTTATTGGATACCAACCCTGTCAGCATCTTCATCTTGTCTGTATAGCTTTCAACACTGTGAGCAAGCAAATTTCTGCTGCTGAAACTATCTGTCATGTACTTTGCTCTGGTGGTCCCAGCAGACTGAGAGAAGAGCCTTCTATTGGAGAGCACCAAAAGAACAGGCAGAGACCTGGCTTTGTGTGCACGTAGTTTATTTTGGGAAGTGATCTGATAGGACAGTCATGCATGGGGGGGTGGGTCCCCTTTCAGTCAGTGAAACAAGGAAAATCAATCCCAGGGCAAGTTATAAAATGATCATCATGGGTAACTCCAACTTACTGGGACTCCCTGAGGAACTGAGTAGACAGGACCTCAAGCTGATGTTGTGTAAGGGGCTCTAGTTACTCAGTAGTTCTCATCCCTGTGGGCCACCGACAGCTCCATGGAGCTACGTGTACGCTGTGTCTCATGTACACAGGAGGCCTGCAGGGCTGAGTCAGGAAGCCCTGGCAGAGGGACTGTCAGGCTAGGTCTGCACCCGCTGGTAGCTGCGGTGACAGCCGGAGTTCAAACTAAGGGCCCAGAGGCTTTCTGGGGTGGAGAACAGATGTGCTGACAGGGTCAGAGATCAAGAGTACAGTCTTTTGGTCAGTGCAAGGCTTGCAGAGACACCCTATCTTAATCCAGTGACAGGCTGGGGGAGGTGGGGAAAGGGGCCCTATGCCCCTAGAAAAGATCTGCAGTACTTCCGAGGCAGAGGGGTTAACACATCCTGGTCTTGAAAATACTCAGAGAAAGCAGTTCCCTTAACTCCCCCATGATGAGCATTCCAGGGGCTAACCATCCCCCCAGCTGGGAAGTATATGGCTGGCATCCTTCTTGCTGTAAGACTCACAGTGTGAGTAGGTATGTCTGTCCTTGTTGTTGGTTTAGATTTTTTTTAAATTTCCAATCTCCTCTGAAATGATTTTTCTCTCTAGCACAACGATTACATTACATCCTGACTTTTTACTTTTTAGACTTTAATCGTTGGTGCAATGACTGGACACTGCCATCTTGGTAACAAAGGTCTTTACCTGGAGATGACATTTCACTGTCACCGTGGAAGGAACCCTAGAATAACTTAAGCTAAAACTCTCATTTCACAGTGGCGGCAATGGAAGGAGTTACTTACCCAGGAATGCACTGCTTGTTGGGGACAGTCTGGAACACTGCTATTTTTTCAGAGCAACTTCATTTCTTAGCATAAAAATTGCTATAATATTGCACTGTCTAAATACCTCCTTCAACCTGCAAGTCACCTTCAATATGGAAATCGGACAGCAGTGCCTCTTCTTATTGGCACCACAGGTTAACTACTGAATGGAACTCATACACAATCACAAAGTTGTGGAAGGACTTCAGCCCAGGGCTTCCCTAACAGATGCAAATTTTCATTCAAGGCCCTTTGTGCTGGCCTACAAGCTCCCCTCCCCACAATCTGGGGCTACCGCCTCTTTACATATCATCTGCATAGATTTGCATAATGCACTCTGGAGGCTCTAATTCCAAATATATATAAGAGACTAAAACTAAAATCTAACTTGATGTGCTTTCAATGTGTAATTGATTTTAAAACTTGTTCAAATAAGGACAAATGTAGGGAGTGAAAACTTATAAATTTATGGGTGCCCAGATGTGGCAGGAAGGCCTCCTCCTACCTGGAATTCCAATACACTCATGATCCCAGGCCCCCTGGGGAGGAAAGGCAGCCTTCCTTCTGTTTATTTGGTTGGCTGCCCAAGGAACATATTGGGCATGATATCTGCATGGCCAAAGCCAAGCAGGGACTTGGTAAAGGAAAAATGGTTACTACATAGTTTCTTGAATCATGAACTCAAAGCTAAGCTTGTACGTACACCTTTAATCCTAATGACCAGATAAGGCAGGTACCATTAATAGCTTATGATCATTAATTGCAGATGAGGAAATGAAGCACAAGGAGGTACAGGAACACACCTACTTTCACAGAGCTTGGGAAAAGAACTTTCATTTTGAACCTGGCAACTCGACACCACGTTCACTTAGAGTTTTCTTTGCTCTGCTTACACCTTTCCTCTCTGAAGCTGCTCTGTACATTCAAACCAATGACCTATAAGCTTTTGGGAGTGGATTTTCTATTTATTCTATTTATTTCTATTAGATTTTCTTCTTACCTGTTTTCTTCTATGTGACCCACTGGTGTTCTCTTAGCAATCTAACTATTTAGCAAGTAACTGGGGAACTTATAGTAGTATAGTAAAAGTACTGGAAATATCTGCATTCATCTCTTCCTTTTCCCAATACTTGCATCTCAGGCACATCTCAGATCATTTTATGATTTTTCTTTTAAAAGAGTTGGTGCACACACAAGATTTATTTATTGTAAGTATAAATATTCCCTTACATATGCAAACAGAATTCTGGACCATTTTTCCTTGTAATTTTTAATATCTTCTAAGTAGAACTTCCCTCCCTCTTTTACTGCCAGATACTTCTTCTATTGCTGCTAAACCCTTGTGACAGAATCCCAGGAGTCTGAGAAAGCGTTTAAGCCATCCCCCCTCGTTAAGCAAGATGGCAGCTTGGCCATCCCAGGTGCTTGGTGTGGCCATTTAAAATTGTGTCTGCAAGTTCACTGATGCTCTTTCTGCCAAGAAGTGGAATCCATTTCCCTTTATTAAGCATAGAAGAGGCAGAAATGACACCACATGACTTCATAAGGCCAGGGTAGAAAAGGTCAGGCAACTTTCAAGCATTTCTCTTGTAGGAAGTCCAGTGGCCTGGAGGTTACCAGAGACCACGGAGGTCACAGAACATGTTCCCAGGGACAGAGAACTCATGAGCGACCATGTCGAGAGTTAGAAGGTGGCCTGAGAAGAAGGCCAGCCAAGCATCAGACGTGAGAGTGAAAAAGCCTGCATCACACACATGTGCACAAAGACAGGTTCTTTCCTGGGAGCAAGAAATTCCCAAACAGGAGACAGTGTGAGTTAAGAAAGGACATTTTGCAGCCCAAGTTCTCCTAACATCTCCATTAGATGGGAGGAGCTCACATATTTAAGTCAGCGGTAAGAGAATTTAAACTCAGGATTCTTTGATCCTGATTGCTCAAGGCCCCAGGGACTGAGAAGTTTCTGATCCAGATGTCCTACATGGTCAGAGTTAAAATACTTTTGAAGACAGGTAAAGACATGACAATAGTAACACCTGTGATGACCACAATTAGAAAGCACTTCCCCTAGTGGCGGAAATACTTGGGGCAATTATGTTGCCTTTTATCTTCATCTTTAGCTTTTTTGCATTCAGTTAAACTTGGGATAAATATTTTCTACTTAGGGCTCCTCTGGGATGGCTTCTTGGGCTTGAAGACTTTGTTAGGAATCCCTCCTTGCTGGTAGCGGTAGCCCCTCTTATTATTCCAGCCCCATCTCTGAGTGGAAATGATCAGTGTCTTATCTGTTTCCCTGTCTGAACACTAAACTGCCAGAGGGCAGAGACTATTTCAGGTTCAATGTTAGTGCTCATGTCTAAGCCTACCATTGGCTACAACAAATATTTGATGAAGAATAAGAAACTCTCAAATATTCAGAATATATAAGGAATCCATGTAACTCAACAGAACAACAAAACAAAAAAACTAATCTGATTAAAAAATGGGCAGAAGAACAGAGCAGGCATTTTTCCAGAGACGATACACAGATGGCCAGAAGGAACCTAAAAAGATGAGCAACCTCATTAATCTGCAGGGAAATGCAAATCAAAACCACAATGAGATATCACTCCACAACTGTCAGAATGGTTATTATAAAAAAGACAAAACAACAAATACTGGTAAGGATGTAGAGAAACTGGAACCCTTGTGCACTGGTGGTACAAATGTACAGCCACTAAGGAAACAGTATTGAGATTTCTCAAAAAATTAAAAATAGATCTACCATATGACCCAGCAATTTAACTCTGGATATTTATCTGAAGAAAGTGAAGTACTATCTTGAAGAGACAGCCACATACAAATGTTCATTGCAACGTTACTTACAAGCCAAGATACAGAATCATTCAATGTACCTACAGATGGATAAATGGATAAAGAAAACATGCCGCACACAGAGAATATTATTCACTCATAAAAGGAAGAATAGCTTGCTGTCTGTGAGAACATGGATGAATTTCGAAGGCATGTAAAGTGAAGAATTCAGACAGAGAAAAATTAATACTGTATGGTCTCACTTAGAAGTGAAATCTAAATAAAAACTTATAAAAACAGGACACATTGGGGTTTGCCAGAAATGGGGTGGGGAGTAGTGGAGAAAATGGGTGAAGGTGGTTGAAAGGTAGAAACTTCAAGTTATAAATAAAATAAGTCCTGGGATTAATATACAGTATGGCGCCTATAGTTCACAATACTACATTGTAAATTTGAAAAGTTGCTAAGAAGAGTAGATCTAAACATTTCTAGCAGGAGAAAAAATTCCTAATGTAAGTGAATGATGTTAACTAAACTCATCATTTCACAAGGTATACAGATCTCAAATCCTTATGTTAACTGTCTTAAACTAATAGTATAGGGTATATATCAATTGTGTCTCGACAGAGCTGGGGAAAAAATAAGAAACATTTCCAAATTACTGGTTAGCTGAGGCACCTTGTACTTTCCATTGTAATATATCCCAACCCACTTTCTCTTCCTACATGTGACTTTGCCACTTCTCTTGAGAAATAAGGTCTGAATGCTTTTTCCTTAAATTTGGGGGTGTGTGTGGATGTCAGTGAAGTGATGTAACTTCTGAGGCCAGGCCCAACTTCTGCATTCTTACTTTTGGGTGCCAGCCCCCTGCTGTGAGGAATTTCTGGCAGCCCACCCATATGGAAAGGAAATGAGGCTGCTGTCCTTCAGTCTGAGCTGGTCTTTGGCCGACAGCCAGCACTTAGAGCCACAGGAGTGAGTCATCTTGAAAGTGGACCTGCCGGTGTGGGGGTGGAGCAGACAGATGATTCTGCCAATCAAAGGCTTTATGAGCAATGTGAATGATTATTATTGTTTCAAGTTACTAAGTTTTGGGACGGCTTCTTGGGCAGCAATAGTAACTTGGACACCACCTGTGCAGAAGTAAAATTCCAGCTCTTTCAGTGACTATTCTAAAGATCAGGGTTTTTTTGGTGATGCAAATGAACAGATTGAATTTGACCTGGGTTGCCTTACTGTCCTCATTTCCTGCTCAGACTCAAGGAAAAGGAAGCATTCCATTTGGGGCTCTTTGTATAGCATCATGATTTCTCATCTACAGCTAAAAGTTCACCCAAAAGAAAAAAGGAATAAATGCATAAGAAGAGTGTCATAAAGCTTCCTGACATCCTGGTATAAATGCAATTTGAGGGCTGGGATGGCACGTGGAATAAAGCTGGGGCTAGCGTATGGGGCCCACTTATTGAAGACAAACACTTACCTCCAGGAGTTACTATTCTATTGATAAAAGGGAATGCCATCACATAGGACAAGGAAACAAACTCACCAAGGTATTCTCTCAGATTTTCCAACAATAACAAGAAAATAAGTCAAAATTAGATGGATAAAAAGGTCAACTCAGCCTCTAATAAAATAACAGGATCATTAATATTCAGAGAATAGCACATTGACATAATGAGAAAGGAGACAAATGCACCAGTCCAGACTGCTTTGTACTTTCTCAAGCTAAAAGGAGAAGACTCATAAAAAATGTCCCATGCTTTACAGTGTTAGGATCCAATAAACACTAGCTCAGCCAGGTGGTCAAGGTCAACAAGAGTGGAAGTCATGGAATTAGTATGCACTCTTGTTAGATACCAGATCTTGGTAGTTTTTGTTCCTGAGAACTATAGGCCCTGTCTAATTTTAAGAAAAACATCTGAAAATGATACTTAAGGGATAGGCTACAAAATATCAAACCAGTATCTCCTCAAAACTGCCAAAGTCATCAAAAACAAGGGAAGTCAGCAATGTCATTGCTAAAAGTTATCTAAGGAGACTTAACATGCTACGGTAACTTGAATGAGATCCCGGGACAGCAAAAAGACAGCAGGGAAAATGAAGGTGATGGGAATAACGTATGACCGCTAAGAGCAACCTCTCTTATTGGCTTATTAATTGTGACAATGTATATAGTAATACAAGGTGCTAATAACAAGGAAACTGGGTACAAGGTGTACAGGAATGCTGTTCTATCCCTGCAACTTCTCTGTAGGCTTAAGACTATTCGAAAATTTAAAGAATTGTTCCCCCAAGGCCAGCAAGAAGGACAGTGTGAGGGTGGTTCTAGGGGTTGTTCCTGGGTGAAGGGATTGTTCCTAGGGACATGGGTGAAGGGAGGAGTGCAGGCAACTTTCTCAGCCATCTGGTGTGAGGTCATGCATCACATTCAGATGTGGGTGGGGTGAGGGCAGATACTGAGCTCCTCCTGCCCTAGTGCCAGCTTCTGGTTCCTCAGATCTTCCAAACTTTAGTGACTAGATGATGATCTAACCTATCTACTAATCTGCATCGGAGGCTACTCATAGACAAAGGAAGGAGAAATTATTCCCTGACTGTTGCTTCTGTCTCAGACTATTGCCTACCTGTATTCCCTTTGATTCGCATCTTTTAAAATGTTGTTATCCAGGGCCAAAGTGCAGTGTGGAGGTGAAATGCTCAGGGAGATGAACACATAGTTTTGTAACCTGTTCAAATTCCAACTGAGGGGTCAGGGTAAATGCCACCCTTGGAATAGAAACAGAGCTTTCTTCACTGAGGAAGCAGGCTGCACAAACATGAAAGCTGATTTATCATCACCATGGAGTTAGAGTGCCCGTTGCTTAAACATGGCAGCTATGTATTTTGGATATATATACCTTCATTCAACATTCGGCCCCTATCCCTTGCCTGGTAGGTGACGATGCACACATCTTTGGGGAAAGCTCAACTTGACTGTCAACTTGTCTTGTTAAGGTCAAGGTCCCTTCTCTCTCCTCGGCAGCAATAGTGGCTTCCTGCCTAGTCATTCCACGACATTCCATTCCTTTCATTTTGTGGCCCTCTCCCTACAGAGTCCGTCAGTGGAGGGCAGGGTGGGAAGGCACAGTGTCAGAAGGATGTAGGTTCAATTGTGGCTCTACTTTCCTAGTGGTGGGACCTCAAGCGAATTAGCTGTTATGTTTTTCTCAGCTGTTCAATAAAGATGATAGTATCTTTATTGTTTTCAAGGGGTGAGGCCCACACAGTGCCTGGTGTTCAAACAACAGGTGGTAACTGTGATTAGGTTTGTGAGCTTTTCTGGGCATCTGGAGCTTCAGAACTAAGTTCATGGTCAGATTTGCACTAGGCATGCTATGATGATTTCTTTAAAAAAAAAAAAAGAGAGTAAAGGAATACTTAAATGTTTGCATAGACTTGAGTTACATACAGCTGGATGTTTGCCACAAATTTAGAGATGCTTCTATCTTTGAAGACAATGTCAGCAAAAGAAAGCAGAAAGTAAAGTGAGTCCTGTGACAGGGCAGCATGGGTGCGTGTGCATGTGTATTAATTCATTTTAAGTTGCTTGTTTCAGTAACACTAACCAGCTCTGATGAACACACACATCCACATGGCAGAGTGAGGCAGGAGTGGGCTGAGATTGGAACTCACTTCCAGTAGATCTGCTTCCAAGACCCTCTCTCTCCAATGCACTTACTACTGCAAGTTCCAGTCCTATTACATGACCAAACAAGCATTCATCTCTCTTCAAAGAGAACATTTGGATTTTACAGAGAAAGTCCCGGCTTTTGCTTCCATATTCCCGCCTATACCCTCAGAAGGTTTTGATGAAAGCAGGCAAGTAAGTAGAACAAAGGGGAGGCCTTACTTTTGGTGGGGGTGGTGGTGGGGAGCTGACAAGAGCCTTCGTTAGGGGTGCCCCAGAAAAGATCCCTCCAGAGGGAAGTGCACTGGACTATGGTGATGGCACATTGGGTAATTTGGTGATGGGAAAACCATGTGGATTATAACTGAAATGAAAAAATGCACAAAATAATGTTAAAATAAACTATTATATTATTAAAAAAAAACCCAAAAAACAAAGATCCCCCCCGCAGAGCCTGCAGTCTCATGGCTTGGGTCTGGTCTAGCAGGCACCTCAGCAGCATATAGGATCTCTGGGACTGGTTCTGTCCAGAGAGACTGATGCAGCCCTGACCCAGGCATCTGTCTACCCTTAGCTTCACATGCTCAAAAGTTAGAAGAAAAGGTAGCTTTGATTTGATCATGCCTGAGAGTCACTTACCTAAAAAAAGAACATTGGGCTTCTAGCCTGACATCTTGGCCTGGGCTGGCTGACAGCATGAAGCAGCATCTTCCAGCCCCCCTCCTCCTCACAAAAGAGCTTGTGGAAGAGGAGGGACGTGGAGCAGAGGAGCAAGGGGAGGAGGGAAGCTAGCAGGGAGAGTGACTAAGTTACTGGGAAGAGAGGGATTAGGCAAGGTGGAGGCTGGCTGAGGAGAGGCTGGTGTCAAAGCTGTCTGCTGGTTTGCCTGCTGCCGAGTCTCCTGAAGCTTCTCCCTGACTGTTGGTCAAGGCTGCTTGATATTCCCGATCAGTTCCCCAGTGGTGCTGGCTGCAAGGCTGTCTGCTTCTGCTCTTCTCAGTTGCCAAAGGTTCACTGCCTGCTCCATTTTGCCTGGAACAAAATGGAGCAGGCAGCACAGCTGTGCATGCTTGCAAAATTGCCTGATTTCCCATTTCAAGGCAGGATGCCCATACTCCAAGGTATAATTTAGGTTTTGGGCATGGATTTGATTTCACAATTGAATTCTGAAACTTAGTGCTCTAGGCTGTGCGTGCTCAGGGAATAAAACTTTCCTCCTCCACACCAATACTGGACCTGTCACTAACTCTCAATTCCCAGTTATTGAGTGCCTGAAGACTGGCTTCTACTGAAGAGCTACACAGGAAAGATGAAAAAACTAAACAGGAATGTTGAAATAATAAAACCACTACATAAAGGATATCATACAATTTATCATCACTCAATATACTGAGGATCAATTTGGAGGATTTGAATAAAATTGGCTGTTTCATTTTAAAAAATGTTTGTTGGGCTTGGCACTCTACCAAGAAATTTTTATATATCATCTTACTCAACCTTCACAAAAATCAGTGAGGTAGAAAAGAATAAATCTTAACCCATGTCCTGTGAGATTATAAGGGTACCCACCATCTACCTCTCTCTTATCCTCTTCGGGAATAAATCAATGGACTTGGGTATCAAAACTTCAACATGGACTTAGAAAATTAGCTTTCTGCAGGAAACACTAATATTATCTTACCCACTTCATGCCTTGGAGATAAGAGCAAAACAAGCAAAACATACAGAACAGGGAGAAAACAGTGTCCTGACACTTCAGGATTATGCTGGATGTAGTAGATTAAAAAAAAAAATGCATTCAAAAGGGTGTGAGAGGGGTACAGGGACAGACTGGGGAGCAGAACAGGCAGATAGACACTGCTGAGGGCAGCAGCTGGTTTGACAGAAGAGGTCTGCGGCACCATGTGGGTCAGCTCCTGGCCAGGGATAAAAAATATGCTGCAGTGGCTGTGGATAGCCTCATAGTGCTGCACTTTAAAGCCTCCCACCACCAGGGAGGCCCCAGATGTAGCAAATTTTATATTTAGTTGTTTACTAGAGAACCCATGAAAACTTGAGGAACTCAGGAAGGCTTTCTGGGAGAGGAGAAATCTGAGTCCTTATCATTCATTCATTTCCTCATTCACACATTTAAGAAACATTTGTTGAGGGTTAGGCTGAGAGTGGTTTTGTGATTCCCATATAAAATGTTATCCTGATCTCAGCTATTTTGTTCCAGTGTTACCTACTCAGTATTTTGCAGAACTCTATTCTTGGGGAAGCAGAATACTCTTTGGGGAAGCACTTACCTAGACAAACTACCAAATATTTTAGACAGTCTCTGTCTTAATTACTCAATTCTGCCACTGTAGTGTAAATGTAGGTATAGACTGGAGATAAATGAATGTGTGTTTGTGTTTTAACAAGGCTAAATTTATAGAAAGAGGAAGAGGCCAGTTTGACAACTCTTGAACTAAATTATGTTAAAGTATGGTAAGAATGGGGAAGCTGCCAATTAAGTTTTTAAAGTTTTTTTTTTCCTAAAGATTTATTTATTTATGCATACAGAGCTGGGGTACAGGCCAGAGGTGCAGGGGCAGTGAGAGGATTCACCAGAGACAGAGTGGGGAGCAGAACAGGCTGATTGATGAAGTACACTGCTGAGGGGAGCAGTGGGCAGGTCACGAGTGGTCTGCCACGCCATGTGGGTCACTTTGGGGGCGGGAATCGAACTCATATTGAAATGGCTTTAGCTTCTTAGTGCCATGCTTTAATCCGCTGCTCCACCAGGGAGGGCCAAGTTGGTTTTTTTTAAAACTACTTTTGGGCTACTTTTTTTCCTACCTTGCCCTCTGGCCCTACCCACCCCAACTAAATCTGCCACCTTAAGATTTTAGGAGAAAGAAAGGACAGGAAGAGAGAAGTGGACAAAAGCAAAGAAGAGGACAGGGGTGGAGAGAGATAGAAAAGGTGAGAAGGAATTATGAAGAAGGTATCCTGTAGCAGAGGCAGAAGAAAACACTGCTAAGGGCTGAGTGAACAGCTGTCCAATCAGAAACGGTCCCCTAACCTGCTGCTTCTTTTCTTTTCCCTTTACATCCAAAGTGCCCCCCTGGAACACTGGGAAAAGGGCATTCACACTTAATACTCTCATGGTCTGTTTGAGGAAATGAATGTCCAATAACAGAATAAAGACTTTTGGATTTTGTGAGTTAGTATTTCTATCTGTAAGACAACAGGATCTCCAACCCTCCCTCCCTCCCTCCCTCCCTCCCTTCCTTCCTTCTTTCTTTCTATCTTTCTCTCTTTCTTCATTCCAGGATTCCATAAAATCTTTCTTGTTCATGCCAAAACCGTTTGAAGTTGAGTGAGCTTATGTCTAGATGAGTGTGATTCTGGTAGTGAGTTTTACCAGTTTTCTCATGCTAACAGCTGGGTAGTAGAATAGTTCTGTAAGGAAGTTCTACCCCTTCTGTTTTAAGTATTATAATTCATCAAATATAAGAAACAACATACTGATGCTTTATATACTAATAAGAAAGAAAAACATAAGTCAATTTTGAAACAATTTCTTCTTATATTTACACGGTTTGTTCTACAGTTACTGAAGGAACTCCTGTAGATTTATCAGAAAACTTTTATCACAAATCCTTCAATTATATGCTATGGTGTGAAATTACCAATCCTTTGGCAAGCACTTAGCAATCAAACGTAGTGTAGTTTCAACTGCTGTGAGAATATCTTTTTTAGTTCCATTTAGAATTTGGCCATTGCTTTGAAATGTGGACAGGGGACCATTTTTACAACGATGAACATTTGTTCTCCAAACACCCAATTTCTGGTCTGCTGCTTTGCACTGAAGTCATCTGCATGACAATAACTTTTGTTTCAATGCTGAGTCACAGTGAATCTTTATGAAGACTTCTAAAACAGCAGATAAATATTCATAGTACCGAGGGTGCATGTGCCCCAAATGGAGAGGTAAAATGAACAACTACAACTGACATTTGGCATGCATAGACAATGATAACTGTCATGCATGCTGTCTGCCTGACAGCGACTATAAGATGCATCCTGGTCTCATAGATGTCAAAATTAACAGAAACTTTTTGAACAACTCAACTGAGATCAGGATGTATGTTTAAACAAAGTCCTAGCTTCAAGCTTTATAAGGCAAATTAAAAACTAATTGCCTTGAAACAGGATATTACATTGTTTTTCTTTTTTTTTTTTTTTACAACCATTTCCAATTGCTGCATACTGATATTCAGATTCCAGCCAAATATCTGTGCACTGGAAATCACGTGAATGGAAATAAGTTTAACTGTGGAATTCTTGCAAGTGCTAACTTGGTATGATCCACAAAATTGTATCTTCACAATACCCTTCCTCCTGTGAACTAAAAAGATCTTATGGTTTACATAATGAATTATGATAAGAGTATGAAAATGCTGATCATTTTAAAGTAAGAAAACTAGAACTGCACCATAGCTAGTTTGTTAAAAAAATACAAAAAACATGTGCTTAGCACATATGCCAAAGAAATGTGTAAGTGAAAAAGCAAAATTAGAAATTTATATCTATGTAAAAAATGGTTACATGACATTTAAAGTAAGATCTGACAAGCCACAGTTATAAGAATGCTGCTTGGCTCCTTAAAATCTTTTCTGAGCTGAGTTTGCCAGGTTCTGTTTTGGTGGGGCACAGGGATCTAGTGTGAACGCACATTGGTATGGCAGGGGAAGCATGTAATGTGGTGGGTCTCTTCTCTGGGTCATGAATCTTGTGTCTTTCTCCTTTCTGAGGGTCAGACTGCAGGTCTGTCCAACCCTAAACCCCTGTCCTTTCTACCTCTGCTCTTTCTCAAATATGCTGCTAGATCCAGTATAAAAACCCAAGTAATTCTGTTCTCTACAAATGACTATAGTAATCAAGCTTCCTGGCCAAGTTTCTCTGGAGATGGAGCTGAGTGAGGGATGTTCCAGAGATACCAGTTCATCCTTCTGCACCCCTCTAGCATGGCAGCAGTCTGCCAGGTACCTGACCAGTTATTGGGGACTCCGCATGAGTAAGTGACCAGATGTCTCCCCCAGTTCACTGGAACACACCTGATGTGGTGTATGCCATGCGCCACAGATATGGAGATCCACAGTGCTATGTGTTTCTGATGTATGCCTTTCATGCTTTCAAAAAGGCTTCAAGGCAGCTTACAGTAGAATGGGGACAAACATAAATCTTGTAACATAAAAACTGAGATCAGCAGTTTACAGAGGAGGAAGAGGACAAAAATGAACCATGACAGAGGTGGACGCAAAAGCAACAGGAAGAGTCACCTGTCAAATTCCATGTCTTCACCCTGCCTCCTGTGGTTTCGTTGCTTAGCAGACTTAAAGGACAGAAGTAAACCAGTGCTTCTCCAGAATGTCAAGGGTCAAATGAAGTAAAGTAGAAACAAACAAGTGATACAAAGGATCAGTGAACCCAAAAGTTGGTTCTTAGAAAGTATTAAAAAACCCTTAATTCCTGCATATTTTAGCTGTGTATACTCAATGGAATATTCCCTATTAAAAAGGATGAAATCATGACTTCTGTGACAAGATGGATGGAACCTGAGAGGACTGTGATAAGTGAAGTTAAGTCAGGAATTGAAAGACAACTACCAGATGGTTTTGCTTATTTGTGGAATATAAATAAGCAAAGAAAAAAACCTGACAAAATGCAACCAAAAGAATTCTAGACCTTGTGAAAAATATGGTTGTAAGAGGGGTGAGAAGAGAGGGGAGAGGGGATAAAGGGAGTTACATGATAGGGCTTTTGCGTGTAAGCTTTAGTGGGCGGTGAGTGAATCATGCACATGTTGATGTGTAAAATTATATTCCTCAAATTATTTAGTTAGGGAAATGAAGGAAAATCAATAAGCTGAATTAAAAAAAGAAATCTAAAAATATTAAAGTAAATGGAGAGAGAGTCCATATTCATGGACAAAGGACTCAGAATTGTTAGATGTCAGTTGTTGCTAACTTGATTTACAGATTCGACCAAAACCCTAAACATAATCCCAGGGCAAGTTATTTTGTAGGTACTGACAAACTGATTCTATATTATAAATGATGAACCAATGTAATACTGAAGGACAATAAAGTCAAAGAACCTTAAATTCAAAGGTTTAATGTAAAAACAGGTATCAGTGAAAGAAAAGACAAATGGAGCAATGAAACATAAGAGTCCAGAAATTGACCAAGATAAATACACACAACTGACTTTTGACAAACATACAAGGGCAGATCAAAAGAAAAAGAAACAATTTTCTTAATAAATGGTGCTGGAGCACTGGCTATCTACATACAAAAAATGAATTTAGGCCCTCCCTGGTGGCGCAGCGGGTTAAAGCACAGCACTGAGAATCTAAAGTCGCTTCCGCATAAGTTCGATTCCCGCCTGCCCCGGAGGTGACCACATGGTGTGGCAGACCTCTCCTGACCCACCCGCTGCTCCCCTCAGCAGTGTACTTCCTCGATCTGCCTGTTCTGCTCCCCACTCTGTCTCTGGTGAAGCCTCTCGCCGCCCCTGAGCCTCTGGCCTGTACCCCAGTTCTGTATGCACCAATAAATAAATTAAAAAAAAATGAATTTAGACATAGATCTCAAATCTTTCCCAAAAATTAACTCATAGAAGGTTAAAGATTTAAATGTAAAATACAAAATGATAATTTAGGAGGAAACAAGAGGAAATTTAGGCAACTGTAGGTGTGGTGATGAGTTTTTAGATACAATTTAAAAAACACAACACATGAAAGAAATAAAAGTTGGACTTCATTAAAGTTTAAAACTTCTATTCTCAGGTGGAAAAAAAAAACACCATTAAGAGAATGGAAAACTACAGACTGGCAGAAAATATTTGCATATACCTGATAAAGGACTTGTATTTAAAATATACCAATGATTCTTACCTCTCAAATATAACAAAATAAAAACCCAGCTAATAAATAAAAGATCTGAACAGCCACAATATTAAATGATAGAAACTTTGAGATTGTTGATTTGTCTGAGTCTTAAGGACTTTTATCTTTTTTGCTTTTGCTTTTGGATTTAGAATGTATAATCAATCTTCTTTCCTTCAATTTTTACTTATATCTCAACTACTTCTATAAATATATTTTTATCACTGTTTGGCCATCAACTTTGACATTTAGTTTTTGCACTGCTATTATTTTCTATATAATTTATATTTTAACCTTTCATATTTTCTATAATACTAATTTAGGACAGGTTTGTTTAATAGCTGAGATATTTTGGTTTATGTTTTTATTTTTTAAATTTTCTAACTTTAGCTTTTATTGAAGTAAACAGAAAATTCACTATTTGGAATTTGTTGAGGTTTAGTTTTATATTTTTTTAGTCCACTATAATTTTTAATAAATGATCCATGACTATTTGAAAAGATTATACTATGTATGGGGTACAAAGTTTGATACACAACTATCAAATTAGTGGTGTAATGTATATTTACATCCTATTTATTTTTGAACTCATGGTTTACTGAAGACTAAATAAGGTATGTCAAGTTTTCCACAATTGTGTTTCTTTTCCATTTCTCTTTATCTTCTAACAATTTCTGTTCTATATATTTCTTTGTTGTTGTTACACAGTATACTATATGTTCATCATAGATCACACTGTTTAGAAAACAATCCTTTTTAATCAAAATTTCGTGTTTTATTCTATTTAATATTAACATGCCAACCCTGTATATTTTGCTTCATTTGCTTTAAAAATGCGTTCCTGCTTTATTTTTGCCCACTTTTTCTCTATCTTTTTATTTGTGAATCTTTTGTAGCATTATGTTTTAGGTGAACAGAACACAGACCCATATTTTGCATAAATCTGTGTCACAGGATAGGGGACTTTAATTTGTTTACATTTATTGACATAAATGCTGTTAAGTCTTATTTCTCTCATCTTGCTTTATGATTTATAGTTTATGTTGTTTTCTTACTTCTGTTTCAAAAATGTACATATTATTATTCTGACATAATTACATTTCTTCAATTATCCCTGCCAAACCTGAAAATTTGAACTTTGCTCCCATCTTTTCATCAATTCCATTTAAAACAAAATTTATCAAGCCAAGTGGGCTTCATCCATTTCTGTTTCTAAACAATACTTAAACTGTTCCCAACATTATCAACCAGCAAAAATGTCAATTGTTTTTCATTATTCTACTAATTGAATTTTCTAACTAGCCCTGCTGCTAGGGATATAGTGATTCAGTTTATCTTAAAATGTCATTTAAAAATAAGATTGCTTGGGGGAAAAATTCAGAAATTAGCAGATTTAACTCTTTAGTTAATTACTCCATGGGATTGTGGTCATAGTTTCCATATTCACCTTCCCTCTGTTAAAGACTAAAATAAGAAGTCAGACCCCCCTCTGTAAATCTTCCAATCAGCTCCAGATTACTAAGATTCAGAACAGTCCCAAGGAACAAGAAGGGTGGTACCAAGCACTCCTTCTCTCCAATTCCCTCCCTGCTGGACATGTCTAGTCACTGTCCCCTGGCTGGGCCCATGTCATGACTTTCCTAGACACTGAATTTTCCCATCCATTAAGTTTTTCAAAACAACTGAAATTTTACCAACTTTCCTTTTAACTTCTCTGAATAACCAAAGAACTGGGGGTTCTTTATCTCATTTATTATTTTTTAATAACAATTATTTATCTATGACAAATGTCTCCATAATTTGATTATGGGATCCCTTAGGGAAGAAATTTTGTCTTACACTTTGATTATGGAATTTTATGCTGGGAATCTCAAAGCTCACTCAGAGATTAAGGACCAGGAAGACCAGGCTTATAGCTCAGATGTGAGTCTAACTTAATGACCTTTAGAAGCTCACTTCATTTCTTTAATCTGCAATAGGAGGATGAACCCTAAATTCACTTCAAAAGATGACACCCAATGAACTTGAAGACTGGTAAGCCACTTTACAAAGAAGGAACAAGACTTATAGATCACAAAGAAAAAGATGATTTGCTCAAATTCACAGAGTCAATTAATGACTAAAACATAATTAGAAATTCAGTCTCTTGACGGCCAGCCTGCAAGGAGCTATTCAGCACAATCTTTGATTTTCTCATAGCACTAGTAGTGAGTCTTGGTAAGATGGATACTCAATGAAAATATATGGATTGGCACAACCCTAAAATGGTATTAGTTTTCAAGATGCTTATAATCTGTTGAAATTATAAGTCTAGTATTTGTGGATGTAATACCGAACTGGCACCTGAAGTTTCTAAAAAAAATGAAGCAGTTTAATTTTGGAGTTTGACTTACATGGATGGACATTAAGTGGGCTTACTTGTTTCCTAAAATTGTGTACAAAATTTTGTATGTAGCATATACCTCTTTATGAGAAGATAGTACCAAACAGTAAATAGTTATAACTTTGTGGGTCAGATGTCTGTGTTGCCAACTCTTCAACCCTGCCTACAAATTGTGGTGTTTTCCAGAGAGGCTTTATCTCCAGTAGCTGGAAGTAGGTTAAATTTGGCCCCCTATTGGGCCCTCCCTGGTGGCGCAGCGGGCTAAAGCACAGCACTAAGAAGCTTAAGCCATTTCCGCCTGAGTTCGATTCCCGCCTGCCCTGGAGGAGATCCACATGGCGAGGCAGACCTCTCCTGACCCGCCCGCTGCTCCCCTCAGCAGTGTACTTCATTAATCTGCCTGTTCTGCTCCCCACTCTGTCTCTGGTGAATCCTCTCACCCTCCGCATCTCTGGCCTGTACCCCAGTTCTGTATGAATAAATAAATCTTAAAAAAAAAAAAATTTGGCCCCTTATTTAGTCTGCTGACATGTGGTATAGAGTAGTGTTATTCACAAAAATTCTCTGCAGTAATGAAAATGTTCACTATCTGTGTTGTCTGCTATGGCAGACATTAGTCACATGTGGCTGTTGATCACTTTAAATGTGAAATGTTAATGGGGAGCTCAGATTTGAACTAATTTTGACTTTTAAATTCAACAGCTATATGTGGGCTACTAGCTGCCATATCACACTGGACAGGTCTAGAACTTTCATTACAGAATTAAACACATGGCAAAAAGTGCCAAGCTCCCAGAGAAGTTCACCCTGCAAGGAAAGGCGCACCTTTGGGGTGACCCCTCGACCTTGCCATCACAGCACCTGCAGTCAGACACTGCCTCAGATGGCTCTTGACTGACTGGTGCTAGGGACGAGGGGGGCTGGTCTGACGCTATGACAGATGCTCGGGACCTGATACTGGGAACACCAGCAGGTATAGGCTCGTTTCGCTCTCTCAATTTATCCTCCTGAAATAGTTTCAAAAGTGACACTAATGGTAGTGCATTTTCTTTATGGTTTCTTGATTATAGGAACTTACTGTGAAGTGTGACGAATCAGCTGAAGAGACAGAAAATTACATTTAGGTCACTGATAATGGCTAAAGTGGAAGGCCTTTATGGTTTACAGTGCTTGTCAATCTTCAGAAAGTTCTGAAATATACAAGAATCTGGCTCTAGATTTATGTTTGGGGATATAAACATTTCCTAATAAGGATGATTACCGCAGCATCTCACACGACCACTATCTTACCTAATTGTCCTAGTGAGTGTCCAAGTTGGGATAGAGATCTCCGGTCTCATGTTTTAGTGTTGTCTCCCATCACTGGCTCCAGCTCTTCCAACTTGCCTGCTTGGTGAGAATATTATTTAACCATCCTTTAGAGCTGGTGGAAAATGGATGTGCTAATTCATATTTGGTGCCTGAATTCCAGGAAGTTTTCTCATCATTTCTTTGATGTCTATAGAGTTACAGAGACTTTTTCCAGATACTTTGCATTCCCCTACAAAGAATTACTCCCAGTGGGTTCTTCAGCTTAGGTTGACTGTACAGTTTCCCCAAGTCACCAAGACATGAGTGATTCAGTGGAAAAACATTTCCTCTCTCACATACTACCTTTCCCACTAAAAAGTGACTTTCTCCGACTATATAAAATGTTTAATAAAGAATTAAGTTAAAAAAAAAAGAGTGGCTTTCCTGTGACAAATTACTGATAGCTCAGACAGTTTTAAGGACCTTCCTTAACGCTAATAGGCAAATCATGATTCAAAGCCCCCAGCCAGCACACTGAATTAAAAGTTTAAATAAGTATTTTTGACACAAATTGACTTTTAGTCTGGCCTCTTGGTTCTTGAGATTTATCCATGCTCTAGCACTAGAATTCCCCTAACAAATATTAATAAGGTTGCTTCTTTTGATTCTCAGAATTTAATTACGTTTGTCCCCAGGGAAGTATGTGCATTATGGAACAGAGGGGACCATACTTCTTGGGAAATCAGCAAAGAAGAAATGATAATATGAGTCCTTGGGGGCCCCTGTGGATATGTAGCTGATAGTCCATAAATGGCACTGATCAGCTAAGGGGAGATTCTGAAAAGGTTATGATCCCCAAATGGTTTTGATAACCAAGGACATTATTTTGACTGTTCAATTCACACTGCAGCCTGCACTGGATACTTTATTGTTGGTTTTAGGAAGTAGAGTAATTTGTCTAGTTTCTCAGCCTTTATTAGAATGTTCCATCAGAGGAGTGTTTCATTAGAATGGTAAATTACCCCCTAAAATAATAAGCAAGGAAGAGACCAATTAAGACTGGATCTAGTCATAACCAGGAATTTCTTTATTCCAGTACTTTTTTTTTTTCATTACCAAGGAGACATTTGATGATGGTGAGTATCCTAAGTAAAGCAACCACCCACATAAAATGTCAGTATCTTCCTTTTAGTAAAATGTCTTAGTAGCCTGCATTCTGCCTTCTTTTTAGATTTACTATGATTTCTTCCATATGCAAGGATTGAGGGACATGTGTACATGTGTTTCTGTTACCTTTTTATTATAAATTATTTTATTATAAACCTGGCAGAATAGTGTATGAACCTTCTATGTACTCACAATGGCAATTCCTGGCCAGTATTGCTTCATCTAAACCACCTG
The DNA here is from genome assembly GCF_000260355.1 of Condylura cristata. Lineage (NCBI taxonomy): Eukaryota > Metazoa > Chordata > Mammalia > Eulipotyphla > Talpidae > Condylura > Condylura cristata. The sequence continues at coordinate 34,475,816 of NW_004567115.1, read as the reverse complement.
CTCTTTTCTTCACACTCATGGCTTTGAGGTACTTTCTAGACATTATATAAATTATTATTCTAGAGAAATGCCTCATATCCTTTCTCCAATGTGATATGTTATTTACTTCTTACTCCAAATGTTTTATTTTGAAGCAAATCCCAAATATCATATTTTTTGGTAATCCCTTTTCTTCTTTCAGCCTGATTTGTATGTTTTGTTGTAAATTTAGTTGTTATTTAACAGAAATAACCACAGTAAATTAACAGGTACAACCTGGCCAGCAAAGAAAGCATGAGTTAAAATCCATTAAGGCCAGTGAAGAAAGTTCCATTCTCTAGAAAGGCCTGAATGTGATTAGAAGACAGTATTTTATTTTAGCAAAAGCAAAACACATAAACACACAAAATCACATACAAAAAAGCAAAGCAAATGGAATCTCCCAGCCAGAGCTGCTCTCCATAGCAACACAGAAGTCTCTCATGCACAAGACCACTGTACTGCAGGCTTCAGGACGTGGAGCAGGCACAGTGAAAGCTATCTAAAGGCAACTTATTTTGAAAAACATTATCTTCATGAAGGGAACTGCATGTACATTAGCATTATTTTGGGGTAAAGAGCTGGAGGTATTCATGACGTTTTAATGTGCTTCTTCCTCCCTCAAGTGATTGTAGTTCCATGTCCCCACCCCCGCTCCAAAGCAAAACTGTCAGATGCAAAGGGTGAAGACAGGGAGACTGGTTCCTCTGAGAACCCGCTTTGCATCTTCTCTAGGAGCATCATTTCCTCCACATGGGGTAGTTTAGTCTTAATCTTCTACATGTGCAGAGGATACAGCTACACCTATAATCCTTTTCAGAGGGAACTGTGACCACACATTGGGTCAGTTTTCTCAGAATTGATGGTTTAGTTTCCAGGACAGTTCTGAGATGGGTGTCCCTGTGAGCACAGTGTGGGCACAGCTTAATGGGAGTGGTCCTGGGATTCACCTGGTGTGCCTGTGAGTTGTGATAATTATTTAAACTTTCTTTGCCTTAAAAGAAAACAATAAGTAAAAATATTTTGTTTGAAGCTAACCAAAAAAATGGAAGGATAAGCAAAAATTTCTCCAGAGAGGTGCTTATTTGATTAGCAAAGCTGCTCAGAGTGGTGCCTCAGGGTGAAGGAGCACTAGGAAGCTGGGTTTCTGCACTTCAGGGTTTTCACTGGTGCTTGTCTGTAAGGCCCTGAGATGCTGCCTGCAGTCAGGACCCCAAGGCTCTGCAGTCAAAGTGTGGCTGTCACAGCCCCAGGCATCAATAAACTCATGGTGCAGTGAGACACCTGTCTTGAGAATATTTATTTTGCTTGGCAAAGAGTCCCAATCTCACTTCCCAGACTTCTCTTATTTTAATGAAACAGTTCTGGAAATTATTCTAAGATATTAGACAATAATGGGGATGTTACTACTTTAAAAACAGACACTGCCCTTCCCCCTTGCACCCATCACACAGTGTGGCTAAACTGAACACAGGCATGGAGGCTTTTATGAAATACTACTGAGCTTCTTAAGAATTTCTCAAATACTTATTTGCCACCTACTGTATTCCAGAGGTCATACTAGATTATGAAAATGGTTAAAACAATCCTGATACTATTAGGTAACTCTTAGCAGGGAGGGGACCTACAGAAAAACAAACACTATCACAACGTGATCTATGTTAAAACTGAGGTACGGGTTTAGCACAACGAGACCAAAAAGAAATGAGTAAATAATGATCTCTAAGCACTTTTCTCCTATTTTCTCCCACTCCCAATTCTTTGGGGAGCCTGTGGCTCATTCAGGGCTCAGTCCCACATTATGTCTACTCTGTTACAAACTTGAACACTAAAGACATACCGCTCCCTAAGTGCATGACAGTCTGCAGATGTACGATAGTGTGGCAGAGGTGATGAGAGAGGGCAGAATGAAGTTAGGGAAAGGCAACTGCTGCTATCTGCCTGGAAATGTCTGATTAGACTGTTCTCACACTGACTGGGAAAGAACAGCCATAGTCCCTCTGATTCTCAGAAGGTGACAGAGAGGAAAAATACCCTGTTGACCCAGGCTGAGGACTGCAGACAGTAGCAGGTTATTGGAAATCTCCCATAGTTGATTAATTCTAAAAACAGTGAAAAAACCGTGCAACTTTACCTAGTGACTTTGCTTTTGAGGCTCTTACATTCCAAACAAACACCCAGTTATACTCTTTCATTCACCAGGCACTAAGATAGGACCTGAACTCCAATTATGAACTGAGCATTTAAATGTCTTCTTTCACGAACTTCTCCTAGTGGGCTTTATTATTGATATTTCTCAGAGAAGGAGGTTAAAACATTTGCCAAAGACTCCAAGTAAGAGATAGGTACAAAATTTGAACCTAGGACACTCTAACCCCAGTCATTTTCTCTCTACATCACTACTGTGGGAAAACAACAAAGCACAAGGTATAGTTTCTGCTCTGAGGTGGGGGCATAGCCCTGTGAGAGATATAGATGATCAAGAAAAATGTTACTCTTTCTCTCTATAGAGATCACATCTCCCACTTATTTATCATTGGGTCTTAGCTCACTGGGAATTTGGGAGCCAAGATTCTTAGGAGCAATCTTTAGGATTTGTTATTTCATTATGTTTATGCTATACCATTTGATCACCCAACCCTTCAAGCCTCAGAAGTATTGCTCAAGATTATACAGCTACTGATAGGTGGGGCAAGACCACCATTCACTGGTATTGTAGTTCAAGACCACCCAACATTGCCCTGGTATTCCTTTGGTGAGATGGTCTGTGAACTGGTTGCATAAAAGCTGCACACTCAAGAGAGTCTACCATGGGCAGGAAGTTTAATGTCTAGATAAGCTCTACAAACCAAGGCAGCAATAGACAGTGGCATGTAGGCTTTGACCAGCAGATCCGGTATTTGTTTCCAGTCTAGTGGAAGAGACTGGGGCAACTAAGAAACTGGCAGGTGGTAGTGCAATCAATTCCACATTCACCATGGCAGGGCTCTTTTGTTGAGTTTGATTTTCTATTTTATTGTGGATGATTTTTTTTTTTGAGGATTTGCTGTCAATTTAATGACAAATCTTGATGTGTATATTTACATTCAAATTGTTTTAACCATGAAGTTACAAATAGTAATCTAAATGCATGAACCTGGATCTACCAAAATATTGTGGATGATTTTAAGCATAACACAACGTTGGAGAGGAGAGGATGGTTTAATAATCTCTGTTACCCAGCTACAATGATGACCAACACATGGTTGATCTTGTTTATTTGCACTCCCTTCAATGCATTACTTGAATTAATCCCAGACATTAGAGAATTCCCTCTGGAAGTATGTAAAAACAAAACTATGTTATTACCAAATCTAAAATAGACTCTTTCATATTATTAACACTGTTGGTATTTTGAATGTATTTCACATATTGATTCTAAATAGTTTTCTCAAATCAGCTTCCAAATAAGTTTCAGTGTTTGAACCTTAAATGCACCTTTAAATTATTTCCCTTCTTTTTAATGCAATTTACTTGCTGAAGAAACCAGTAACTTAGTCCTGTCACTCATTCTAGGATTTGTTGCATATATCCACATCTGGGAAAGACTTTTAGGATAAATTATGAGTTCATAAACTTGGTCAGGCACAGCATGAATTATAGGTTCTGGAATCATCTAGATATATCCATATAAGGGACAGTGTAAATCCTTGCATTGCAACTAACTATGAATTTGAACAAGTTACTTAATCCTTATTTTCTTAATCTATAAAATGGGCTTGAAAAATGACAGCACTTAAGGGGTGGTGAATTCTAAGATAAACATGTTAAAGAAGCAATTATAAAAGAGTCTGTAATAGCCTGAAAAAGCCAGTCAGCTATCCCTGGTTTTCTATTCTTTTTTCTAGGTTGTCTGTCACTGGATGGAAAATGCCACTGAGGTGACTTCAGGGAGCACTCATTCCATTGCAGAGCCTCCCCTGGGCAATCTGCGGCTTTGTTTTACTGGCATGAAAGAACACTATGTGGATCACTTTCTAAGTCTGAAGTTCAATCTGTGTCATAATCTCCCTGTGTCATATTTTCAAGCACCACTATCGACCAGAGGGCTAGGAGAGCTTTTTTTTTTGTGACCAAGATCAATCACATTGTTGAAGTACTTCAATGGGTAGAAGGGGAAATGGGGATCCAGACAGTGGAATGGCTAGCCAGAGTCTCTGGACTCCACTCCAGGAACCATTACTATTCTGAAATTAGTGCCACTTAGCTTTGTTTCTTTTCTTTGCAATGTGAAGCACCATCCTTCAATACATCCATTCTTTCTGTTTTTAGACTCCTTCACTGCACGTGTTCCCATTTAATACGCCATATAATTTGTTTACTTATTCATATCTACTAACCTGTCCCTTCTAGAAAGTCAGCTCCACAAGGGCAGGGACTTGTCTGTTTTATTTGTGGTTGTGTCCCCAACTCCTACAATGATGTCTGGCACAGAGAGAGCATTCAGTTCATTATCTGCTAGGTTCAGCCATGTTCAAAACAGCCCCTTCAGTTGCTATTTGGGGCATCCACACCAATAACATCTCTATCCAAGATGACACAAAAGGTTATAAGCAATTACTATTTGCTAATGCTCTTCAGATTTCTATTATGCCTATTTTCAAAATATGGTTTGGTGTTTATGTTCCTGCCTATAATTTATGTTCTGTTTCCAATCTGTTATTCACTAAGCCATCTGGGCAATCTGCAAGTCCATTACCCCTGATTTGGAGTAGCTTGTTTCTTATAATAATCATATTATTGATATCTGCCAAGATCTTCAAGATTTGGCAAAAATCTATTACCTCCCTTTCTGATAATGGTTATTGCTTCCTTAGCAAAGGCAATGAAAGCTCAGCATTTTTACAGAGAGCTAGTTCAAGCATCTTGTATTGGGGGTAGCATACAGTCTTTAAAACAGTCACCATAGTAATATGGCAACAGCAATGCATGTATTCCTTGGGGATGGCAAATCCCTTTTAACTTCCCTGTTGTCAGATTTAGATGAGCAATAATAGGGCTGTAGAAAGAGAGAGGGTCTCTGTTAGTCCAGGAACCTGGAATGCTTTTCAGCCACTCACAGTCACAGAACTGTCATTGACATTTGAATAAACCTGCACTCTAACAAGCTCTAAGAGGTTAACCAAATGTACCATCCAGACCACAGTGGCATTTTCAGTGGCATTCCTTCCCCATCTATGCTGAAAGAGGTTGCTGCAGATCCTCTATACAGAGAAATTTATGCCACCTACAACTTGAATTCTGGGGGGCCTCAGCTTTCTGTGCTCTGCCTTCTGGCTTGGTATCCAGTTTTTACTGCTCTGTCTATGCAGTCACTGAGACAGTCTCCTTTCATTTTGATCTGGCATTTCTCCAAGATCCAATTTATCGGCCTCTCCCTGGGTCTTCTGTAGGTAAAATGAGGCCAAGTTTATACATCCACGTCTGACTCAGGTCCTTGAGGACCTTGCCAACCCAACCCTGTTTGGGTAAAAGGACACTTTGTGTCTCATTTTCAAGACACCCCAGAGGCATCTGTAAATGCAGGGTGTGGTCACATCTTTCTCCACAGAGAAGATATTCATCTGTCCTACCACCCACCCCCTTCCTTTTAAGAACAGCAAGGTCCTGTGTTGCTGACTCAGATCTCTTAGCTAAGTACTGATACAGTGACGTGCAACGGGAGGCCAGAGGCTCCATCACATGGAAACAAACCTGGTGGTCGCGGGGCTCCCCAGGTGATGCTGCTGGAGATGCAGGTGCTACAGTGTGCTCGCTCACAGCAGGTGGGTACCTAGTTTTTCCTAAAAAATACTTCCTCAATTGCCACTGCAAAACATATCCTCATAAATGTGGAGGATATCTAGAGAGAGGAGGAGCCAACTAAACACACAATCTTACATTCAAAGGGAATCACTCAACCCTTTGTGGTACATTTTCTTCAGTCCATTTTTTAAAAATATGTGAAGAGCATATTTCTTTTCTTTTTAAAGTCCCTCCCTTCCCATACACATGCTTCCCTTGTTCATGTTTTGCATGACTAATGAAACACCTAATAGAAAACAGACTTCAGAGCATTTGATTATTGAGAGCAATGCTTGTCTCTTTATCAGTTTCTCCTTTCTTTTTGCATTTTTCACTGTTTTATAGGAAAGGCTTTAAGTTGTCCTGGGACCACAGTAATAACGGAGTCTACTTTATGAACAGGTACCAGTTAAAGCTGCAGAGTATGTAAGAATGCTTTTCTCTTTATGACTGCATAATACCAGTATTCAGTTGTGCATTTTTCTTCTAATGTTAATGCAGTGTTAATTAATATAACATTTAATGTTAGCATGAAAATGAAAGTGATATTATAAGCAGTGCTTCTGTGGTGTCCTCTGTTAAATTTGGGTCAAATTTAAATTTTTAAAAAACATTTATTTATGCATACAGAACTAGGGTGCAGGCCAGAGGTACAGGGCCAGTGGGAAGCTTTACCAGACAGAGTGGGGAGCAGAACAGACCGATCAACGAAGTGCACTGCTGAGGGGAACAGCAGGCGGGTCAGGAGAGGTCTGCCACGCCATGTGGTCACCTCCAGGGTCACCTCATGCTGAAATGGCTTTAGCTTCTTAGTGCTGTGCTTTAACCCGCTTCACCACCAGGGAGGGCCCCAAATTTAATTTTTTACTCCTTAAAAATCTGAGGTTACAAAATCCACTTTTCAGATTTCCCCCTGGCTCTTTGTTTCTGAGGGGGGCTAAATTGTCTACAGAGCTATCAACTGCCAACATGACTGTTGGGACCAGCACATCAGTGACTTTTCCTGCTAGGGTAGTTGTCAGCCAGGAAGGTGCTCTGGGGGCTCTGTTTTCCCTGAGCTCATCTTGATTGGTCCCTCACTGAACCTGTACATGGCAGGTGCCACAGATCTAAGCTCTGGTGACCTAGGGGTTGGGGTGAGGAGCCAAGTCTTTGTGCTATGATATAATCTGACCCAGGCCTTTTTCCATATATCCAGGTAAGGTTCGCAAGGCTTTTTATGCTTCTTAACCATTGAATGTGATAATGTGCAGGGAGGAGGGATCCTCCCTAGGCACCTAAAACTCATTAGCTTCTCTCCATGTCAGGTGTGCTGTCAATTACTGGGTGAACTACTGGTTTGTATCTCTTAATTCATCAAACTAGTATAGTAATCCATCCCTTTCCCTTCTTCAATAGTATGACCCATTATACTTGGATTATGCATCTTCTAATAAGCTTTTTGTTTGAGTGAGGCATTTTTTAGGCATTGTGCTAAGCACTTGACCAGTGTTATCTCATTTAGTTCTAAAACCTATCAGCAGGGAACCACTATTCATAATCAGGTGAGGGCACTTAGATGCAACAAGTGTCAACAATTTTAAGATTATACAGTCAGGAGATGGTGATGCCAACATTCTACAGAGGTATTTTGACTGTATTGTTTTGAAGATTTTCCAAGAGCACTTTGAAAAGTCAAAGGGCACTGGAACTCCAGCTTGTCATTGCCATTGTTATTTTTTTCTCAGAGAGATATATCAGTAGTAATAAGCTTTTTGTTTGAGTGAGGCATTTTTTAGGACTGGGCTATTCAAATCCTACACAGATGCTATCTGCTCTTGTCTCATAGGCCCTTAGGTAACATTGGATCTATCCACTCATCATTTTGTGGTGCAGACCACAAAATACCAGAAAATCCCCAAAGCCTTGGGCTTATGTGGCACTAGGTAGAGGGAGGGGTTTAGTGTATATGGTATGGCTCTCTGGTGACACCGGTTGTAATACATAACTAGAAACACAACTTCAGATTAAAGAGTGATTTTGAAAATGAGGGGTCTCCTTGAAGATCACTGTACAACCATTTCCTCTCAAAGCACGCATGTTTGTAGGAGAAACATGTCTCAGAATTGAAAATGGGCCTAGCAACTGTGTTCCATTACTGAAATGACAACTAATAATCTGAAAGCGCCTTTGAAGGCAACTGATCATCCCATTTAATTGTGTTTTCAATTAGTATCTACATAATTTAATAACCAAACTGCCATCTTCTCCTATTAAGTAGATGCTGAATACTGATGCGAGGTGGCACATGTTTTGGGTTTGTCATCAGCCTTTTTGTTTTCTCAAGCTATTAAAACCATTTTTTCTCCAAGTATTACTCTTTCCAATAAAATCTAAGCCATTTCTTTTCTTTTTTTCCCGTTAAGCTGTTCTTTATCTTGATTTGATGGAGTAGAAGAAAAAAAAACACTTAAAACTTCAGCTTTATCCACATATTTATGAACAAGCATGGCAAGGATCAAATCAGAAAAAGTCTTTGGCTGAAGATATTAATAGAACAGTGGAAAGGAATTAATCTTGTATTAGATTATAGTGGATACGAAAACTGTCATCTCATTGGTAGCAGCTTTCTCTAATTCTAATCTTGCATGCATTAGGGAAAAACCTTAAATATACACAGTAAAAAGGTCTTTAGGCTTCAATGCCATTATCAGTGCTCTCTTCACAGGGGGTAGCAATTACTAGTGTTTCAGGAGAAGAGGGGGGTTCTCTCCCTTCCAGGGACAGTAAGAAAAAACAAAAGCTCTGATTCTAAAGGAAAGTCAAAGGACTTACTAAGTGCAAGGGGAAAAATGTAATGACATAGTAGAGAAAGTAGAAACCACTTTGATTGAGTAATGAAAAAACTAAACTGTACCTTCAGATGTGTTTCCCTAAGAACATCCAATCACTTAAGTGAAATTCTAGTTTGAAAGCACAACATGAATGTGATTGGGGGAAACATTTCATGTACAAAAAAAGCAAAGATGGATTTATCTTAAATTGTATTTTAAAATAATTTAAAAATTATTGTCAAACTTTAAATCTATGTGTCTTTTGAAGTGTCTTTTCAAAATGTGCTTTAAATTCTCAATGTTATAAAAGGAAAAGAAAGGCGGAGGAAATGTTTCACATTAAAGACATGACAACTATATTAATTATGTGATTCTAGATTGGATCCTATATAGGAAAAACATATGCTATGAGTTATATTCTAACACATAAAATCAGAACATGGTAACTGATCAGATGAAAGCACTGGAACAGTGTTAGGTTACAATGCAGAGGTTGGTAACTCTACTGTGGTTTTGTAAGAAAGGTGTACACAGAAGTATTTAGGGTTAAAGTAATGTTTTATGCAACCTATTCCCAAATGGTATAGATATAATTACATAGTTATAAAGAGTGATATAGCAAATGGCTAGAAAACACTAATATTCAGTGAACATGAATGAGAATATGTGTTCTTCAAACTATACTTACTTTTTTGCTTGAAATAATCTTAAATAAAAAACTTTTTAAAAGTCACTTATGTCAATTCCCCCCAAATTGACTTTTAAATTTGATACAATTTCTATTACCATCATAGCAGGTTTATTAATAGAAACTAAAATATTTAGGGAAATGCAAAAGACAGAGTAGTCAAAATATTTTTGAAATGTTGGAGGACCTCAAAGGATATACACAAACTGACTTCAAAACTTACTATAGGGCCTCCCTGGTTGTTTAGGGGTTAAGTCCCAGTCCTGGCACCTTGACAGCCTACCACAACGGTCTGAGTTTGATCCCCAGCCAGGGAGCTAACTCACACACATATGGCACAGCAGACCTCTCCTTCTGGCCCGCTGCTCCTCTCAACAGTGTATTTCAGTAAATCCAACTGTTCTGCTCCCCAATCTGTTTCTGGTGAATCCTCTCACCAGAGGATTCTGTACTTCTGGCCTGTATCCCAGTTCTTATGTACATTAATAAATAAATTTTAACAAAAGCCAGATACAAAAGACTGTATATATTGTACTATTCCATTTATATGAATGTCTAGAAAAGGTAAGTTTATAGAGAAAGAAAGTAGATCAGTGACTGCTGAGGGATGGAGGTGGCAGTAAGGTATTGCAAGTGGGTATTAGGAAAATTTTTGGGTTTCCTAATTTTTGAACGAAATGTTCTATAATTGTACTGGATGATAGTTGCACAACTCAATATATTTTTGAAAACCATAAAACTATATCCTAACAGTGCATAGATTTTATGGCATTAATTTATACATCAATAAAACTACTTAAAAATCAGTATAGCCAAGTTCTGAGGGAAATGTAATATGTAAGTTTTCCATTTTAGCAGACCATTCTTGTATGCTCATGGCTGAATCAGGATGCGAAACCACTGTTTCAGAGTGAGATAACCACAACTCCCTTGTATGGCACATGTAGGAAAGGTAAAGAATTGAGCCAGGCAGTATGTACCAGGCATTAAGGTTGCAGGTTGTTTCTTTTGTTACATTATTCTATTTTATCATCCTGATTAAATACTTTGCACAAACCTTACTTTACAGGTTTGTGCTCAGCAACTGTTAGGATTGCAAAGCCATATTAATATGGTTTGATGAAGCTGGAACTTTTATTGGAAGTAATAGCTACCACATGTCGACATTACCTCATGTAGCAAGACATGAAAAAATAAAGCCGTGAGCCAGAAATAGTTATAGTCAGAAACTACATTAACAGAAAAAGATTCCAATTTCTTGCTAAGGCAGAAAGGAAATAGTAACCATATTACTGTACAACTACTTATTTTTCCAATAATTATTTTTTTTAAGTCACAACAAAGTAATCAATTAAAACTGGATTTCCTTGCTATTTCATTATAACAATAAAAGTTTCTGAAAGTGAACTGCTATATAGTAACATATGATGTTACTTTCACAAACCAACTTTAGGTCAGTAAATTAACAGTATTCATTTTAAGGGTATACACTGTTTTTTAATGACTAAGGCAGGCTTTTATGTTTCATGAAGATTGTACAATAAATAAGTACAAAAATAAGTAAATAATGAATAAACAATGACAAGATTCCTTCAGTATTTAATTTTTCTTGATTTTAGGAGAGGGACGCTAGAAAGTTATTTGTGGAAGTATACTGACTTAGCAACTTGTTAAATTATGATACTTTTCCACCATACTGAAAGGATTAGGAATGCACCAAACAAGACTTGTTTTAGCAAACCTTGATAAAGTTCATCATCCATGAGATTTGTCAGTATTATGAAACATTTCCTTTGATAGGTTCAAAACTTGCTCACTTAGCCTCTGTGAGCACTATCTACTCCCTGTGGGGACATGTATTGATATGGCTGGTGAAGGACAGAGCATGTATGTAGCATGTACACTTAACAATGATGGTGACCATTAGAATCCAAACTGGCAATTTTTAAAAAATAATATAATAGTTTATTTTTACATCACCAAAATGACAATTTTTAATATATAAATGCACACAGTGGTTATTCTTGAGATATTTGCCACCACTGTTGGCTTTTTCTACAATTAAATTAGAAAACTTGGAAAACTGAACATCAATGTTATGGAAAAATTATCCCTAGAATAGCTGTATTATCTAAAAGATCTCCGATTCTGTTCTATTTCCTGGACCACTTGAACCTCTATTAGGAGAACTCACCAAGAGATTGTCAAAACACAGGGAGTCCACTGTTGTACCTACAACCTCATTTCAGACTTGAGGGTCTACTACGGAGTGAAATAAGAGGGGAATGAGTCTTAATACTATTCTCATACTTATTGGTTAACAGTGACCTAGAGGTTCAACATGTCTTGAAGATTAGCAGTAAAAGGTAATAATGTTAAATGTAGATGAGAATAAATTTAGATTTATGAAATTTTACATATATATATTTAAAGAGTTATTTATTTATACAAGAACTGGGTTACAGGCCAGATGTGCAGGGGGTGAGAGGATTTTCCAGAGACAGAGTGGGGAGCAGAACAGACAGATGTACTGAAATATACTGCTGAGGGGAGCAGTGGGCGAGACACGAGAGGTCTGCCATGCCATGTGGGTCACCTTCTTGGCCGGGGATTGAACTTGTGCTGCAGTGGCTGCAGATAGCTTTATAGTTGTGTGCTTCAACCCTTTGTGCCACCAGGGAGGGCCCTGAAATTTTTATTTTTAATGGGTAATTTTGGAATATTTCTCTTGTCCATCAAGGGTGTAAATTCCTTGACAGGTAAAGTTTGGTAAGAAGTGTATGCATGCATACACGCTGCCTTTGTGGTCCCCTTGATTTGTCAGTTTCAGCTGTAGTGAGATCATGAGCAGAGAGAGGCCTGAAATCACATATTTGAGCTCCAGACAATGAAAAGTGGCAAGATCCTGTATTCACTGATGGTAGAAGCCCAGACCTTAGAGATCTGGGCAGTTCCCTCTGCACCACCTTACTCTCTCTCCTTTCTCATCATTTTAAGCTGTGGACATAGAGACACAGTGATGTGACATTCTCTGGTCACATCTATGGGTTAGAGACAGAGGCAGGGCATGCGGCCAGGTGTCCTGCTCCCCAGTGGAGGGCGAGAACATCCAGAGAGCACTTCCTCAGTTGCTTTTGCTAGGAAATCAAGACGCCAAACAGCAGTGAAAAAAGGCGGGTAATCTAAAGTTTAAAATGTGATTTTATGTGATGAGTATGTATATTGGTCTTTGAATATTAGGAATGTGAAACTAAAGGCAACGAAAAAGATGGTTAGTCAGTACAGGCTTGCAGAGACAACAGGACTGAAAATGACTGTGTTAAATGCTTTTCTATTACTTGTCTTTTCCCCTAATCCCATCCGAATCATCACTTTTATTTCCTAAATGTGCACTGTTAAGAATCCCCCAAAGTCATTACTAATAAGTGAGCCAGCCGGTGCTTGTAAACCATCTTACAAACACAAAAGGCTCTGCAAATGTTATTCTTATTATTGAAACTCATTCAGCAATGGCATAATATCATATTCTCAGACAAGGCTTTTTAGCAATGCTTACTGTGCGTGATAGAAAAATGACACAGTTCATGCCTGAACTCTTGTTAAACCTGTGAGGTGAGCTGAGGGAAATGCATTTTCCACATTTCTGTGTTGAGAGAATCAAAACAACCAGCTGAGGGTTCTGTAGTCCAGCCTTGTGGTCTGGGGCTGCTACATACATGGTCTGGGATTCCTTAGGACTCAAAAACACAGCTTGGGGAAGAGTGACTTCTTGAGGCCCTCTATTTGGTATTAAAACCAAATTCAGGCTTACTGACCATGTACTTGGGCATCAGAGGGCCCTGGAATGGGAGGTCTTTGTAACATTGCTCTTTAAGGTTCCTTAGATACTCTGGGTTGGGTAAACTTCCCCTAAATTATTGACATCTCATACATGACAAGACAAAGAACCTTTGCTTGCGTATCAGGATCTGTATTAGCTATATTTTCTTTTGAAAATGATCAGTTGGTTTACCACTGGTTTACAAACCTATGTACATTTCTGGGGTACATCTTCACATCTCCGTGAATGTAAAAGTCCTATCCCACCTACCATCACTCTTCTAGTGCTATCCCACCGTCAGGCTGATGTCCTCTACCCATCTTACATGTCCTTTTCCCTCCCACTCTGGCATCTGGGACCTTGCAGACCTGGGGAGGGACGGCCTTCCAAGGTTAGCTAATTCCCAGGGATAGTAAATTTACAGTGATTCTGCTTTTAATATGCAGACTAATCAATCCTGAGTCCATATCCTAATCGCTGCTTTTTAACAGGCACTGTCTGCCTGTCTCAGTTTTCCTGGGCCAGGTACTGTGCACGCAGGGGCTACTGCATAGTCCAGACCCACTGTCTACCTTCATTCCCTCATTAATTCCACCTTATGAAAACTACAATCAAGATTCTTGTCCTGCTTCCCTCTGACCCTCTGTCTCTAGACTGCTTCCCTGTGTGGCCTGCTGTGCCTCCTGTTCCCAGAGATCATGAGTACAGGTGTCTTCCTTCATGACAGTCATCTCTGTGTCTGTCTTATCATACCCCATTAAACAAATCCTGGGTACATTTTAAACAGAGATCCTTACCCAGTTATATTCAGTTAGCAAACAGAGCCTGAGGGACTGTTATTCCAAGACCTGCTACAGGTTGCCAGGCAACACCATTAGGTATGCTGCAAAAAGTCTGGACATTAATCACTTCCTTTCAGCTTTTATTTACTGAGGTGTTTACATTTTCAAAATGTGGTCAAACCCACCCTCCCGTCTCCCACAGAAAAGCATTCTTCATCTTTTATACAAATGTTTTTGATATTCTGAGTGACTTGGTAAATTGGTACACCTTTACTCCACTTCTTCTGACTTCCTTTCCCTCTTTTAAAATCTTTCTCATTTTTTTCTGAGTGGAGATTGGCATTTTAAGTACAAAAATGAAAAATCCCAGTTGGAGAATGGGAGAATAACAATCTATTGTCACTAACAGACACGCTGGCATTGGTCCAAGCATGGTCTGATAGCCTAACATCTGTCTCAGGGAATGAGAAGTATGCCTGAGCTGTGTACACATCTGTCCTGGCAACTATGCAGGGACACAAATGAAACACTCTAAATTAAATTCTAGTGAGCCTCATGCCTAATGAACATTATTAGTGTGTGTGCATGAATTTAAGAAAAAAAAATGTTTGCCTGATGTTATTCTGAACTCCTTCAGAGACCAACAGAATCTAAGAGTTTCATCTCAGACCTTATTTTTTGCTCTATTGTTTTGATAAAAAAATCTAAGGACTCCCCCACAGTCCTGAAAGTGGATGACTAGGGTTCCACCGTTCTCACTGGTGCCCTTTCTATTCTTCCTCCCACTAATGAGAAACTGCTTTTCTTACATTCTGCAATTACCTTTGAGTCGGCTAGACACACTAGCGTTCAAACCTCATTTCTGGCTTTCGTCCTGACACTCACACCACATCAGCCCCTCACCTTCCTGGGCCAGCCCACAGCTTCACTGCCTGCCAGTGAACCCAAACCATCTCCTATCCTCCTCCCACGGCCCTTCCTCCTTCAGTGTTCTTGGCTTAGGAAGGTCCCTCCTCCAGCTTGTTCTCACTCCATGAGGAGGGGAAGAGAGATCTGGAAAACATAAGCCTCAGTGGTAATACCAGATTATTTTATTATTGTTCTTTGGTGGCCACGCACATGACATGAATAGTTTAGTACATGATGCTTCTTGGTTAGCCTGGTTACTTGATATTTCTAGTTCTGGATAGGGAGTAATATGCTTTCTTTGTGTATCACATTTATTATATGCTGTGTGTAAATACACACTCTCACAAGAGCTCTAAATCACTGCTTTCTATGTTATAATTCTTGCTTTAATGATATAAATGGTTATTTTATGTTTAATGAACTCAAAAAAGCAAGGGCTTTGGGGGCAGATTTAAACCTCTACTTCAGTGCTTTGATAGCCTTAATGTTTCTTTGATTACTCTGGCTCAGTTTGTTTTGCCCACATTTAAGAGTTAGTAAATTCTTTTGAAAATTTAAGCAGAACTTGAGAAATCAAGACATAAAGGGACATTTGTTAATGTCTGAATGAGAGCATTAATGGTAGATGCACATTTGAATAGCAGACATGTAAGAACAATAGGGCTGAAAATAAGACAAAAGAGCATTCTGAACAGTTTGGACAAGAGATCTTTTTGGTCTTAAAATGCCCAGTGTTTTTTCATTTTAATAAGGCAGGTTGCTCTCCTACAGGCCGCCTCATTACCTTATTGGCTATGAGATTTTGCATTTGCTGAACCACACACCATGTAGTTTTCTCGTTTTTAGTGGATTCATTTGCAACGGTGGTGCTGCTTCTCCAACGCATTCACCTCTGGCTTATTTATCTCCTTGCAAGGACAAGCGAAAGAATAACCAAGCTGCCTAGCAGCCAGTCCGTGGCAGCCCTAACATTGCCCATTATCTTTCTCCTGGCTTTTCAGTGTATATGTTCAGGGAGAACACTAACTGGATGCCTAACATCCCAGGTTCCATACATGGTTTTGCCAAAGAATACTCTTGGGCAAGTCACTGTATATTTCTACTCTTCATTGGAAAAGTGAGGGTGTTTTCTAGATAGTGGTGAATAATAACTGACCCTGACAATGGGCTTTATATTTCACAGGAGGCTTTCAGGACATTTCATGTTCATTGCTCTCCAGGCAGGCTTATGTGCTAGCACCATCTCTAGCAGTGGCCAGAGAAAGGTGGGCAGGAGGGTTATCTGATGGCCTCAAGGTCACATGGCTGGTCAACAGCAATGTTCTCAGTTGGTCAACAGCAAACAAGTATGGTAGCTGAGCTCCAGGAGCTCTGCTCTGTTCACTTCTCCATCCTTATTTCTAGAGGAACTGCTCTCAAGTGACTCTTCTAGACGTCAAATATTTTTATTCTTATGGTTCCAGGAAAACTGTCCAGTTTCTGCAGCAAAAATTTTGGGTAACTTATACTACTCTCCGAGTTTGTCTTTTGTATCAAACAAGAAAAAAGTGCTCATGAGCTATATATTTGATATATAAGCCCCCTTAGCATGCCCTACTTTTTTTTTTTTTTAAAGGAAACCGACTTTTTCTTTTTAAAGATTTATTTGTTCATGCATACAGAACTGGGGTACAGGCCAGAGGTGCAGGGGTAGTGAGAAGAGGCACCAGAGACAGAGTGGGGAGCAGAACAGGCAGATCGATGAAGTACACTGTGGGTCAGAAAAGGTCCACTGAGCCATGTGGGTCAGCTCTGGGGCCTGGAGATCAAACTCGAACTGAAGCGGCTGCAGCTAGCTTGCAGTGCTGCGCTCTACCCCATTGCACCACCAGGGAGGGCCAGCATCCCACACTTATAAATTCATCCTTTTCCCATAACTTGCTGCAAAATTTCAGTGAGAGTAGCTTTAATTTACTTGATAGATTAAGCCCCAATAATATTTCTAGCATTGGTGAAATTTGATTTTAGATAAGTAATATACATTATTTAGTTGGTTCTGCTCTCATTAGATTGAAATGATATATACTTCAATTCTTATTTTTTTTCTCAAGAAATGCTAAGTGCTTGAAAACACACAAACCTGAAATTATCTCAATTGTGAACCAGCCACATTATTAAAGGAAATAGACTTGTCAACCATCTCCTGAATGTTGCTATTTCAGTGGCAGCTAGTTAATAAAAGTTGCTGTGCATTAAGTTTTAATTAGTTTCCATTGGTAGTGAGAGAAATTTAAAAAATAATCAAGCAAACCAATAAAAACACATCTCCATTCCACTACTTGTGAATTAAATTGACTCCATTTCTGAAGATAGGAGAATTATTCCAAGAGGCATATTTTCCATTCCTATAAATAATCCTAGTACCAAGGTTATAATTAAATTGCCCCAAATCATATTTGGAGGAAGTAGGGAAGTATTCTGAGCCATCTTGGGGTGATGGTTCTGTGACATTAACACTGTATTAGATTATGTTACAATTTTCTTTGGACTTCTAAACTCCAACTTGGATTTGGAAAGAAGCAAAACAAATAACATACTTTTTATTACTATACTTTTTATTACTACTCTTCTATAAAATTCAGAGAAATTTAGAGCCATGTTGTTATCAGCTCAAAGCAGTTCTAGGGCTGAAAAATTTTTACTGGACAATAAAAGTTTCTTCCTTACATTTAATGCTATTACTTTCTTCTTGCCTGAGGATGACTTGTATTTTATAAAGAAGAGAACTACAAATGTTCATTATCCATAAAAGCACTTCTAGTAAATTATATTCACTTAAATCACATGAAATAATGCACAAAGGACTAAACACTTTAGAGAGTAGAAAATTAGTACTCAGACACAATACATTTAAGATCTTCTGTATACTGATCTGATCTATCTCAGGCAAAAGGGTGCCAGTGTTCCAATCTGCAGTCTCTCCTCTCGGCACTACAGTGTTACTAGCAATAGTTGGGGCTGATTCTAAAATTCAAGCTGACAATTCTTAGCTCTTCTTTTGTACTGAGATGATGGCCCCTGTTTTCAACCTGAATTAGATCAGACTCTGACATAAAAGTAGCTTCAGGTCATGTGCATGAGAAGTGGGCACGTTACCATTACATTTAATTGGAGAAAGAGGGTTAGACTTTGGCTGCACTGAGCATGCTTGTGCCAGTGAAACCACTCAATATCCTTTTCAGAAAGAAACGAAGAATAAGGGTCCTAATTTGTTAGGTGCTTGTAAGTTGGCATAGGTTAAAGGTAGGAAGTTGGTAAAATGAATTCTTAAGATTTGTTTCAACTCATGAATGTGTATTATATCAACTTTTGGTCATTTGTGTGTCTAATCCAAAGCTGGATGATGTCCAAGTTCAGTCATTCATAGGCAACATTTGTCAAGAGCTCACTATGTGCCAGGCCCTGTGTTAGACTTGGAGAGAGATATAAAGAAGGTTTCTGCCCTTGAGGAATGTGATAAAGCCTTTTATGGAGAGAAATGATGATTCAGTTGGAATCCAAAGGCCGACTCAACTAGAAGATTCATATTTGAAGAAAAGTAGAACAGCAGATGATCTAAACAGCAACTGTCAATGAGAGTGAATACTTCAGGCCTCCCTGGTGGCCCACAGGTTAAGCCTCAGCCCTGTCACTGCCACGGCCTGAGTTCAATCCCGGACCAGGAAGCTGACCCACATGTGGTGCAGGAGACCTCTCCTGTCTCGCTTGCTGTTCCCCTGAGCAGTGTAGTTCAGTAGATCCACCTGTTCTGTTCCCCACTCTGACTCTGGTTGAATATTCTTACCTCCACACCTCTGGTCTATACCCTAGTTCTTCTATGCAAAAATAAGTAAATCTTTAAAAAAATGAAGAAGAGTTGAACACTTACTAAAAGTTACTCACTGGAGAATTGATTTCTATGTGTTTCAGAAAAAGTACCCACTTATCTAGTAAGGTTAAATTGCACTAGGTTCTGTTTTCTATTTATTCTTAAGAAACAGTATCACATTTATGGTGTGTATATTTCTTTTTTCAAAGCTTTATTCTCATAAGATCTTATCCATTATTTTTGGCCAACAAAGTAAAGCATGCTACTGCACCTATTTTATAGAAGAGGAGACAGACCAGGAGAATATCTCATTTGGATAGGCTATATGAGTAGCACATGAAACAGAACACGATGCCAAGTATCACCAATCTCAAGAGTTTCTCACAAACCTTTGCTCAAACTGAGGATAAATTCGGAACTTTACATCGGGCATTATGGCTAAGGAATATGCCTATCTGCAAAGAGGAGGACACTGGTGCTTGAGAATACACGACAGAAACTTGGGGGGAAATGAAAAAAGCAAAACAAAACAAAACAACTTGATGGAAACTGTCTCCAGAGCTCCCAGAATGGGCAGGCTGAAAACGGCCACTGCAGAGCACATTGGTTCTGCCTCATACACTTTAAAAGCAGTCAAATTCCAAATTCCAGCCAGGTGGTTTAATTTTTTTATGATGACAATCAGTGCCAAAGTGAAAGAATGAGCAAGAGACAGCCAAAATAGTATTAAAGGAAAGCTCGACAGCAATCCAGGCCCTGAAGCCAGGCTGAACAAGGATGGGGTAGAAACTCACCATCCTATGGTGCTGAAAGAACAAAATTGAGAGGAGAGATCAGTATGAAACATTTATTAGAAGTATTATTAAGAAACTCGGGAAAACATCTTCCTCACCACCTGAACAACTGAACAGTTCGAACACCTGCACTTCCTTGAACTTGCCGCATGCACCTCCTCGTCCATGCTTGGACACGTGGCACTTTATGTCTGAGTGCAAAAGCACTGTCTTCTTCCCTTTGTCAATTTCATAGCCGTCTACCCACCCTTTGAGATTCCCATGAAGTGTTTTCTAACAGAATCATCTGAAGCACTTATTAAGCATCTAAATTCATGGGTCTCATCCTAGATGCATTAAACCCAGATTTCTGCTGGACTCCTGGGGGAGTCGGAACGGCACTAGGAATGGGAACCACTGCAGATCCTGGTCTGCGGTGTGGTTTTAATCAGAGAGGATTACAGTGGGATTAACTCCAAACTTTGTGGGAAGGGGAGAAGGTGGCTGGGGGTAATCTAGGTCTGCACTTGGCCAACAGTCAGGTGCTGAGAAAGACCAAGAAGGAAAGGAAAGGAGCCGAATGGCCACAGCCCTCAGTCACCCTGCCTCTGAGCTTACTGACCTCACTGAGGAGGCGGAATGGAGACAAGAAACAGGCTGAGGTGCACAGGACCTCCAAGGGGCTTGTAATGGACGAATCTTACAGTGTTCTCTTGGACAAGGTTCAGGGAAATTCTACAGCTCCATGAAAACTGCAGGTGAACCATTTAAAAACTGAGTGGTGGTCATGGGAGAATTGGTGGGGGGAAGTCCACATGGATTACAATGAGATGAAAAAATGTACAAAATGAAGGATGATTTAAAAAA
>NW_004567115.1:34448649-34455341 GCF_000260355.1 Condylura cristata | reverse complement strand
TATTTTCACTGATGGTTCTATTGATAGCTATTGAAAACAGTACTGACTTATTTATTTAAATCAAATTTCATTAATTTTACATTCCCTTAAACAAGCATATAATTTGGGGACTACACCATCACACCTCAACATAAGCACACGCTTCCCTTGCTCTCCACCAAAACTCCAGAACATTATATTATCACATAGCCCCTCTATGCCCTCTTTTTCCTACTTCTACTTCTGGTAGCCACCATTATTTTCACACAGGCTAGCATTATTTTTGGTGTATTTAGCTAGTTTCCCCCCCCATTTGGTTACTTATATTCCACATGAAAGAAGCCATACAGTGCCTATCTTTCATTTTCTGACTTACTTCACTCAGCACAGTCACCTCAAGATTTATCCATTTGCCCTGAACATGCGGCATTCCAAATGCTACATTCCCGAAAGATGTGCTATTTCCTAACTTGCCTTTATTAACTGAATACTACCCCATTAATTATATACATCACAACCTCTTTATACAACAATCTGTCAGTGAATATTTAGGTTGCTTCCAAGTCTTGGCTGTTTGTACTAATTCTAAAACAAGTGTCTAAGGATCTTTTTGTGTTAGTGCTTTCATATTCTTTCGATAACTACCTAGAAGTGGTAGTGCTGGATCATATTATATTCTGTCTCTTGGTTTAATGAAAAAAAAAAAAAAAAAGAAATCCCCTCATGGCCCTCTACTTCCACTGTCATAAAATATCTCCAAACAAAGGTAAAATATTTTTGGACGACAAATTATTATTATTAGACTGTTATTACATGAGCAGCTGGGTTAGTATATAATGTAGATTACATTTAAAATATCTAAATAGTTTATAAATATCATTTAACATCTAAAATAATAATTATACAAGTGACTTCTAATTTGCTTTTTATTTGTTATTATTTTATAATTTGCTTTTAATATCATAGCTTTTAGCATCATTTTTTTGCACAATGCATGCTTTCTCCCCTCGGGTGTAGTTCCTGTAAAATCCCCACCACCAATTTACCTGAGCACTATCACCACAACCCCTTATGCTCTTCCTTTCTGTTTTGATTTCTCTCCGTCCCCTGCAGAGACTCTTTGATTAACAGTTGCCTGTTAATTTTGTTTTTTAATTTATTGTAATTATTTTTTCCTGATTATTTGGTTCCCCTACATTCCTTCTGTAAGTGAAACCACCCGATATTTTCCTTTTTCTATATGGCTTCTTTCACTGAGCTTAATGCCTTCCAGCTCCATTCATGTTGCTGTGATGGGTATGAGCTTACCTTTGATTGCTGAACGTGATCTACTGTGTGTCCATACCACCACATTCCTAAGGTGTATGGAATCTCCAGGCCCTTCTTCATTCCCATTGCAATTGAGATATAGCACTGAGCTGGTGCAATGATTTATTACCTTTGTTCCCTTAGCCTCAGAGTTCAGGTTCTACTGAGAAAAGTGAAGCCAGATGCCTACCCTATCTTATGAAATGCAGTTCTTATCAATTTTCTTTTTGTTGTGCAACTTAAGTTCAGCTTCTGAGTTGGTTCTGTACCTCTTTGGGTCTTTACCAAACTGTCATTTAAATGAGGCCTTCCTGGCTATCTTGTCTAAAGTCTCACCTCTTCCCTACCTTACTATATAACTTGTCCTCCTGGCCTACCTGTGTTTCCTTACTACTGCTCACTATGATTTAATATAAAGCATGCTTATTGTTGATTCTGATGATGGTCTGCTTTCCCACTAGCGCATAAGCCCAAGAGGCAGGTTTTTTGGTCTGTCCTGCTTGCTGCTGTATCCCCTGTGTCTGGTGCAGTGAGTGCATGGTGCATGTAGGTATTTAAATGCTGGTTGTATGGGTAAGTGAATAAACCAGTCTTGTTTTTCATGCTGATGCTGAGCTAGTTTAGGGGACATTCAGATGTTCCATACTTTAGCTTCTACATCTTAGGCAGTACAATGCAGCATTCCCCAGAATTTTGGATCAGAGGGCGCTTAGTGCCAAAAAACTTCGAAGCTTTTATGATACAACAACTTAGTAGTTATTTGAAAATAAATGCACATACATTGAAAGAAATCAGACTGGGTAGCAAATCCACTTTGAATTCATTTGGCACTTGCTTTTTATCAGAACAACTGCTGGAAAGTAAGTTTCACAAAGATATGACATCACCTAAAGGACAGAATATGACCTAACTTGGAAAGTGAACTGCAGCTCACAAGATGATTCCTGCTGTGCTTCCCTCTATAGTTAAAAGTATCATGTAAATGAGATACCACCTTAATCCAATAAGAATGGCCCACATTAAAAAAATGTGGAAACAACAAATGCTGGAGAGGATATAGGATAATAGAACCCTCTTACAATGCTGGTGGGAATGTAAACTGATTCAGCCACTATGGAGGATCCTCAGAACACTAAATATGGGTCAACCATATGATCCAGTGATTTTACTCTGAGGAAGCATACAAAAACACAGCCTATGTTTATTGCAGTATGATTTACAATAGCCAAGATATGGAAACAAACCAAATGCCCCACAATAGACAAATGGATCAAAAAGTGGTGGTATGTTTATACAATAGAGTATTACTCAGTGATCAAAAAGACAAACAGGCCATTTGTGGTAACATGGATGGAGCTGGAAGGGATTATGCTAGCCAAAATTGGTCAGAAGGAAAAAGATAAATACTGGGTGGTACCACTTATATGTGAAATATACAGAAACCAAGCAAAGGGTCAAGAAAGATTCATAGCCAGCCAATTGACCATAGAATTTTGAGGTATATGGCAAAGGAAGGGACAGGGCTGGTGGTGGTGGTGTGCAAAACAGGGGAAGGATGAATTCAAGGGAATATGGTGATGGTTAACAGGTGATTTGGTGATGGTAGAACTATGGAGTCTACAACAATGTAAGGAAAAAAAATTAATTATTAAAAAAAAGTCATGCAACATCCTAATTAGTTCACTATGTGTCCTGAGGTGCCCTGATGCAGTTTAAGAACCATGTGTAACTGTTGGTGGGAATGCAAATGAGTATAACCACTATGGAAAACTGTCTAGAGGTTCCTCAAACTGCTATAAATGGAGCTTCCATACAACCCAGCAATCCCACTCATAGGTATCTACCCAAAGACACAAAACACTGATTCAAAAAGATACCGGCACTCTCATGTTTATTTACAACTGGAAAGACATGAAAACAGCCCAAATGCCCAAAAGTGGATGACTAGATTAAAAAGATGTGGTCCATATACACAATGGAATATTACTCAGCAACCAAAAAAAAAAAAGAAATGCATGCCTTTTGCAGCAACATGGATGGAGCTGGAAAAGATCATGCTTAGTGAAATAAGCCAGAAAGAAAAGGAAAAGTACCAGATGGTTTCACTCATAGCAGTAGTATAATGGACCAGGTGAGAAAATAATAATAATAATGAACAGCCATATACCAGAGACATTTTAGGGGGGTGGAGTGGGGAATGGGATCAAAAAAAGTGGGGTGAGGGAAGGAAATGCACTGGACTATGATGATGGCACATGGGTGATTTGGTGATGGGAAGCCACAGGGATTACAACTGAGATGAAAAATGCACAAAATAATGTAAAAATAAACTTATATTATTTAAAAAAAAGAAAAAGAAATAAATCATAGCTGCCAAAAAAAAAAAAAAAAAAGAACCATATTCAAACTGGCAAATTTTCCCATGATAAGAAAGAAGAAATAGCTATGTCTACTTCACAGGTTTTGCTTTGCTTTTGGAAAAATTGCAAACCGACTTAAAAGCACACAGACTAAATCAATGAACCGCATATCCCATCAGTCAGCCCCAAGAACCATTCAATCCTGGTCAACCCTGGTCCAGCCATACTCTGTGTACTTCATTCCCTATAATTAGGATGTAAATTCCAGATTCCATCTGTGAATAATCAGCACCTCCTAATTTTTTAATGAGATTTAAATGAGGTATTTAGATAATGTACTTAGCATCCTGAAGTAGTATTATTACTGTCATCTCTTCTATATGGAGCCACCAATTTCTTCCCCCCACGGACATGTCATCATATAAGTAGACAGTGTTAATTTTTGCTGATTTTCCCCAATAAAAAGGAATACCCATGGTCACAGGGAACAGGGCTGCTCCAAATGCACTTACCACCAGTGGAGTTTAGCAAACATTCCTCCTTTTACTCCTCTTGGGGAACACATGGCATTCGCATGGCATCAGATGCCATGCCACATCAAATTTTCTAACTTCTTGGTTCTGGCTAGAAATATTTTCTAGGCAAGGGAGAAGCTTAGGTTCTTTATTACCTTCTGGCATTTCAGATGCAGTGGGGTTTTGCCAAATTAAGTGTATCGAACATTGCTTATTTATCACAGCAATTTTTAGAAGAACTAGGACCAATACATTTAAGGCAGGAGGGTCAATCTTCACGTTACTGTCCCACATCCACATTCGATTGTGATGGGCACAGGTGGTATTTTATCCAGTT
The DNA here is from genome assembly GCF_000260355.1 of Condylura cristata. Classification (NCBI taxonomy): domain Eukaryota; kingdom Metazoa; phylum Chordata; class Mammalia; order Eulipotyphla; family Talpidae; genus Condylura; species Condylura cristata. The sequence continues at coordinate 34,450,842 of NW_004567115.1, read as the reverse complement.
GTTCAGCTATCAGGCATACACAGTCATCAGGGCAAGGAATAGCTGCTACTTTCTTTTCACAATTTCACATAATTCTTCCTTCCTCCTGGGGCTTGATTAAAATGTAACTTAAATTGTCATCTTAAAGGTCTTCCAGCTCATCATCCTGATCCAGCCTAAGGCTCCCTAGTGAAAAGGGGCCACAGTGGAAACTCATTCTGACTTTTATGCCACAGCAGTAGCACTCTAGAATTTGTTTGCTGAAGAGCCTATGTGGGGAAGAATGCTGATAAATAACTGATGAGCTAGATCAGCCAAAGACTCTTGGGATCACAACTAGGCTTAAGGAGACGAGCAAGCGTGATAATGGCTTTAAGGGGGAAATAAGAAAGATGAAAGATGTTAAGAGGCTGCTCAAGAGGAATGAGTGTGTGAAATTTTGTTTGAGTGTTGTAGAGTATGGATTACTTTAGTGATTTTGGGGAAGTTCTGGGAGACAAGAGAACTAGAAAAATAATCTCTTATTTCCCTATTTTTGATTTTTATAAAAGATTGTCTTTATAGAGAAAGGAAGGATGGGGCCAGAGAAAGAGGTATTAAATCCCTGCAGTAGCTCCTCACCTGTAATAGGAACAGAGAAGTCAGCAAAAAGAAGATGGTGTTTGCCTATGTGTGGAAGCTCATAAAACTAAATTCTACATTAGCCATGGATAAGTCATTTATTTTGGTGCTTGATATAGTCCCCACCTGTAAGACTGTTACTTTGCAGTAATTAAAACCAAACTGTTACTTTCAAAAGTGTCTGATTTTGGATAATAAACTATATGTTTCCCCTATTTTTAGGGACCTGTGTGACTAGTGGGAGACAATTATGACCACATTTTACGTCATTCTAGTAAGATAGTTCAGAAGGGGTTTATTGAAAGTGTGTGGGGTTCTATTCTGGAGGTAATATTTGCCTTTAGATTTGATATTTCATTCATTCAGCAAAAATTTAATGAGGGCCTATTATATTATGTCCTTTCATACTTGTGACCAGTGCTTGAGAAGAAAAACATATCCATAGACCAGAAATGGAACAGAAAGTTAAAGCAGCAAGCAGGGCTAAGGCCACCGGCCCACCGACCCTTCCTTCTGAGGCAGGCAGGCAGGCAGTGATGGAACTCTCTCCTTGGCAGAGAAAGGGACTACAGATACAGTGAGCGGATGGGAACCAGGTTGAAGTTTGATGTCTGGTGGGGCTTCCCTGCTTGTGAAAGTGAGTGTAACAGTGTATTACTAGTGGGGCTACAGGACTTAGCAGTGGCCAGTCCAGGAATGAAGAAGAGCAGAGCTCCATCAGGAACCAAAGCGAGTCACCCACAGATCTCACATTCATAGACTCTCTCAGAGCAGGTGCACCCATACACCATCTTAAGACACAGTGAGAGACTGGTGTCCTGGTGAAGATTACTGACAACTTCTAAATAGGAAAGGAGGAAAACACTCGTTCACACACTCATTCACTCAGAAAAAACAAAACAAAACAACAACAACAAAAAACAAACCAAAACCAAAACCAAAAAACTATTTCCCACTTAAAATGAACATGCAAATCAAAATTCCAAACTCATGAGGAAACCTAGTACTAAACACAAAACCAGCCCATCAAGAAGGCAGCAGAATGGATATAGTCACAACTAACCTGCGGAAAAGTAAAGTCAATAACCCCCAAAGGTAAACAGATAACTACAGCATTCCAACCTACAGATAAAGATGGGGAGTTGGGAGTAGAGGAGGGGTTGGGGTGGGTGGGTACCACCAGAAGAACTGGGAGGGACAAGGGGTGCTCTCAGGGGACTAGAGGCTGTCTCTTCTGGTGGTGTGGGAGGTGAGAAGAAGACATGGAGGATGGGAATATGCAGCTGGCCGAGAGTAAGTCAGCTCTCCTCTAATCCTTGAACACCAAGAAATCCCTACGAGCCCACAGGCTCGTGTGTTGTCCAGTATGGTAGTCATCAGGCACAGTGGCTAGTCCATATTTGGTATCTGGAAACATTCTGATCTTTCCTCCCACAGCTCTCATTCAAAGATGCTACTGTGGGCCCTCCCTGGTGGCGCAGTGGGTTGAAGCACAGCACTAGGAAGCTAAAGCCACTTCTGCGTGAGTTCAATACCTGCCCGCCCTCGAGGTGATCCACATGGTGCGGCAGACCTCTCCTGACCTCCTGCTAC
>NW_004567115.1:34447633-34448479 GCF_000260355.1 Condylura cristata | reverse complement strand
CACAAAGATGCTACTGCTTAGTTTTCTGGGCACCTCGGCAGGACCAAATACATGACATATAGACTGTCATTTCCCCAAAACACAGAAGGCAACACCAGACATCAACCGAAGTACTAACTTTCTTTGAAATTTCTAAAGTCATATTAGGAATTTGCAACATCTCACTGCCATGGTAACAGACATTCGTTATAAACATATGGAACTATAATTGCTTAAGGTGTAAGAAATTAAGCGTCACCTGGACTGACCCTGTGACAGAACCTGAAGTGTGTTTTTAGAAGAGCTCACTGATTACAGTCTCTTATTTGTCTCATTTTGAAAATGAGACAAGAGAGGAAGAGCAGAGAGGAAAGCTGCTGATTATTTCAGCTTGCGGGCTGCCCAGATTCTGAAGAAATAGTACTCTCCTGTAATTAAACTGTAAGGAGTTAATTGTAATTAAATTGCACAGTATTTGAGAAAAATCTGTCACTTCTTGGAATTAGCTCTAAGAACAAAACGAAATGACAGGGTAATTAAAATCTGAGATGCAGATATTTTCCGATGGTTTTTGTCCAGGTTGGTATAGACTGTTTAAGTTTCCAGAAGCCTTTGTTGTGCTATTTTCTCTCACTCTGATGCGTCAGAAAGATTATGACACCTTCATGCAGAGTTTGTTGGGTCATTAATCTGAGAAAGTTTTTTCCTACCATTTGATTTTCTTACACTTGGAAATTGATAGAAACCTTCACCTCCTAACTTCATGAATATAATGTTTAAAAAATGTTTATTTGCGGCCCTCCCTGGTGGCGCAGTGGGTAAATGCACAGCACTGAGAAGCTAAAGCCACTTCCTCATGAGTTCGAC
>NW_004567115.1:34393818-34446698 GCF_000260355.1 Condylura cristata | reverse complement strand
AAAAATCTAAGTAATGTAGATAGGCTAAGAACCTCTTTTTTACTTTATCTTTTACTATTTGTCCTGCTGCCTTGAGAAAACCATTGGAATCTATTTCTTTGTCCTTCCTGAGAGTGCTCACCTTGTTTATACACATCTACCTCTACCTTGAAATCCACAGCTACATCAACCTTTTCAGAAAAAATGCCATACTTATACACACTGTGTTTCCTTTATCCATCTCTTTTGGGAAATGTTCAAGTTAATGCCAGTGACCCTTGTTTCTTTTAATTGTTGCATGTTTTCTCTCAAATAGTTGTGCCCCATTTTATTAAGCTATTCCTTCCTTTATGGGCGCATAAGTTAGCCCTAGTTTTCACTAATCCAAACAAGGTTGCAATAAACTCCACTATTTATATTAAAAAAAAGTCAAATTGAGATGAGACAGTAAACACATTCTTTTTTTAATATGTGTTAATTTTCTTATATATTTTTTCCATTATTCTTAATGTTGTACATGTTTTAATCTCAGTTATAGTCCCTGTGGACTTCCCACCACCACTTCACCCGTGTGCCATCACCATAGTCCTGTGTGCTCTTCCCGCCCCAGTTTTGATCCTGCTCCACCTTGTAGAACGTCTCCGGTTTATAGCATTAGTTGATTTTCGGTTTTACTTTATTGCAATTACTATATATATTTCTTTTTTTTTTTTTTTTTACAATTACTATATATATTTCTTACACTCCTATTATGAATGAAGCCATCTGGTATTTTTTTCTTTTTCTTTCTGCCTTATTTCCCTAAGCATGACCCTTTCCAGCTCCATCTATGTTGCCAGTAAACACATTCTTAATTTTACATTCAGTAAAGAAAGAGAAATGAAGTATCAGTGACAAACAGAAATGTACAATTGCAAAGCAAGGGTTATGTTTTCTAACTGGTGTTGGGCATAGGATATACTTCTTTTGGTACCATCTGGAGACTTCTTAATGACCCGATTTATCAGTGAATTAAAATGCCAGTGGAAGAAAAGTTTTCTAAACTGTTAGATATGAAGGTATCATACAGAGATATAAGCAATAAGATGACTATGTTAAACATGATGCTTTTGAGGGTGGGGCAGAACGAAAATGAGACTATGACGTTGACTCTGGATTCCAACAGGGATCCCTGAGTAGCTAAATGTATGTCTGGGAAAACTATAGGATGGTGGAGGGCAAGGAGCAAGAGCCTTTAGATCTCTTCCTGAATCTTACCCAATGACTCCCTTCTCTCAAAGAAAAGGAACAAATTCATTTGGGCAGGGTTGTCAGTGGCCAGAAATCTCAGCTAGAGCCCAGGATTAAAACAGTTCAGAATTATTCTTCCCATATATGGCTTTTGGGATAAACCATATGTGTGGACACGCTTGGCATATGAATCTGATACCAACCACTGGAAAGAACCTTAGAGATAATTAAAACCATACTCCTGTTTGGTAGAGGCGGTAACCAAAACACAGAGATGAGTTTGATCCCCACCTGCCGGAGGTGATCCACTTGGCATGGCAGACCTCTCCTGACCCGCCCGCTGCTCCCCTCAGCAGTGTACTTCGTCGATCTGCATGTTCTGCTCCCCACTCTGTCTCTGGCGAATCCTCTCACCACTCCCTGCAGCTCTGGTCTGTGCCCAGTTCTGTATGATTAAATAAATAAATCTTAAAAAAAAAAAAAGAGGGATTTGAGCTATACTACAGATCTGGTTAGTGGAAGAGCCTGGACCGGAAGAAGTTATTTGGAACCAGCTCTCTGCTGCTCACCACCGTATCCCTCTCTGCCAACACGGCATGTGCACTGTCCTTGTGATTCTGCCTAGAAGCTACCTCTGCTCACTGTTTTCTTAGCCATGTGAGAGTAACTTTTTTTTTTTTTATTTCAACTAAGCCTTTCTCTAAACACAGAGAAAGATGTTCTGTCAGTCAGGGTTGCTTCAGCTGAATGTGAAGGTTCATTTTTATCTGATAAATGCCTCTACATATCCTGAAAGCCTAGCTGTCTGGCTACTTCCACCCCTTCCTTTCCTAAGTAGAATAACTAGACTCTGACTGTTGTTCCTTCTCTCCCTCCTCCTGGCCCCCAATCTGGCTATATTTAAATATGTGAATCCTTGGAACCTCATCCTCTCCTTTTGCCCTAGTAGTTTAAGCCTTCTTTAATGATTTTATTCAGAACTACATTTGTATTATAATTCTGGCAGATTGCAAAATGGCTGCCTTTCTTCCTGACACAATATTTATGCCTCCTGCAATGTGACTATGGAACCCTTCCTATCACCAGGTAAAGTTTATTTCCACACCCTTTGAATCTGGTTTGGCTGTATTAGAAGTGACAGTATGCCAGCTCCGAGGCTGGGCTTCAAGAGGTCCCACATATTTCTGTTTGTCCTTTTGGAGACTTGCTCAGTCTCCATGTGAAGAACCTGACTGGAACATGCAAGACCATGTGGAGCAGAGATGAGCAGCTTCAGATCAGCCAATCCACCAACTCACTTGGCATGAGTGAATTTGGCCAAGACAAGTCCAACCCACATAATTGACTAATAGAATTATGAACTAATTAATAAGGGTTGTTTTAAGTCACTCATTTTTGGTGTGTGTGTGCTGTTTAGCAGCAAAATATAACCAATATAGGTTCCTTTAATCTTATCTGCAGGAATGTTTATTAAATTGGGTCTCTTGGAGCAAAGGGACAGTGTTTCCTGCTTAATTCTGTTCATTACTTAAATGAATAACTTAATGGAAATTTAGAACAAAAATTCTTTCCTGAAAGGAATAGAAAAATGGGAAATACTGATGAAAATTTGATTTCTACTTTTCTCTTACACTCAGCCCATCCCAATCTCTGTAGTATGTTATTAAGGAAATAAATAGAAACCCCTGGGATGTAGGGCATGCCATTAATCAATACTTGGATTGTAAGACAAGAAGTAGAAAATTCTCTCTTTATAAAAGACTCTACAAAAATATACTACGGAAATTATCTAGGAATAGGGTGAAAACCCTATAATTTTTCAAACAGTTTGGCATCCTGATTTTTGCTCTGCCATTTATGTGCCGGTATCTTTATTTGGAGCCTCAGTTTCTTCAGAAAGATAGCAGTCCTTTGGTAGGGGAATGTCAGGGTCTGTACCACTTAACTGTTATGATGGAAAAGTTAGGCATTTGGCCTAGTCTGTCAACCAATAGATATTTATGGAGCACCAAATATTTATGAAACATTGTTCTGAAGTCTTCATCAAAGTCATTCACTGGGCAGCCACTTATCACATGCAGCTATTGACATAACTGCTGAGAACCAGTATAAAGATCTCCAGGGCTCTGCCTAGTCAAGCTTTGGTACAAAACATACAGATAAAAAGAACAGGGGAATTATGACCTGCCTTATCCTTTAAACCACCAAAAAGTAAGCAGAGGTCATTTGGGGTCATTACCACTTTCCACCTTTGGCAGCAGTGGGAGACTGAACAGTCCTAATTCCTACTGGCAGTTATCCTAAGGTTTAGCTGATTTCATGATGGACATTGTAGTCTCCAGGCCACAGACAGGACTAGGGAGTAAAAGGAATTGATAAAGTCATAGTTGACACTCTTTACAGGTATGATGGTGGAGGTGACCCGAAAGACTTTCTCCACGAGCTTAGATCTTTTGTGCCAAGGCAAAAGCTGTTTTAGGGCAGTGAGTGTGTTTTTAATGTTATTAGAGACTGCTGGCTTGCCAGAACAATGGTGGATATATTTTGTAGTCTGAATAGGAAACACTGAGCAGTCAAGTACTTGGTTGGCTCTTGTTGGTCTTCAGGTCTTTCAGGTCTAGAAGCCTCCTCAGCCCTCTTTAAAGATATCATGCTAATGGTCAACTCAAGGGCAGTATTTTATCTCAGTGCCTCAAATATTCTGTGCATATGAATTCCTGGAACATTGCTAAATGTAAACTATGATTCAGTAGGTTTGGGGTGGAGCCAAGAAGTCTGCATTCCTGTCTCCCTGTGATAGCAAAGCTAAGCACTATACTTTGAGTGGTGAGGCGTTATATTATACAGCCTTTCACAGTTTACCAAGAGCCTCAATTCTGACTATATTAACCTGCCAACATTATTGCCTTCATCTCACAAACAAAGCAACAGGCTCCCAGTGGTTTCCTTTAAAACCACCTGCTAGTAAGTGGTACTGTCAGCATTCTAATCCCAGGCTTTTGATTTCTAGTTTGATGTCACTGCTATTCACTCACAGCCCCATTTTCCTTTTTCTTTCTACCTCCCATGTCTCGTGAGGTCATTTGTCTCAAGGTTAAAGTCCAGAGTTAACTTCATCCTTTTCACACCTTTGAACTGATAATCTGATCTTTCTTCTCATACTGTGTGGCAGCTAGGGAAAAAACGATTTTCCAAAATGTTCCAGAAAGGGCTTGCAGGGGTTTTGTCCAGTAATTATGCCCCCTAGAAACCAATCTCACTAGGAAACACTGCTCAGGGCAGTGAATGAGTAGGTTTTTCATTCAGATTTGCAACTAGAGGATTTAAAATGTGGCAAAGCCTGAGTCTCAGGTCCACAGGCAAGGTGACAGACTGCTGCCATCTTTGCTTGTGAAGCAGCCAGCCATGGCCTTTCTATGGAACAAAGTTCTATTTAATTTGGGAGTAATGCCCAATCCTGATAGTAAAGTGCTCCCACTTTACAGATTGGGAAACCGAGGTTAAGAAAGGCTAACAGTTAGGATACTGCAGCAACTTGCCCGACTGAATGCCAGGGCTGATTCTACCTGATGTGGGGGCTTTCACCACTGTACCACACAGTCTCTGCAGTGAAAAGTCAGTGAGGTTCAAGGGCAGATATCTAAAGCTACTCTACAGCTTGACAGTTTATTCAGGGAATCAGAGACCTTCACCCTCTCCCAAGTAATCCTTTTGAATACATGTATTTTTTGGATTGTTTTAGACTAACATATTTCTTTCTGTCTCTCTTTTTTTAAAGATTTATTTATTTATGCATACAGAGCTGGGGTACAGGTCAGGGGCAGTGAGAGGCTTCACCAGGGGCAGTGAGAGGCTTCACCAGAGACCAAGTGGGAATCAGAACAGGCACAATGACGAAGTACACTGCCGAGGGGAGCAACGGGTGGGTCAGGAGAGGTCTGCTGTGCCATGTGGTCACCTCTGGGGCAGGGATCAAAATCATGCTTAAGTGGCTTTAGCTTCTTAGTGCTGTGCTTTAACCCACTGCGCCATCAGGGAGGGCCCCTCTTATTTATTTATTTAAATTATTTTGTATTATAACAGTTTATTTTTACATCATTTTGTACATTTAAAAATTTTTTTTTCTTAAAAAAACTTCTTACTGAACATTTATAAGAGCTGTACATTGATTGAGTCTTCAGATTTATCAACAGCTTTAACATATTATTATATGCACACATGTGAGTGTACATTTTTCCTGAGCCATTTGACACCATATAAATAATCTTTACCCTTAAAAACTAGGAACAAAGGCCTACTCTTATCCACAATATAATCACAATATAATCAGAATTTTAACAATGACAAAACTACTGTCTAGTAAATGAATTATATTCAAATGTATCCAGTTGCCTCAGTGATGTACTTTATAGCATTTTTTCTTCTCTGATCTAGGGTTCAATTTAAAATCAGGTAGTACATTGCTTTCATGTCCCTTTCATTTCTTTAATCTGGAACTGTCATGCAGTCACTATTGATCAGCATTTTCACAAGTCACTGGAAAGAATGTACCTCAAGGTCTAGGAATCCTGAGGCATCCCTCCCCCACATTCTTCCCCCCAACCCCTAAATGAGTGGATATCATGCTGCTCTCTCCTTATTCTGTCACACTTGTCACCTGCTTCTGCTGATTCTCCCTGAGAGCCATAAAGCGCCCAGCTCACAGGATATGTTGTGAATGGTGCCGTGCACAGGAGCTCAAACCCATTTTTGATGCAGGCTTAGCGTCTACCCCTTGGTGCACCTGGGTGAGCCAGATGGTTCTTAAAGCACCACTTCCTCTTGGAACGTATTAATTTCAGAGGCATTTAAAAGAGAGCTAACTCTTAACAAATGGTCCCACTTTGCAACCTCATTTTAAAAACTTAAGAGATTGTTTTCTGCCCCCCACCCCCCCACCCTGGGACTATAGTGATGGCACATGGGTGATGTGGTGGTGGGAAGTCCACATGGGATTACAACTGAGATGAAAAAATGTACAAAATGAAGATGCTAAAAAATATGAATAGAATAATGTCTTTAATTAGAAAAAACAAAACAAAACAAAACAAACAAACAAAAAAAACGAGCCTGTTCCTAATTTATCCCTTTTGTTTTCTGTCTGGAATCAGTGGTGGAGAAGAAGAAGCCTCCTAATCAGGGGCAGCACGATTGGTTTGTGGCTTATGAGCTGACAATGTACTCAAGAGTTTTAAGGAAAATCATTAAAAATGTAAAATTAGGGCCCTCCCTGGTGGCGCAGCGGGTTAAAGCACTGCACTGAGAATCTAAAGCCACTTCCGCATGAGTTCGATTCCCGCCTGTCCCGGAGGTGACCACATGGCGTGGCAGACCTCTCCTGACCCGCCCGCTGCTCACCTCAGCAGTGTACTTCGTCGATATGCCTGTTCTGTTCCCCACTCTGTCTCTGGTGAAGCCTTTCACCGCCCCTGAGCCTCTGGCCTATACCCCAGTTCTGTATGTGCAAATAAATAAATCTTAAAAAAAAAAAAAATGTCAAATTAGTTTTTGGCTCATCAAAATTCCCCTTCAATGACCCATGGCAGAATTGCAAACATCATGCTTGTAACTATATCCTTTGTCATTCTTAATTGTTTTTGATTCTGGAATTAAAATACCCAGATCTCTACCTTCTGTAACCATTCACTCTGATTTGTGATGCAATGAGAAAGTAAGTTCTCCCTTATACTTCTCTCGAAGGCTTCTCAAGAACCAGCTGTCTACGTGCAGAAGCAGATTTTAACCTGCCAGAATTAGTACATAAAAAGACAGGATAACCAGCTAAATTTGAAATTCAGATAAAGTTTATCTGAATTTCAAATACTGTATGCGGGCATTATAGTAAAAAATTGATGTTTATCAGAAATTCAAATTTAATTGAGTGTCCTGTATTTTATCTGGCAATCCTAAACCTGGCTCCCATGGAGCACCTTTTAAGTTTACTAGAGACAGTTCTCAGTACTAAGATAGAAAATAAGGGAGAAGACTTAATCATCTTGCCATATCCGTAACTAGCAAATGGAAAATTGTACTGCCATGTTACTGCTGGTCTGATTTTGAGAAATAAAACTGAGTAAATAAAACTGAATCTAAAAGTTCATGCAGTTTTCATGGTACAGATCCTCTATAATTTTAAAAGGTAAAACTCTCTGGAAACTGGAAGTTTTTTTTAAACTCACTTGGTAGCAACATCCAACCTACATGATGCTATTTATTATCTTTATCTCACTTACTGTGAATTATCATACTTTTTGCTACAGAAATGGGTTTTTGGTCATGGAGTACTGCTCAAGATACCCTATGGGTATTACATAATATAGGATAAATATTGTATTACCTATTAATTTTGAAAAATTCTGATTATGCCTTTGACCTCAAGGATATAAAAAAAGTGTTACAAAATAAAATATTAACAGAGAATACTTTAAAACTACACTGGCTAAAAGAATAACCATTGGCCACATAGAAACTGAGATGTTTCGTTTGAAATAAGGTATACTAATTGAATTTTACAAACTTATTTAAAAATGTGAAATATCTGATTATATGTTGAAATACTATCATTTTGGATATACAAAATGTATTATAAAATTAATTTGCTTCTTCCCTATTTTTAGTATGATTTCCAGGAAAGTTAAAATTACCTATGTGTCCCCTATTATATTTTCAGTGGACAGCACTGCTTTGGAGAATATCTAAGTTTAAAATTTTTCTACAGTTGGGGAAACTGGGTGAGAAAGTTACTTAGGTCATATGCACAGTTAGGTGTATCGCTGCTCAACGTTGGGTCTTCTGAGTCCTGGCTTGGTGTTCTTTCCATTTCCCCTCTAAAAGACCTAAATCCAGCACGATAGTCCACAAATGATGAGTCGTTCATCAGCCTTCAAGCTCTATTCCTGGCACTGGAATTCTAACATCATGTTTAGTGTCTGATTGAGTATTTGTGGTTCTTGCTGACGGAAGTAGGAAAATCAAGCACCAACTTGGAATCCACAGTTTAAGGCAAAAACAGATGAGACTTAGAGAAGCAAGTGAAAAAAGATTTTTAGCTCATTAGTTCCATTTGATCTTTCTCAACAGTGGTGAGGAGAGATTGTGAGTGCCCTCATGGAGAGGCAGTGGAATTTCACTCAGAGCCTCCAATCTGAGGCAAGCTCCTTCATCAACTCTGCAGGAAATGGGTCAGGGGTGGAAAATCACAGCCAGCAGAGGATGGGGAATGTGCTTTACTGTCTTGTTGACAAATTGTAGCAACAAAGGTCTACTGCATTTGGGAAGAGCACCTGCTATACATAAGGTACTCAATTAACAATTCCCTCATCAGCTGAGGGAATGTGAAGAATTGCCTCACTGGGAAGGGAGTCATTTGTTCAGTAATAATTACAGCTCCCCAACAGGAGGCAGAGGGAGGGGACTTCTTGCCCATGAGTACACAGCACATTGAGTTGAACTAGGGGGAAATAAATCTTCATGGGGAGCAGAACAAAGTACTTTGGTGGGCAAACCAAAGCCATTGGCTAAGTGGAAGTCACCCTGTAAAAGCAGATGTAACCCCCTTCAATGAGTGTAAGCTAGGTCTGGGAAGATCTTATGTGCCTGCCATTTCTAGATGCTGTGCATTCAAAGGTGGTCTTGGTCTCCATCTGTCTAGAAGGAAATGGTCAAAGTCAAGAGCAAGAAAGAAGGCAGGCCATGAGATGCTATCTACTAGAATTCCATAGGACCTTGATGGAAGTACACATCATTAAACAAACTAAATGCAAGTCTTGTTTTGAGCATCCTGGAATTATGCAAAGAAACCTGAAAAAGGTCCTGTAGCTGGGAAAGCTCCTGTAATTGAAGCTATAGAGGCACCTGCCTTGCAGGTAATATTGACTGTTTGAAAGCTTCACCATCTGGGTCCACTCATTTACACAAACTATCTGGTATCTGAAAAGCATTGGGATGGGCAGAACTTGGCCTAGGAGACACACAGGGCTGGTTCTGAATTTTTACTTGTCTGCCTGGGAAAAATTACTCTCCAAGTCACACAGTGTTCATTAATGAAAACAGACAAAGAAATATGTCCTGAAGGGCTGGGTTAATTGCAAGTCAGAAGTGGGAAAGATTCTTAAAGAGCAACTGTTGAAAATGTTCATTTAAGTATGGGTCGGGGGTGAGATGTGTTAACAGCACCTATTGGGGAGATCCTATACTTCTAAAACATAAAGACATTGTAAGCAAATATTTGACACGAGCTATGCAACCTCTGTCGTCAGACACGATCCGGATGGAGGGGAATTGCTCTGAAAAATCAGAATTTCCATGCTAACTTCTGTTATGACCTCCCTTTTTTGTATAACCGTAATATCAAGATATTCTGAGCAACTTTCAGCTTACAATTGAACTGCCTCAGCCACATAAAGCCTGTCTGCCCTGACAAGAAAGCACTGCACCAGGGTGAAAAAATTCCCCTAAAGTCAAGTCAAGTGACTTGACTACTGACTGATAAAAGTAAAAGGGCTGTTTTTGCAAAGTCTCTCTCACTGCTGGATGGAGGATAACCCAAGTCTTACCATTCTATCATCTCACCTAGTCTTCTATTCAGCTTTTTAAGAATTACTCAAACTTCCTATTGTTTGGCCTTTAGATGTGGAAATTCATCCAGGTTGCCTGTTTTTAAGCTAGTCAAGTTTTCCACCTGCTACACCTTAAAGGAATCCACAAAAGTCTTCTTGCTAGTTTTTCAGGATTCTACTATGTAGTCTTTAGATAAAGAAATTCACCTATGTCTCCTATTCAGAGATTTGATTAGCAAGGAATTTCCTCTTCTGTCTCCCAGGATGATTCAGGCAGAAAAACAAAAACCCATTAAGTAATAGATAAGGTTTAAGGGACTTCTATCTTAGTTGATCTCCACTATAGTAATATTAGTCATAAACTTTGTGCACTTATGTACCTGTTTTTAACCTTAATTGATTTTAGAATGTTATATCTAAGCTAAAGGACAATACGACCCTAAACTGTTCTTAGAAAAAAAAGATGATTGTAATCTCTCAGCCCAGTTCGTGTGCTGATGTCATCCCACTGCTTGCTCGTAATGTATAAAATAAACCTCTGCTGAAGGCAGAGCAGGAAGACTTGCACCCAACTCCGACTCCCGTGTCTTCCTTGCCCCCTTTCCCCTTTTTCTCCTCCCCTTTTTTAGGAATCTCCACTCGCCAACGCCTTCCCACTTTAGGGTCCTGCCTGTCTTGCCTCCAGACACCTCAATAGTTGGAGCTGGTCTCCGACAAATATTACCTCCACCAACAATAATAACAACAACAAAAATAATAAAACTACCAAAATGTCCATTTGGTTTTATGTTTACACCTGACAATGAGCCCTTTCTCACAGAATGGCAATGAGTTATTCAGTTTTCTCTTACTCCTTACTCCTTCCCTCCCCTCCTTACCTCTTCCATCCCATGAGCATCACAAAGGATGGATAATCTGCCACCTGTTGCAGATGGAAGGAATAGGACATCTAGAAATAGGGCATTTTGCCATTTAACTGATTTAACGAGTCAGGAATTGCCCACTTAACATGTTTTTAAAACACAGGGTATGATTTACAGCTTGACTAGTATTTACAACCTTCAGTCCTTCTAACAGTCAGCCAAGACACAGTACTGCAGAAGAGACACTTGACATTTAAGAGAAGAGGGACCCTTTGAAGCATGTACCCACATGCACCTCCATGCTGTTTCTAGTGCTTCTTAATGTGGAGGCAAGAAAGGAAATGAATGTACTGGAAGCAGATTAGGTATTCAACTGGCTCTCACTATGAAATAATAGTTATACTTTTCAAGTGATGAATAAAATCCAGGGTTTCTGATGAATGAATAAAATGAAGACAATCTAATAAGCTGGAAAGCTCTGTGGCCACTTGATAAGGGGAAAAAAACACATTTAATATTCATTCCATTAGGCAGACATTCTTTTATCCATATGAAAGTATATGCATATTTAATTTCTTTCACCTTTATATATGTCTCCTTTTAGACTACAGTGATTGACCTGTGTGCCATGGATGGGCTTAAACGGACTGCAGAATTTGCTGGTGGGAATGCAAACTAGTACAACCACTATGGAAAACTGATTGGAGGTTCCTCAAACTGCTAACCATGGAGCTTCCCTATGACCCAGCAATCCCACTCCTAGGTATCTACCCAAAAGACACAAAAACAATGATTGAAAAAGATACTTGTACCCCCATGTTTACTGCTGCTTTATTTACAATTGGAAAAACATGGAAGCAGCCCAAATGCCCAAAAGTAGATGACTGCATAAAAAAGATGTGGTACATATATACAATGGAATATTACTCAGCAACCAAAAAAGAGAAACACATGTCTTTTGCAGCAACTTGGATGGAGCTGGAAAAGATCATGCTTAGTGAGATAAGCCAGAAAGAGAAAGAAAAATACCAGATGGTTTCACTCATAGCAGGAGTATAATGGACCAGGTGGAAAATAACAAAAATAATGAACAACCATATACCAGAGACATTTTGTGGGGGTGGAGTGGGGAATGGGATCAAAAATGGGGTGGGGGGAGGGAAATGCATGGGGTTATGGTGATGGCACATGGGTGACTTGGTGATGGGAAACCCGCGGGGATTACAATGGAGATGGAAAAAAAATGTACAAAATGATGTAAAAATAAACTTTTGTAATAAAAAAAAAGAAAGCTCAAACTAAAAAAAAACAAACTGCAGAATCTGAGGATAGATCTCCATCTAGAGGTTTTACAAAAACAATACTTAGAGGGGTTCATGATCCACCTCCAAATGCAAGGTGAAATACTGCTCTGTTAACTACAAAGTCCAATCCTCTTTTTGGTCCTAGCAAGTTCTTGTGCTTTAGATAAAGTCCCATGGTTCTGAGTGAGGAAACCAACGCTATCTGGGGCTGGATGAGTCCCCACAAGGAGGACTGTTCCACACATTCCAGTATGTTTAGCACCCTTGACACACGCCCAGTACTATGCCCTTGTCATTGTGACAATGACAAATGAACATATTCTTTTCCAAATTCCTCTTAGAGGGTAGTAGCTCTCCTGGTTGAGATGAAGTCCATCTTTTCTACTTTTTCTTTCCTCATCAGGAAATTGAGGGACTTAAATGGCCTTAATGGATACTTGGGGGGCACCAAGACCAGATGGTAACTTCTCTCAGAAGCCTGACTTTAGCTCCAAGCAGAGTTAAGGGCTCATGACCTAAAGGAATGTATTTTATTATGATCATTCAATTTTGCCAAAAAGCTGTTGATTATTTGTTCACCAACATTCATCTTTACTAAGCTCTGGGGTCTGAGGAGACGGGAATCACATAGGACTCATCTTTGCCTCCATGGTACACTTAGCAAAAGCTTGACATACAACAGGATTTTAATGACTGCAAGAAAGGAGGAATTAGGCTGGTTCAGGGATTAGAGTGGAAGGAAATGATGCAAACAGGCTCGGCTTCCTTCTAAGTGGGGTTGGCTCGTCATAGCCTGTAAATGCTGCCTTTGAGCTTTGTCTCCTGTAATGCAGGGAGAATCTGGAGTGTTAATCACTGTCCCTGAAAATGAGACATGTTCTCAACTCACACACTAGCTGGGAGGTCCTGCAGAGCCAAATGAACCATACTGCTAACTCCTATCTTCTTTTCTCTAGTGAACAACTTCTAATAGGCAGGAAGACTTACACTTTTCTCTAGAGATATAACAACATGTAAGAAATTATTTCCAAACAGTCATTTTGAAACAACGAATTTGATTATTCCTGTTGAAAAATGGCAGCTTAAGAAATAGGGAAGCTTGTGGGTCATGTGAGAGAGGTTTTGAACACAATTCAGTGGGTAGGAAAATTAATCTTTTTAAATGACAATATGATATATATGTATATATATAGTTGATTCAACTCCTCTAGAAAATTGGTCTCTGCAGGATTGTCAAGTTCTTTCTATTTCTGTGTTTTCTTTCTATTTCCAATTTTTCCCTTTCCATAATGGAACATTTAACCTTCTCCCTTAATCTTTCCTGGGTTTCTAAAATTCTCTTTTGTGGTCCCTTGGGGATGGGGAGGGTGGGAAAAGTCATGGCAAGAATGGTCAGATACTGGGTATGGTGTTGGGGTCCAGAGCTCTGTTGTATGAGCATCTGAGTATCAACAGGAGTGGTAACAACCAAAGACTTACAGAAAGTCTACAGAAGCCACCTTTATAATAAATACCTGCTGACTTCTGATCAGAATTTAGAAATTCCTTCTTATATAGTAGGGCCAGTATTCTATAGTCCTCAACGCAGTTCCACCAGTCAAATCAGCGAGGCATGGTAAAAAGAAAACAAGCTTGAACAGAAGAGCTAGGATCAAGTTCCATGTGTCTCTGCAAATCAGCTGTGTGATCTGGGCAAGTCACAAACTTTCAAGGTTTTAATCTCATTAAGCAAATAAGTTTTAAGGCTCTTAAGATCCTTAATTTATTTAAATCATCTTTTTCTGAGAAACTATGTGTACCAGGTAGCTGTGTAGTCTGGGGGACAGCATGACAGGCTGATAACTGCACTTTGCCCAAATGCTCCCTGCAAACTTTTGTTGCATGGTCTATGTCTTGTTGCTAAGTTTGTGCAACTGAATTGTTTAAAGGTCCATCCTTTAGAGGATGGCATGAATGACAGAATTCAAACTCAAACCAAAGAGCTAGGCATTTTCAGTTTTCATTAGATTTTTTTAAAAAGCATTAGCATTCCAAAAACATCTTTTGCCCTTCCAATGAGTCAACAAACAGCAAGGATGCAGTGTTCAGGGATATGGGGATGGAAACATTTTAAGAATTTCTAACATCTTATTTTTGATTGACTTATTCTTCTTCATCACAGAAATACTGTATAGAATTGAGTGAGTTTCAAATTTAAGTAAAAGATACTATTACATAGAAATCCTTTGAGGGAGGTAAGCATGAAATTATAACCTCATAACCTGACTTATCCAAACCAAAAAGTGAGTTAGCTGTTGTTTTATCAGTGAATGTGCTTTAATGTCTTTCTTTTTAACAACTCAGAAATATCATGAGCTCATCCACGAGTAAGACATTTGTAGATTCATGAAGAAATTACACTTATAAGTCATATTTTCTAAGCAGTGAAATGATTTACTTTAATTCTAATTAGATTAGAATAGTAATATAGCAAACAGTGCTACTTATAGCATACCAGAAGAATTGATGCAGCCTTCAAAGGCAGCAAACATTTGAGCAATAGCTTCAGATGACATAAATGGTCCTTGTTAGTTATTTGCTTATCCAGAAAATGGAATGCAGTTACGTTCTCACTTGTCACTCCAATTCATTCACAATAGTATGTTCATCATTTCTATCCAAGAAACTACCAGCACTTCCAGTTCACTACAACTGCTGTCCTCACAACACCTGTCCGCTTCACCCAGTTTCCGTACTTTGAATAAGTCAGCATCTTTGCTAGAGGCCAGAAACAAAACACTGGGCTTGCAAAGCGTTATACACCATCACCTTTCATTTATAGCAGCTGAGGACTTCCAAAACCATGGAAAACTTGCTTAAGAATTTCAAATGAGGTTTTCGTTTTTATCCCATTAGTCAGACCAAATTTTGTTTTAAAATAACAAGCCAAGAGGTCATCCTCAAGAGATTTGGAAAAAAAGAGAAGCTAGTAATTTTTTTTGTCCATACTTTTGCAAAACAACCGTTCTGTATAAAAGGGGTATGATTACTAGACATCAATCATATTTTCCCACAGGCATCCTCAGCAGCCAGTGGGGCATGATACAGAGTGGATGCTTCCAAATGTCTGATGAACTGAGTTCTCAGAATCCACAAATACTACAATATTTTCATCTTGGGGAGTGGGATCCCCGCTTTCTCCACACTATCTTAGCTAGTGGGCACACAGAAGCCTAAAGCAGTGAAGATGAAAGCTCAGTGCTCTCTCTCTCCTTCTCCCATTTTTGTTTGAACAATCTTTCTATGTTACTATGGTAACGCCTGGTACTAAGAATGCTCTGTAAATGAAAGTGGGAAGGAGGAGATCATGAGTGATGCAGTTCATAGAAAAATCTGCCCAGAGGGCAACCTCTTTGGCAGCCTGCAAAGCTTGTGTGTGCCCCATTTTATAATAAATGCATTTAAATAATGCATGACACTATGTAGAACAGATATAATATGTTGAAACAGACATCTACTGAGCTTAGGAAAACTGCATTAAGTATGAGATTTTGAGTAAGTGAATATTTTAAGACATTTGAAAAAAACACCAGAGGGAATTTAGTTCATAGAGAAGACACTTCCTCATTGCGTGCATAAAGGTGATAGCAGCAGAATTCCTAAGGTAAGCACATGAGGTTCTGCTACATGGAAAGCGGCTATTAACCCAGGCCCTGATCTGAATGGTGAATACACTGGTGACTGCAGTTACAAAGGGCAGGGATAAACTAATGAAACATGGACATCTGTTAGTGATACTTGCCCTCTGAAATATGTTGGCTTTAAGGCCAAATATGGCCAGAGCTAGAATCTGACAGCACAGGAGCTAAGAGCATGTGGTAGCTGACTGACACTCGACCCACAATGTCAAGTTATTCTACACCACTTTTGCACTATGCTGATTGTAGTTTATTAAACCCAAACTTGGATAAAAATAAAATACAATGCACACTTGGAATGCTTTTGTTTGCCCAAAGCTGGCGCTGTAACACTGTAGGAAATCCTTCCTGCAGATAATTTTGTGTGAAGATATTTGAGGAAAGCTGTTATGGCATCTTGATTTATGATGTTATTAAAATGTTTGGGTTTCAAACCTCCATCAACATTTATTGGAATTAATAGCTTCTTAAAAATGGAAATACCCAATGATAAATTAATGCAGCTAGAATCCTGTGAGAGGAAAGTAGAACTCTCTCGGCACCCTAGTATTTCTGCAGGAAAAGAGTGATACTCTCTGCTATTGTATACCTTAGGAATGTGAGGTGAGAAGAGGTAAGTCAGAGCATGAAAGGAAAAAGTACTGTTTCTCAGGAGGAAGAGCAGAGATGCCAGCATTCTTTACAGTGATGCATTAAAAACTTTAAATGGTTCCTTCTATAGAAAGGACACAGCCAACTCAAAGGCCAAAGGGCTGCTGAGTCCCTTACAGCATTAACTGACTCAGTGTCCACCAAGCTCTCAATCCAAAGATACAACTTTAAGTGGTCAGTTAAGAAGATTCCATAAGGACATAAGAATGTGAACTTCCTCACACTTATCTTTTTACATATGTATCACTTGCTGTGTCTAGAGATATTCAATATCTGATGAATAACCAAATGAATAAAACAGCTATGGTTTAAAAAAAAAAACAAACTCAGTCCATTTATTCCAGGAACTTGAGAAAATACAAATATTATCATCAGCACCAAGCTCAACAAAAGCTTTTTTAAATTAAATTATTTATCATTGCATTGTTCATTTTTGTTTAAGATTTATTTATTTATGCATACAGAACTGGGGTACAGGACAGAAGCAGAGGGGCATAAGAGGGTTCACCAGAGACAAAGTGGAGAGCAGAAGAGGTCTGCCACACCACGTGGGTCACCTCTGGGGCGGGGTTCGAACTCATGATGAAATGGCTTTAGCTTCTTAGTGCTGTGCTTTAACTGGCTGCCCCACCAGGGAGGGCCCTACATCATTGTTCATTTTAAAACAATATTTGCTTTTATTTCCCCCTCAGGTGCAGTCCCTATAGAAGTCCCCCCAGGGACCTGCAGTCCCCCCAGGTCACCTGTGCACCATCAGCACAGTCCCCTGTGCGCCTCCCTCCTTCCTTCTAACTCCTCTTCCTCCTCTTGCCCTGCAGGATGTCTCTGGTTTATAAATGTTTTGTTTTGTTATTATCCCCCCTGCCCATGTCCTATTTGGTTCTCCTATGTTCCTCCTATTAAGTGAAACTATCTGATATTTTTCTTTTTCCTTCTGAGTTATTTCACTGAGCATAATTCCTTCTAGCTCCATCCACGTTCCTGCAAATAGCCTTAGTTTATCTTTTTGATTGCCAATTAGTATGCCATTGTGTATATATACCCCAGCTTCTTGATCCAATCAGCTATTTTCAGGCATTTGGGTTGTTTTCAGGTTTTACCTACTGTAAATAGTACTGCATTAAACTTAGGGCTACAGGTATTCTTTTGAATTGATGTTTTTGTGTCCTCTGGGTAGATCCCTAGATGTGGAATTGCTGGGTTATATGATAGCTCCATTTTTAGTATCTGTGGAACCTCCATACAGCTTTCCATAATGGCTGGACCAGTTTGCACTCTCATCAGCAATGTAGGAAAGTTCCTTTTTTACCACATATTCACCAACATTTCAATAAAGGCTTCGTATACTTTACAAACTCAAGTGTGGACAGCAAATTAATGGAAAAATTTAGATCTAAAACCTACCTAGTTAAGACATTATTTACAACCCCCCTGGCCTGTTAGGATGACTCCCTCACTCTGTATATTGAATCCATGTTGAATTACTTCTGTTTCCCAAATCTTTCTATTTCCTTCCTCATACTCCAGACTATCACCCTAGTCCAAGCTGTCATTGTCTTTTACCTGACTACTGCAGTCACCTCCTTACTGGTCACTATCTCCACATCTCAACCCCTATGATCAATTCTCCACAAAACAGCCATTACCTTTTCAAACACAAAACCTCACACTGTTTCTTTGCCTGGAATTCTCCTGTGGCTCTCCATCACAATGAAAAGGAGACCCAAAATTCATGCACTTGCCCACCTCTATATATCTTACTCTATCCCACTGCTCACTTATTAAACTCCCATCACAACTGGCCCTGTTGCTGTTCCTCAATAATTTTTTAAAAAAGATTTTACTTATTTATACACACAGAACTAGGGTACAGGCCAGAGGTGCAGGGGCCATGAGATAATTCACCAGATTGGGGAGCAGAACAGGCAGATCAATGAAGTACACTGCTGAGGGGAGCAGTGGGCGAAGACAGGAGAGGTCTGCTGGGTCATGTGCATCACCTGCAGGGTGATGGGATCGAACTTGCACTGAAGTGGCTGCACAGCTTCAAAGTGCTGTGCTCCAACCCGCTACGACACAGGGAGGGCCTGTTTCTCAATAATCTTGAATATGTCCCCACCTTGGGACTATGCTCTGTTTGTCCTTCAAGCTGTAATGCTTTTTAAAAATTCACCTTGGTAGTGCAGATTCTTGTCATTTAGATTTCAGTCCAACATTACCTGTTCTGAGATGTCTTTCTTGGCCACTCAATCAAACTAGATACCGAGTCATATCACATCGCAATAACCTTGTCATACCTCTGCAGAGTACAGTTCTCTTTCTGAAGCTTCATTAAATTTCTTTATTGTCTGGACTCCCTAACTAGCCTGCAAGCTATAAAAATGAAGACATTTATCTCATTCACTGTCAAGAATGTTGGCTGGCACACAGTAGACGCTTAATATTCCTAGTAAAAAAAACCTTTTTTTTTTAAAGTTTAAGGCAGTCACAGGTTAGAACCTTGGAGCATGTAGCTCACTTTGCTTTTCTCAAAGTTCTAAGGATGGTCACTGGCAGAAGGGAGGTGTGAAGGGGACAGGGAAGAGCAGCAATAAAGAATGCTGGAACTGAATGCTGAAGCTACATCAGAGACAAGGCTGAGACATATGAACCCCTGAGGCATGCCTGTGGATTTCTACCACTCTGGTTCATTCACTTTTGTGAAGCAGATGTAGGTCCTAGAAGTCAGCCGTTTTGCCTTGGACCCATCATGTGGCTTTCCAAGTCAGCTTCTGAAAAACCACCTACTGTCTTGCCTGTGTTCACAAAACATCTTCTGGTGGCTTGATAGAAACAAAGGTTGGGTATGTTGGCATTTTTACCACGGCACACAGGGGCATCTGAATTCTGTTCTACCTTTCCCATAAGAACTCCAAGGCAAATGCATGATGCAACTCCTCCCAGGTTCTTAAATTGGGGGATCTTAAATCTAGTAAAAACTGTATATGCCAATTATTTCTTCCTAGCAGACACAAGTCAGTGGAATGCATTCAATAAGCAGATCATTTCATGGAATAAAAATCTCCATATTAGACTCCTTTATCATTGGGTATGTCATAACATACACTAGCAGCATCTATTCTGAAAAGTTCAGAAACAAAGTAATCCTATGAGGGATTTAAATCCCATTTCACTTGCCCTTTATTCAATAACACAGAGAGGATGGGAGAGAGAGAGACTTTAACCTAATGCAGCAACTCAAGCTTTAAAATACCACTGACTAGATGACAGGTAGGTTCTTTGGATTCAAGAGGGGAGCAACATAATATTGCTTTGATGCTTTTTTTTTTTCAGGATATCAAATTTTAAGAGACAGTAATATATGAAGTCAGGATCCACTGCTCCAAGTTTCTGGACACAAGCAATGCTTAAAGCATGCAACATTATATTGGTTTTCTAAGGATTATTAATAATACATTTGTAACTACTTGGAGATGGGCTATAAACTTCCAAAGACAGAATGAGACTGTAATCTGTCTACAGAAACAGGAACAAATCATTTTGATAAATTCTTCATAATGGCACCCCTTCTTCTTTAGCTCTTGGACTGGTTAAGACTCTATATTTAATCCTTCAATAACTACCACAAGCACCTCATTACTCATAGGCTGTGACATCTTGGGTCATAAAAGAGATGTTGTTATATAACACAGAGACCATGCAGCGCCTCAACTCATGAATATTAAGAGACAGCCCTAGATAAGTTGACTTCTATAAAAGTCTCCTGCTAGCATCTACTCAAGAAATACCCTTGCAGGCAATCTGAAACCAGGGCTGATGGATACAGGCACTTTGTCTTTTGTAGCCTTCATTGTTGCCACCCCTGTCACCAGTCAAGTCTTTACAATTGTGTTATTTTCATCATTCCTGTTATTTTTTTCTGGCTTTTGCATTAAGCTTAGAGTAATCTCTTAAAAAGTGAGCTGGGAAATTCATTGGCATTTAAGGAGAGGTCTGCTGTGCCATGTGGGTCACCTTCCTGGTGGGGGATTGAACTCATGCTTCGGTGGCTGTAAATAGCTTGATAGTGCTGAGACTTAACCCTCTGTACCACCAGGGACAATTTAACTTTAATAGTGAATAAATAATCTTTACATTAATGAATGAAAAACTATTAAATTCTTTTAACTATATGGTAACTTAAGTGATTATCAGGTATGTTATAGAAAGCTTTTAATAAAACAGGAAATTTTCAGCTAATGAAAAATAATGTATACTTTATATTTTTTTAAACTTCAAAAGGCTGTTATGCTTTCTTGGGGTTTTAGTCAAGTAACAACACATAATCTAGAAATATATTACTCTGGGCTATTTTTAGACAGGACTATGCTAGATGAAAAAATTCTAATGCATTTTAGTCTCAAAATTAGTCTACTTGTGCAGTGAACAGAGACACTCTCAATAGTTAACAGAATTTTTGATTAGATTTTTTTGATTTGGATGAAATATCTCTAGATCCAACTTCCTGGACTCTTTTACTCTATTATGGAAGTTGTAATGAATAGCAAATATAGCAACTTCAAATGTCATATGATCTCTGAGTGCAGAAGTGGGGTGATTAAAAAAAAAATACCTTTCTTTCAACTCTTAATTTGCCTCCCTCTTTTCTCATATTTCAAAACATAATTCTTGGTGGGGAACAAAGAAAGGAAGGAGGAGCCCAAGGAAAGATGGTGGAGGATTATTGGGGTTTTGGTGGTGTGTAGTATTATATACATTCCTAGAGTTGTGAATCCATACTGCTGAAGACTTTGGACTCAAATATGGCCTCCTTTCTGATTTCTTGTATGCTGCTATCTGCATTCTAAATTCTGTGCTACTTGGGATTCTAAGCTTTTCAAAATATTTTTATCACCTCCATTCCTGGCTCCCTCACTGAAAATCATTCTTCTGAGGAAACAAAATAAATACTTTTTCCACTGGTCTGATGATCACATCTAGTAATTTTTTTCTCTCTTGAGATACTATAAATACTGAAGGAGAATGAGTTATGTTGGATGGGCTTGACATAAGTCACAGTAGCCCCTCAGCAATGAACCAGTGATAATGCAGAAGAAAGGCCAAGGCTGGGCAGGAGAGGGAGCTGGAGAAAACAAGCCAGCTATGGACAAATGTTGACAATGTGGGAAGCTCAACCAGATCGGTATTATCTGGACAATGATGCGAGTTTAGTTGTGGAGCTCAGGCAATACCCAAAGACTTGAGGCTAAGTCAGCTTCCCTGTCACAACTCTGAACAGATAGTCTGTTCAGTGCAGGTTCTTAGTGCTCTGGATTTACAGAAAATAGAATCCAGTTCCCCAGGATAAGATGCTGTTAAGAGTTTAGTAGGCAATCAATCCCGAGGTGAATTTACAGCATGGTTCCGAAGTCCACAGAGCACTGGAATGTCATTTTGAGAAGCTACAGTCCAAATCTGAGGCAGGGGTTGGGGAAGGTGGGAACTCACTGTTGGCAGAGCTAGCAGCGGGGGCACCTCAAACATAGCAGTGGGGTGTGGAAGGGAGGGATGGCTGCTACAGCAGAAAACCCAGAAAACGACAGTGACACATCAGTTAATATCCTTAATACTCAGAAAATTTCCTACTCTTAATTTTTGCTGTACAACTTCTTCAAAACTTTTATTAAGCACAGCATGAGAGGAGCAGTATAAAGGCTGACATTCTCTGCCCTTTGCTGATCTGATGCAGCTTCATATGCCATATTTATTTACTTCCTGCATTTCTTGTCACTTTCTGATGCACAGTGGGACTATTCCATTAATATTTCTTCCTTTTGTCATATCAAATTGAATGAGGCAAAACTGCCATGACTAGAATATTTGATTTGACACAAATTTTTTTTAAAGATTTATTTATTTATACAGAACTGGGGTACAGGCCAGAGATGTGGAGGATGAGAGGATTCACCAGGAACAGAGTGGGGAGCAGAACAGGCAGATTGACGAAGTACACTGCTGAGGGGAGCAGCGGGCGGGTCAGGAGAGGTCTGCCACGCCATGTGGATCTCCTCCGGGGCAGACGGGGATCGAACTCATGAGGAAGTGGCTTAAGCTTCTTAGTGCAGTGCTTTAACCCGCTGCGCCACCAGGGAGGGCCCTGATTTGACACAAATTTTTAATGTTTCATTTGGCACTGTGAAGCCATGCTTCCTTGACACGGCTATCCATATTTCCTATCTAACTTTTCCACCCCTGTTCTCTCATGTCCATCTGGTACTCAGAATGGATGAATGGACCAAGAGGAAGATCTCCAACAACCTGAAACATCTCTTAGCCTCTGACAGCCTTGTCAGCAATCACACAAGGGCAGCAGCTCTCAGCCAGCCACAGGGATGGGTGCAGCATCCTCTGAGGGCTAGCTAAAGACAAACTTAATTCAAGAAACAATTAAGGAAGATGTATATTGGAAGCCAGATTTCTTTTCCTACCCCTTTTCACAGTTGCTATAATAATCTAAGACTTCTAAGAATAAAGCCATAAGGAAGGCATAACCAGAGCTTGTTAAAGAATAATGAGGCTAAATGGAATAAAAGGAATGGCAAAACATCTCAATGGGTTGCAATATTTCTTTTACCAAATATTTCCCTGCCAAGATCTAACCTGGGAGCCAACACTTCTTTCTAGCCATTATTTTACTTACTTAAACAGACCTTAGGGGTGGGGTTGGGAGTCAAAAGGTCAACCACCAAAGCTAAAACAAGATGAGGCATATTATAAGGCAAAGACTGGAGGAGTTAACTGAAGTGAGAAACACGGAGAAGAAACATAATCAGGTGGCACAATTACCTTCCGTGGGTCACTAAACTTGTCTGAAAATGACACTGGATTCAGAATAAGATCTGGGTCCAAGATCCCTGTACAATATCGGACACAACATTTTGGCTTCTTGGGGTTGCCTATTAAAAAACTGGACTGTGAGGATGACTAAATGGAAAACATATTGGGGAAAACAATGAAATATGAAAGACTTACTCTCATCAGTCTCCTTTGTTTATTGTGTTGGTTTTGAGGACTAGTCACTGTTTCTCTCCAAGTTTGGAATCAATTAAAACATACTTAGAGTAACCAGAAATAGAACCAAATGTTACCTTCATTACTAGTTAAGTTGGATTTCAGAACATGATTTGATCTGTGATTTCTATCCCATATTATATGATCTTTTTTTTTCATATTTTGTACCTGTCTACTTGACTCTAGGTAACTTTGGAGAATAGAGATCACAATTGACCATATTTGTACTCTTTTGGGAGATTAAGAACTTGTTTCTTCCTTCTCAGCAAATGCCTGACATATACCAATAGTAGGTTCTCTATAAAAGAGAGTTGAAATATCTTTCAATAAAAATGAAGGGTATGAAATTGTTTAGGGCCACTCAGGGGCTACAGAGAAGGACTTAAAGGGAGATCTCCTAAGGATTCTATTCTTGACAGTTTGTTCACAAGGAAAGAGTTCTACCTGCAAATCATTTGTGACTTAAGGATTTATTTGAAACTGCTTTCACCATGACAAACTTTAGCTTTTATATACTCATCAGGCACTCTGCTATCTAGGTATCTGCACCATGGATATCTCAATTAGCACTACTCTGCTTAATAACACTAGAAGTAATGTCACTTAGTAATTAAACCTAGAGTCATGACAGAAGGTTGTGACATCCGATGCTTCTGTACTGAAACACTGAAATACAGTACTGACACTCTATGAAAGAGCTTTCTTTGTATTTGCTGGTGGAATCAGGACATAGCCTGAAAGTGGTGAGAAATAATATCTCTGCTCCTTGCATCGCTAGGCTCCCCAGGAACTGAGGGGTAAGGATGCAGTACAGCCCCATCAGGACTGAAGCAGGAGTTCAGGATGAAATGGCACTCAAAAGGGTTAGGGGTCACAAAACACTCTTCTAGGAATGAAGCTCCTTAGTTCAGGGCTTTGCAGAGGATCTCAGGATCTCTGGAGCCAGGCCCTCTCATCTGTGATTCTCTGTTTCCTAAGCCCTGAGGGGCTCTCTGTGTCGACCTTACCTTCTCTGAGAGACTCACATAGATGCGTACACTGTGTTTAGTGTTCAGTCCTGGTCTGCATTTTCTCTGTGGTTATTTATGAATGCCCCAATTTTTTACCTTTGCCCTTATCTTAGAACAAATCAAAATAAGGCAACTGCTCTCAAGCTCTTAAAAGAATTCACCAAATATCTAAAACATTGATGGGCTAGAGGCTTAGTCACAATGCCTTTGAATTCTGCCTCAGTGGGCCCCACACACCAAGGCCTGTACCAGAGTGCTATGTAGGGCAGAAGGAATAAGGACTGCAGAAGTAACAACTCCTAGCTGAATGAGCTCCATAGCCACTAGCACTTGTGGCAATGAGCACATGAAAAGTTAGTGTGCCTTGGGAAGTGAATTTAAAAATTTAATTTTAACTAATATAAATAAAAAACCTGATAATTTCATTGAAATTTAAATATATGAATCTATTTTTTTAAACTAAATTTCATGACATCTGCTGCCAATCCAGTATTTCTGATAAAAACTACTGTGTCTAAATTGAAATATTGTAAGTGTGAATTATTATGGATTTCAAAATCTGGTTTAAAAAAAAAAGGAAAGCAAAACAACTAATAATTTTTTACCTTCAGTATATAATAGAATGATAATGTTTTGCATGTACTAGGTTTAATAAATTATATTAATTTTACCCATCTCACTTGTTTTCCTAACATAGTTTGTGTTCTACGTCTGCTGAAAGTTCCGTCCTAGATCATAATTCTAGTTCTTTCTAAATAGGGTGTCAACTGAAAAGATCAACCACCCAAGGGGCCTCTGTGTAGCCTAGGGGTTAAGTCTCAGCATTACCATTGTGATGACCTGAGTTTGATCCTGGGCCAGGGATTTAACCCACCTGACCTCTCCTGTCTCACCTGTTGCTCCCCTTAGCAGTGGATTTCAGTAGATCCACCTGTTCTGCTCCCCTCACTGTCTCTGGTGAATCCTCTCATCACCACCCAGTAAGAACTCTGGTTTACGCCCCAGTACTTTTATTCAAAATAAGTAAAATAAAAATCTTAAAAAAAAAAAAATCCAAAAACCAAAACAAAACCATCAACTACCCAAGAAACCTGCCCATTGTCCTTTGGCTCAGTTCATCTCACTTTAATGTCATGTTTGTTGGGGGTCTTAGCTGACATTCCAAAGGGAGATGTGGGCAATAAAAAATAAGCAGAGAAAACATTAGGTAACTTCATGTGTTCTGCAGAATTTAAACTAGGATAACATGACTGATAGAGACTGGGTGCTGAGGGGGCTACCGGAAGGTGTCATGGACATGCTTTGGACTGCAGGGAGCTAGTTGTGCCAGGTCAGGATGAATAACTGGTCAAAGGCCCCCAGGAAGGAAAAAGTTGGAATATCTGAGTAAGGAAAAGCAAAGTGATGAGATGGAGTACGAGGGTGGAGTGTGGCTGGGCCGGAGATCTGAGACTGAACGGCATGCCGCAAATCCACAGACCTACGTGGATGTCTCTGCCTTTAAATCAAATGGATTTGGATCTCAGACAAGTCACTTACCCTCTCAGGAAGGCACTGGTTTCTACAGCTGTTACATGTGGTGGCAGTTATTAAAAAGGAGATACCTTTCAGCTCTGAGAGTGTATGATTTGTTTTGTATTGCAAATAGCCTAAGTAATAAAAAGCCTATCCTGTGAAATAAAAGGAAGAAAATGGAAACAAACTTCCTGACTTCAATCTCTTTCAAGACTTAGCAATTGCTTATCTGAAGCCTCCTATTTCTTTCCCCTTTCTACTTTTTTGAAGAAAAGGAAAACTATTTGATATCTATTTAACTAATCTTCTACATAGCATCAAATGGTAAAATTCTCAATTCCTTGGTGTGCACACAGAATGTTTTTCTCTGAAGCCTAGAGCAGCTTTTTCAAAGGAACAATTAGCTGTCCTGCACAGAAACTGCCCTCTCACCTTTATAATTATACCACAAGTCTATGAGTAATTTCCTGGTATTCAGAAATTTATTTTCTTTGAAATAGCCATTGACTGGGGAAATTTGTATTTTCAGATTGGCAATCATGCTGCAAAAGTTTCACTCATCCCAGGAAACCAGATATCCAGGGGTGGGATAAAATACCTGGTCATACTCATTTATCATCACAATTTAATAACTGTAAACAAAAGACACCCATGGGCCATATCCAAGAAGAATCTCAATATCTCCACCCAAGGCCCACACAACTGACAGCTTCATCACCACTTCCCCACTGGCCATCTCCAACTGTCAGATGGAATTCCAGTCTTAGAGGATGAGACTAAGGAGGGGTACTTACAGGGGATGTAACAGTTTGCCTTCACAATATGATGTATGAGAATGAAAACAAGGTCCTAGGAATGACGAGAAATAGTTTTTACTTCTAGTCTAGAAAAATGGGAGATGGGGAAGAGCTGATATAGGTAGTAAGAATAGCAATTCAACATTAAAAGACACTGCTCCAGTGCCCTCCCTGGTGGCGCAGCAGGTTAAAGCACAGTACTAAGAAGCCTAAGCCACTTTCGCATGAGTTTGATCCCCGCCTGCCTGGGAGATGACCACATGGAGCAGCAGACCTCTCCTGACCTGCCCGCTGCTCCCCTCAGCGGTCTACTTCGTTGATCTGCCTGTTCTGCTCCCTACTCTGTCCCTGGTAAATCCTCTCACCCTCCGCATCTCTGGCCTATACCCCAGTTCTGTATGAATAAATAAATAAATCTTAAAAAAAAGAAAAAAAAAACTGCTCCAAATGCTTTGCAAGTGATAAAAGTATTAAGCATGATACAAGTTAAAAGACAAATACTGGGTGGTTTTGTTCATGGGTAGAATAGTTATAAACAATGCATCAGACAAAATATAGCAAAATCAAGCTTTAGAAGTCTGACTGCAAAATTGAGACTACAGGGGGCATGGAAGGGGGAGGGCAAAGGAAAGGGAGATCAGTGGATATGATGAAGGACGAGGGGTGCTTTGGTGGTGGGTGTGATGTAACATCTGCTGGGGTGTGAACCTCTAAATCATATAATTTTGTAAATTCCACCCCCCTGCTAGTGTTTAAAACATACCTGTCCTAGCCAATGACCCACAGGTCCACAGATAAAACATTCCAGTTGTGTCACCCCAAAATGGGGCCATTTCTGTGCTTTTGTAGGAGCTCTCAAGAGAGACTAAGTTCAGTCAGCCTCTGTGGGGCTTTGCTTGATACCACATTCTTGTTGGGCCTCCTCCTGGCCCCAGGCCCTGCCCCCTTCCTGGGAGTGATGCTGATAACAAGTCACTTCTCTGGACTCCACCTAGACTCTAAGTCTGTTCCTGTGAGCATAATGAAGACTATTGCCAGAAGAGAAATGGAGGTCATGACAAGTGCAGACCGAGTTTTCGGTGAAATATAGGGTATTTCCCCCCATGGTCTTTCTACAGCTAAGCTACTTAAATCAGTATGATGCTTTATCTTTTAAGCTCAGTTGTTTTACACTTTTATATGTCAAAGTAAGAATTACATGTCAATGAGACATGTCTGAGTTGCATTTTCCAGCTTCAGCGCTTCTCCTATGTGGGGGTGAGAGCTTTCAAGATGTGACCACCACCTGTTCAGATCATAAATGGTCCAACCACCGAGCTTCCCTTCATGCTAATGTCCCAGACCTCGGTCGGGGGACTGTCCATGCCTTATAATGACCTTCAGGTCATCAAGTGGACTTAATATTATCATCCCTGTTCAAGTGCCCCCCTCTTTAATGTCTAGCCCTCTCCTTTCATTCATCTCCTAATGCAAGCGGAAAATGCCACGGCATACTCTACCAGGTACCAGCTAACAGGTGCCCTATCTAGGAGACCTCTGAATTCTTGCTTCTCTCCTTTTGGGGGCAAGTGGGGACACTGATTTCTAGATCTAACTAAGGCATTTCAAAGTAAACAGTGGGTGGCATCTTTTCATCTCAGAAGGCTCCAGGGTTCTCTCCCTGAGTCACCTGATAATTAGCAGATCCCAAAGCTGTGAGCAGAACCCGAGTCTGGCCTGTGGAGAAACAGTTGTCTGGCTTTGAGAGGTTATCTCAGGGAACTCATTAAAACAGTATTCTTGCTGTTAACCAGACTTACTGATCACAGGACAGGGAACCCTCATTTTTGCCTCTTCTCATTAAACAGAGCAGAATTATGTACCCAACACTGGTACTCACTGGCAAGGTCAGGAAACATACACTATGTACCACCTACATATGGGTCGGGGAATCACATCTACTGCTGCTTGTGCCCTGGGGGCTTAGCATCAATGTGCATCTCACATCCTCTGAAGCTCACAGCTTTACAGCAATCCCTGCAACGCCCTCCCAAAAGCTCTAATAACAGCTCAAATCACTGCTTTTAAAGTACACTCAGCCTTCTATCCACAGTTACAGTCACTTCTTACCCTACTATATGAGTAAAGGGAGTAAAACTTCCCCAAAAAGCTGTATGAAGTCACTGATTCCATTTCCTCACACCCTACACACTGACCTGGACTACTACTTGCTCAGCACTTATTCTAAATTGAGCACCGTGTTAGGCTTGATAAACTTATATAAACTTTAAGAAGTCTAGAAACCATGCTATGCTCAGTCGAGTGGTGAGCACTCAAAAGATATGTAGAAATCCTAACTCTGAATTTGTAAATGTGACGTTATTTGGAAAAAGTAACTCTGCAGATATAATTAAGGAGTTGAGGTCATGCTAGACAATCTGGGTAGACCCTAAATCCAATGACAAGCACCCTTGAAAGAGGCACACATAGAAGAGACCCTGGAAAAAAGGCACTGTGAAGACAGAGGTAGTATTTGGAGAGATGCAGCCATAAACCAAGGAAATTATGCTCAAACTTCTTATTTAGAGAAAGCTTTAGAATTCTGGCAGATTTTGATAATCACTCCCCTGTTAAAGGAGCTCCCCATTGATGAGAGTTATGTGCATTACTGAGAGGTCTATGAAAATGGAATCTTGGTGAGGACATGCTAGATTATCTTTCACAATTCTTCTAAATTTTGAAACAAAATTTGCCAACCAATAGTACTATGTAACAACAAAAGAAATAAGTTCTGTAAGAGCAGTAGTAAAATAACACACTCTGTTTGGAAGACATTTTACACCTCAAAAATGTTTACATCAAAGTGATTTGACTCTCACAACAACCCTAAGGAATCTGTTACACTCATCTGTGGATGGTACTTAACCGAGGCTGCTCTGGGAGGATGAGTAACACTCTGCTCAGCCATGTAGCCACCAAGAGAAGAAAAGAAAGAGCTCAAGGAACATTCTTTAAATCCAAATTCAGTGATTTCACCATATGTTTGAGCAAAAGTACTTTCATATAGGCACCTGAATTTATCATTAAGAGTCAACATTTAAATCTGCATAAGTCAACACCTCTGCTAAGTGTGAGCATGACTTCCCTCACCCACATTCTTGCCAACCCTGTAATGGAATGTACTTAAGAGTCATAAAATTGAGTTTCTTTAAAATGTTTTATTACTCACCGGCATTGTTTACAATGAAAATATCTTATTGGGTTTTGTTTAACCTGCAGAATTGTTGATTTATGCAAATTTAAAATGAAAACTTAAAATGTAAAAGACACTAAATCATCGCGACACCTTAAGGACCCAATATGCCTAAATTTCCTGGGTTAATGTCACATTTGAAAGTGTTACTTCCTCAAATTTTCTGTGTGAATGGTTTATTTTTCAGAACCAAAAAGACTTATTCCCTCTATGGAACATTTGCACATCTTTTCATAATACTATTAAAAAAATACTTCTCTTACCTATTGATTTGTAAAGATTTATCCAGCATCAAGTTAGGAAGAAAGAGACTTTAAAAATCAGATCTTATTATGGGCTTGCTCAGTAGACAGTCACAACCAGGGGTCATGCTGCTTTTCTCTCTATTTTACAACCCCAGCTAGCTCATGCCTGTGATCTCCTCATCTCACAACAGAGTAGAGACTTCCAGTATATCCTGAAGAACAAGATGAAACTTCACATTCCAAGAGTTCCTAACCCTATAACATAGTGATTGTGTTCCATTCTCCTGACAGTTTCTCTCCTCTATTTCCAACTCAGGCTGGTTTTATTCCAGGATCCACTTCACCACCACACAACTGAAGCGATTCAGGGGGACTGGAAAGTTTCTTCGGCTGCAGGACAGGCACTCATGTCTATGGCACTGATTCTCAAAGTGTGGTCTCTGGAGCAAAGTTTCAGGATAGTTGGAAATGTAGAAATAAAAAATTATTGGCTCCATTCCAGATCTGCTGAATCAGAAACTGATGGAAGACTCAAGCAATCTATGTTTAAACAAGCTGTCCAGGTGATTCTGTTGAAAGATTAAGCTTAAAATCACTGTTCTAAGCCAGTGATTTTCACTTCTGCCTGCACATCAGAATCATCCACCCTTATGCCCCTCCTACCCCAAGTTCCACCGGGATTGTGATTTCATTGTTCTGGGGGAGGGGGCCAGGCAAGGAGTTTTTGCTAAAAGTTCCCAAGTGATTCTAATGTACAATCAGGTTTGAGAAGCACTGATGGAACCCAACCAGAGCAATCCTGTTTAAAATACTGAACTGCAATTTTGATAAAAATGAATATTCCCACATTTCCATAATCTTTGATCTTCCAACTGAAGATGGAAGTTGGAAGATCAAAGATGTTATTATCATTTTTATAGCCAGTGGTACCACAAGGGAACTTCAGTTTGAAGAAGTGATTTATCCTATGAATGTGGCAGTTATACTATTCTGGGACTTCCAAGCCTCATTCTTGATGAGTCTTGTAGCATAGATGTGAGCTGTCAGTAGGAAATCTGACTACCAGGAGGCCATCATGGGAAAAAATGCTCCAAGTCCTTTATTGTGATGAAAAAACCATTCTCTGAAGTCAGACTAATAGAGTTCAATGCCCAAGTGCTGACCCCTTCCCAGCTCTGTATAAAGCTGAGCTTCAGTCCACAATCAGCTACATAGGGAGGTTTAGAAAGATCGAGTGCCTACCTTTCTAACCATGTTGTCTATATTTCCAGGTAAGCTTATAAACAATAAAAGCGCCAAGAAAAAGTTGCTTTCTGCAGCTATCCAGACATTTGAGGAAAACCCCTTCAGTTGTTTATATGCTCCTTTTGGGAGCATAGGCCTTGTTATAAGACCTGATTGTCAGCAACAGAATACTTTACACCTGAAGCCTTTCAAATAATATGTGGCTTTATAATATTATGCAAACCAAGTACACAATCAACTCATGAATTCAACAATATTTTGATGCCTTCTAAGTCTATGTATGCTCATTTCCATTTTCTCTTTCCTTTGCCTGCAAAGTCTACCCTCAACAATTCTTGAGGGTGTGTTGTGAATGTGTATGTCCTTTTTACCCTTCAAATGTTTCCACTTTCATCAGAGCAAAGTTAATCATTCCTTGATGACATTGTTTCTTGGATCTCTAACAAGCAAGCTTATCATTACTAAAAAGAAAAAGAAAAAAAAGAGGCAACAAACTCATAGACCTATAGAGTACACAGAGAAAGAACACAAGCGAGTCCCTGTAACTCTTGACAAAATTCCAACCAAGCTGAAAACAGACTGCCATGATCAGAGCTGGAGGAATAACAATTCAGTAGAAGAAAGAAGAAGAAATGAGTTTGTTGAAACACCCTGCCAGAATGCTGTCTGAAGATAAAATGCTTTGCACTGGAGGTACAATATAACCTGAACAACAAAATTTTTATTGATAATTTGCATCTTAATCATTTCCCATGTTATGTTCTCAGAAAAAGATAACAAATTACTCAGCCTAGAAATAACAGGACCTCCACTTACCTCAGCAAGAATCAGACAGGAACTGACAGTGTGCCCTGCACAGTGCAATGCCTGCAAGTGGGTCAGTCTGAATGTCAAACCTACTAATCGGTCTTGATTTTTACATTCTATCAGTAACACTCAAATCCCGAAGGCTGGGCAGTCACTAAATGGCTTCTGGTGCTTTGCAAATACAGAAAGATAAAATTGAACACTCTTCATTCATTCTACCACCAAACTTAGAGAAATCACATTTCCATCACTCATTGTTTGAGAACATATGTAACTATGTAAGCTGTTCCAAGTGACAAAACCCATAAAACCCTCCCCATGAAAAACCTACAGAAAAAAGGTCATAGTGGAGCAAACTTTTATTCTACCACAAAATAAAGAGTAATATTGGTTCCCATATTCACTCTTGACTTAACTGTGTTTACCATGTCAATTTAGAAATATTCTAACAGAGTTTATATTACAATTGATGCCCAAGTAGCAATGCAATGCAATAACTTAATGCTTGCTACTTTATCTAGATGAAATAGAGAGAAATCTGCTATGTTCCTCATTGAACT
Source organism: Condylura cristata (assembly GCF_000260355.1). Lineage (NCBI taxonomy): Eukaryota > Metazoa > Chordata > Mammalia > Eulipotyphla > Talpidae > Condylura > Condylura cristata. The sequence goes on along the minus strand of NW_004567115.1, from coordinate 34,413,936 downwards.
CTAGTCTTTCTCCAGAAAGTGTGTAAGCAGTAACTTTTTTTCTTAGGAAAGAGGAAATGTGACATTTACTTACTTAACAGTTGGCAATAGAGGGCCTGTAAACTTCTCTTCATGGTATCATCTGGTCCTGCTTGTCCTCCAGTTTATTCATGATTCTGTCTAGGAAATTGGGAGAATAGAATTGTTACAGTTGGGAAACAATTCAAACTAATAATCAGAATCCATTCATGATCCTAGTTGTAAAACCTAAAATATCTGACTCTGAAAAGGAACACATTATTTATAATTCATATTACAGAACTACCAATTGATCAATTAGTCAAAACCTGAAACTCTAGACTACTAAGGGAAACTTGTATGGGTAACTTACTTCCTAGTTTTTCTGTAGTCAGGCTTCTAAACCTTCTCCTAAGTCTATCTGGATACTTTCTTGTAAAAAATCTAGTTTTAGCTAGAACTTGCTAAAATTCATTTACCCAGAACCTTTTGTCCTTATTATCTAATTACCCTCACTATTTGGCAAAATTCTTCATCCTTCACTGTCCCTCAGGTGAAGATGGCCTTGGTCTATCTTCAGCAAGAATCCTATTAGGTCAGTTTAACCAGAACTCCCTTAACCCTGATGTTTACCCTCAGTAATTCCTGTCTCTCCCATCTCCACTGAGATTCTAGGCTACAAATTCACACTAGTGCTATATTAGGATTTGAGCCCAATCTGTTTTACCAGATTGTAAATTCCATCATGGTATACTTGCTATCTTGATGGTCCTGAATAAAGACTGCTTTATCATCTTAAGCAATTGTCATTAAATATTTTATTCTTTAATAAATTCCTTAATTATCCTTTCCTGGAATGTTTTTCTTTTTTTCATGGTATCCCAAAGAAAATTGCTTTTATCTTAAAAATTTTCAAAATTGACACAAATTCTTGCATCTTAAAATTCACCTTTAAAACATAAATTTAGTGGTTGTCAGTATATGTTAATATCATGCAATGATTGCTAGTACCTAATTTGAGGATATTTTCATTACTCTAAAAAGAAACTCCCAAGTTCTTCTCATTACCCATTCTCCCCTGTCCTCATTCCCTACAGCACTAATATACTATGGGTTCTGTGCATGTCATATAAACAGAATCATACAATGTGTGGTTTTTGTATTTTGATTCCTTAACACAGTAGTTTACTTAACAAGGTTCATCTATACTGCAAAATGTGCCATTTTTCCTTTAGAAACACACATATATTACCATCATTAGAAAAACTTTCTTCAATCCAGGATTACATGGATATTGCTTGTATTTTCTCCTTATGTATTTTTATTTCTTATATAGTTTTATTTCTTTAGAACTGTTTCTGTACTTTGTGTTATGTCTCACTCTATTGCTTGCATATTTTCTTTCTCAACAGTAAGAGTTGTTTAAGTTAAACTTGGTAGAACATACCCATATTATTACTCCCTCCTTTTTAAGATGTGTTTTATTATCCTTGAGCTTCTTTCCCACCCCCTCATTCACCTGAAGATCATTTTATTAAATCCTAGGAAAAAATATCATTGGGATTATAGTGGAAATTATCTTTGAGTTGCTTTATTCATTTGGGAGAGAAATGATATCTTCATAATTCAGTGTGAGAAGAAAAATAAATAATATTTTAAATATAGCTCTGGGGATCAGAATTCAGAGAGTGTGGAATGCTTTTTTTTTTTTTTTTTAGGGGGAGGCATAATACCTAAATGACTGCTTTGATAAGATAAATTAAAGCTCCTTGCTTGTGATCTTCCTGAGTAAGGAGAGAGAGAGAGTTGGTTACAATGTTCTTCATCACATAGAAGGGGTTTGAAACACTCCCTAGAAAAGAGGGTTTCAATGGTTCAGAATCAGAGAGGTTGAGGAGATGATAAACAAGAAATGTTGAGGAAGAAATAGATAATTTCAAAAAGCAGTAGCAGGTGGAACCTAGTAATAAAGGATTAAGTGAGCAATTCCTCACAAGGGAGTGACCTATGAACTTTAAGATGCATACTAGTTAATTTGTTATTCCTCTTGTTTTAAACCTCAAAACCTTAGCCAAAGGCTGTGCAAAATAGCCTTGTATTAGTTATCCATGAAAGAGATAATACATGAAGATAAAGGTGACCAGAAGAAGAAGTAATGGTTAGTGGGTTTCTATGGAGTAATTAGGACACAGTGAGCACTCAATAAATTTCCAGTGAATAAATGAATGAAAATGAATGACCGAATAACAGATCAAGAACAGAAAAATAGTCATATATGATTGATGTAGGGGGGCATAAGTCAGTCAACGTTGGTGGCCTAATGGATAAGGGGAACTATGCAAAGAACATAAGGAATAAAACTTAACTCAGCAGAAAGAAGATATTGGTTATCAGAGGGAATAAGGAAAAGGGTATGGGCATGGATGGTTTGATGGCGGGAAAAATAAATAAAGCAATGGATATTGACACAAGCATAGGCACAGTTATTGAGAGTCATCTGTATTTATTAAGCTTTAAAATATTTTGTGAGACAAAGAATGAATGATGACTAACAATCCAGATCAACAATCTGGATTGTTGAATGATGACTAACAATCCATCTCCTAGGACAGGGCTCATCTGACTAAGCTGGAGCCAACATACCATGGAGAGCTCTCTGGGAAAATAGCACAGGGGAGAGGAATGCAAGACCTAACAACAACTAACATCGAAGGCCTGTGAAGAAATTTGGAAAGGCATGTACTCAATGTTTCACAGTTGAGCACCGAGACACCAAGAAGTCAAGATCAAAATCCTTAGCTATGAGACCTTGAGTTAGTTTCTTGAATTGTGTGAGCCCAGCTTTTTGGCATATAAAAATCTTGGGGCTGACATTTAAAGTAGAAGATTGCAGAAAGAAATGTAAATGATGTAAAGCACCTACTGTGTGCTCAGCATATGGCATGTTTCTTCACCTTTCTTCTGAGCTAATGGTGAAGAGACATGCTGCTTTGGGTTGTTTGGGAACGGAGATAACTAGGAAAACAGAAGGAATCAATATTCAGCAAGTTACTCTAGAACCTGAGCATCATAAACACTGGATTATTATAGGATGGCAAACATGAAACCCTCTTAGGCTCACTTACATAATAAGTCACAAGTACCTGCATGTATTTATAGAATGGCATGTTTAGTCAAATTCCATTGATGCAGGTGCTTTGTACATTGAACGCATGAATATCCTTCACTCCTAGAAAGAAATGGATGGTCTTTCCCATTCTCTTGAAATTTATGACTCTCCTAGTCTATTTTCTAATTTTCTCACTTTCATACAAGAAATATTTCACTCTCCTCTGAACTTAAGATCATAGTGAGAAAGCATAATTACAGTGACTGACACTCCCTAGGAATTTACCAAGTAGTGGGGACTATGATGAAGTAGAAAGCATAGGCAGATTTTGTTTTTTTTAACTCTGGCTAATTGTCAGCTGGACAACAGGTATATTTTTCTCAGACTTTAAATCTAAACAAAAAATTCCCCTAAATTTTCAAAAGAAGCCAGATTCTAGATGGATTCTCCTATTAAAATATTAGCATTGATTCATATGTGTCAAGACTACAAGACAAAAGGAACAGGACTGAGTGGGTTCTGACTTACCAAGGTTTTCTAGAACCTGCATGAACACTTTCCTAGCAAACTGAAGAGCATGGAGAAAACCATAGTTATGGAGGAGACAGCTGATCTAGCCTGTACCCAGGCTTTATTTGCTGGTTCTCTAGAAGCCTTGGGGTCCAGACTCCACTCAGTAAACTTTAAAAGACAAAAATATTTTAGAACTTCCAATAGAGCCCCTTTCTTCTCTTCTTCACATTTCCTTTTCTGGAAAATACTGGAAGTTGTCAGATTCACTCAGAGGCTGAATTCCAAATAAAAGGGCAAAAATTATTCATATGCTTTTCCTTAGATACAGTTACAAAAGGGAATCAACTACTGTGCATTCTGCTTAGAGGACTAAGAATTGCTTGCGTGCTCCTCAAGATCAGCTGCTGTTGACCTGCATTTGTGTGTATGATGGGGGAAGGGTGTTATGCTGTCCACAGTCACTGATGTCAGCAACAGGGTAAAAATAGGATCAGAAGCTTGAGACTTTAGAATGACACAAATCTTCTTCTGCATAAAAGTACATTAAGACTTTATATACCTTTATGTTATTTGAGGAAATAAAAAAGTCCTTGTGCAAGGTGAAGATAATATACTAAACATTTTTTTTTAAAGATTTATTTATTTATGCATACAGACCTGGGGTACAGGGCAGAGGTGCAGAGGTGTCAAGAGGCTTCACCAGAGACAGAGTGGGGAGCAGAACAGGCAGATCAACGAAGTACACTGCTGAGGGGAGCAGTGGGCGGGTCAGGAGAGGTCTGAGACACCATGTGGTCTCCTCCGGGGCAGGTGGGATTCGAACTCATGCGGAAGTGGCTTTAGCTTCTCAGTGCTGTGCTTTAACCAGCTGTGCCACCAGGGAGGGCCATCTTTTTATGACTTTGGTATTAAGGACTGAACACTGGGGTCAGGGAATTAAATGATACTGCAGCAATGCCAAATACTAACAGAGAGTGTTCTACTATCCTGACTACATTGCCTATGAAAAAGATTATTTCTCATCCTCAGCAAACTCATTCATTTTTTTCTTTAGTAGTTTCTGAAAAATATCTTTGGGAACTGAATCCTGGACCCAAAAACTGTGTGTATTTCCTTTGGGCAGCAGGCAGTTTTCCTGAAAGATGTGTCAAGTTTCTACCACAGAAAAGGAGAAAGCTTTTCCCATCTGGAAAGAACATTTAAACCTATGATGCTGTGAGGTAAAAAGGAAATCTTTGATCTTCTGGGTTATTCTAGAGTACTAAATAATCAAACAAGCATTAGACAGATTGATAAGAGAAAATGTCATTTAAAAGTTTAATAATAGGGCCCTCCCTGGTGGCATAGCGGGTTAAAGCACAGCACTGAGAAGCTAAAGCCACTTCAGCATGAGTTTGATTCCCGCCTGCCCGGAGGTGACCACATGGTGCGGCAGACCTCTCCTGACTCACCCGCTGCTCCTTTCAACAGTATACTTCGTCAATCTGCCTGTTCTGCTTCCCACTCTGTCTCTGGTGAAGCCTCTCACCGCCGCTGAGCCTCTGGCCTGGACCCCAGCTCTGTATGCACAAATAAATAATCTTAAAAAAAAAAGTTTAATAATAACATGTATACCTCCAGTATACATGGGAAAGACCAAGCATTACTGGCTTTAGATGCCATCTTAAGTATCTTAGGTAAGACAGGAGAATATGAGATCAGGACATTTACTAAGGAAAACAAAGGTACTTTTGCTTTCTTGCTTGAAAAGAGAGGGGATTTGGTAGGTCCTTCTGGGATATACCCCTACAAAGCAATCAACATCAAAAGCAATAATCATCCAGGGCCCTCCCTGGTGGTGCAGTGGGTTAAAGCACAGCACTAAGAAACTAAAGCCACTTCAGCATGAGTTCAATCCCTGTCTGCCCTGGAGGTGATCCACATGGCGTGGCAGACCTCTCCTGACCCGCCACTGCTCCCCTCAGCAGTGTACCTCATCGATCTGCCTGTTCTGCTCCCCATTCTGTCTCTGGTGAATTCTCTCATCTCCCTGCACTTCTGGCCTGTACCCTAGTTCTGTATGCACAAATAAATAAAACTTAAAAAAAAAAAAAAGAAAGAAAAGCAATAACCATCCAGTCTTCTGAGCTTCTCAATAAAGCTTGGCTAAGACATATCTTGGGGCAACAGATTTTTCTTTCTTTAATGCATGCTTTGAGCAGGCAATAGATTTCCATATGTGAGAGTATATATCATAGTTCTGGCTAAGTTTTAATTTTGACTGCCAACTCTGTTTTTCATACCCTTCCTATTGGAGTAACCCAGTGCAGCTGAGCCCTGCACTCCCAGGTCTTTGGCATGGCTGGTGTTGCCAGGATGAAGGGACAAACTGCATCCTGAAGTTTGGGCACCACTCATGCCAGAGGGGATGCACCTGCCTGTGCAGTGCTATTTAGCCTCGGCTGAATATTTAGCCTATCTAAAGCTTATCATGCTTTAGACCTCCTGAGTTGGAGGTCCTGGGGAGGGGTGACTCTTTACCTCTGTGCAACCTGTGAGAAGGGATCCAGATCTCAGCAGACTTCTGACATCCCTACCAGCTCCTGTATCTGCAGCTCCGTTGACACCATCAGTTGGTAACTAGTCTTCAACTGGACTTTTCCTTCTTCCTTTGACCATACTTTTTTCCCCCTATGCTAACAGTTCATTTTATTTTGAAGTTGTGGCAGTGGGTGGGTGAAGCCAGAACCAGTGAGAGAGGTTCTGGACACTTGCCAGTAACCTTACTTTTAGCCCCTTCTATCCCACACTTCAACCTACATGAAGGCTTCTATAACTTTTGAGCTAATACGAAGGCAGTTTTGTGGTCCTGATTTAATCTTTAAAAATAAATAATTTATATCAAATGACTGCATAATTGGTAGTCTGTGTGTAAAAGGCTAGAATTATACTTAAAAATTAAAAAAAAATATGAGTCTAACTGGGGTGGGTAGTCTGATAAAAGAGATGCAGCCGTTGATTTAGGTAATGGGGAAGATCAGTACAGGCTTGCTTGATTCCCAAGTGAAATTATGATATTCTAAGCATTTCTGATGATTCTCAATGCCCTGTGTTGGTCCAGGAGGCATAATAAAGAAACAAAAATTTGACCTAGGAGGGTCTTAAATAGTTCATTTAAGTATGTTGATCCTTCTTATCTTGCTTTGAGAATTGGAAAGGCTAGAAGAAACATCGGAAGTATCAAAACCAATGTTTCCCAAACCAGTTGATGGTCAGAATCTATTTTGAAAACAGATTTCTACATCTTTCCCTCAGGAATTCTAATTGAAGCAATGTAAAAAGGCTTCCAAAATGGCCCTCATGATAAGCCAGGGTTGGAATCCAAGAACCTAATTAGCAATTCTGAACTCTGCCTACACATTAGAACCTTACATATCAAATCAATTAAACAAGGAGCATAACAGATCAATTAAATAAGACTCCACAGAGATGGTGGGGAATCCTCAGGGAATTAGAATGTGCAGTGGTTATTGAACCAGGGATCTTTGCCTCTGCCTCAAAGAGTATAGGGGCCACTTGCTCTCCTTCCTTAAAGTGGCAAAGAGAGGAAGTGGGGATAAAAGAATCTTACTGAGTGATCTAGTAACACAAAGCGAGTGATTCAGTATTTCATAAATATCTAGACCCACAGCAGCCACTCATGCAATTCAAGTTTTAAGCAATGTGAGCTCTTTGAGATCTTTTGCCCAATCTCTTTTAAAGAAACCTCTCACTTGTTCCTGCTACTTGCTTAGCAGGGCTGTCTGTAGAGTAAGGAGATAATGACTGAAAGGGAGAGGGACTGCGGTTCACTGCAGTGAAGGGGTGTGTAAAAGCCACATGCGGACTAAAAACCAGACTTTTAAGCTAAAACCACCCTAATATCCACATCACTTGTTCCCAAGGAGAAATGGTGTTCCCTTTCTTGAAGATTGTATTTACAGGGGGAAAGAGAGACGAGCCAGGGCTACAAATTGTGAGTGGCAGTGGGGGCTGGGGGGAGAGCCACATGAAGGCACCCCCTTCTTTGTCAGGCCCACAGGCAAGTACACAGAGAGAGGCAGGGCAGGAAGATGCAGAGTAAGCAGTGGGCTGGCGACCCATTTCTTTGGTGAATTCACAGTGCCATAAAGTACAAGCATTGGGTTGGCAAGAGGGGGCTGAAATAGGGCAAATGAAATACAACCCCTGCCCAAAAAGAGTTTGTACTTCAGCAGGGAGAGAGAGTATCATGTCAAAGTCATCTTACAGAGAGCTTTCCTCCAACCAGCTATGTCAAGCTGTATCATAACAAATTAGAAGATGTGTTTCCCTTCTTGAGTCTCAGTCTCCCTTTCTGAAAGGTTGTTTTGAGAACGAAATGACAAATACCAAGAAAAAATGTTCTACTCCTTTGGAGGAAAGATCCAGTAGGACAAAAGTCTTGAAGGAGATGGAATTAGAGCTAAACTTTGAAGGTTAAGAAGGTTTTTGACTGGTAAATGTGGAAAAGTGTAAAGGTTCTCAGTGAGGACAGTGAAGAGTTTGATGATGAGAACATTAAGAAATAAGAGCTACCAGCACTCCCTGGTGATGCAGCGGGTTAAAGCACAGCACTAATAAGCTTAAGCCGATTCTGCATGAGTTCGATCCCAATCTGCCCCAAAGGAGATCCACATGGCGTGGCACACCTCTCCTGACCCGCCCGCTGCTCCCCTCAGCAGTGTACTTCATTGATCTGTCTGTTCTGTTCCCCACTCTATCTCTGGTGAATCCTCTCACCCTCTGCATCTCTGGCCTGTACCCCAGTTCTGTATGAATAAATAAATCTTAAAAAAAAAAAAGATATCAGACCTACCACTTGCTGCTTTAAATTCCTAAACAATGTAATTTTGGCTATAACATAACTGGCTCTCGAGCTTCTCAAATACAAGTGAATCAAAGTTCTCATTTTTTGGGGGGGGGGGATAGGAAGGATACATAAAGGAAGAAAACAAGAATGACAAGGAAGCAGTAGACAGTAATTAGGAAGCAGAGAAATGGAGTCCAGTATTCCTGGATGTGAACAACAAAATAAAAAACATACTACTCACGAGAAAGCTAGAATCTCATGGAATTCCCAAGACCCAGAACCCTTCCTATAGATATTTATACAACTTTGGACATATCTGGATCAAGCTCCTAGAGCCTCCAATCTCCAGGCTGGCTAGCTAGGGAGGCACACTCTTCTTCTTTGGTTAGCTCACAATAATGCAACCATATGGCTTACACCAGTGGGTCTCAAGATGTTCTCAGTCCACCAGCACACTCAGGTACTTGTTGACAATGCAAATGATCAGATTCTACCACAGAACCTACTTTGAGGGTAAGGCCTACAACTAACCCTTCAGGATACATGCTAACATGTGAGAACATGTGCTTTGCAAAAGCAAATATCTGGATCCCACTTATTATTTTACAGAAGGATTTTGCTCCTCAACTATTACCTTGCAAAAATCACTTCTTTTATCAGGGACCAGTAAGTGAGGAAAGCTGGGGCTGACGCAGAAAGATCACTCCCAAGGTTTTGTTCAATCATAAGCTGTAATTCATCAGCTTACCAATGGTGAAAATGAACAGCTCATTAGTTCACATTAGTTGAATTCTGTGGCACTCATTCAGCTGCTCTTGTTGAGAGCGATAGCATGGTGTGTCTGAACTCTAATTGTTAATTTATAAATCCCATCCAGTTGCCAATTTATAAATCCTATCCACCTACATTTAGAAAAATCTTAGGCTAATAATATTAATTCTTTAAGAGTGACTCCTAGGATGGGAGGAAACTCAACAAAATGATTGCAACATATTTGTCTCTGTTTTGGCTATACACAACCAACTAGTAAGAACTAGACCTTTCACTGAATTAACATTCTAAACACAGGCAGCCAGAATTGATTTAAATGATTAAATCCTACTACAATTACTTTCAAATATACCTCTCACCCAGAACGTAAGAGATTTAAAGACAACCAATACTTAAAGATAAATCAAATGTACAAGGCATTTGCGCCTTGAAAATCAGCCCAAATCAGAAGGCTACAATTGAGAGGTCTAAGAAATCAGACTGGGAATGAGCCAGGATATTTAAAAAACAATCAGCCATTTGCTTTGCAGTGCTGTCTCTCTTTAAGCTATTGATACACATTTGAATTGACATTTGAATGTAGGCTTTCTAAATTAAAATGTAAATTCTGGGAAGGCACAGATTTTGTCTGTCTTATCTCTGCTGTAACCTCAGTGCTCAGAATAGGGTCAGGCACATAAGTATACAGCACATTGATTACATGAATGCTCCTACAAATCTGATGCAGGTGGCACAGTCAAACAGAATTTCCTGTCATGACAGAATTTTCTGTGACATAGAACATGTCTATGTCCTGTAAGATGTATTGCTCAAGTCAGTAGCCAAGAGTTACAGGTGGCTATTGAGTACTTAAAATGTGGACAATGTAACTGGCAAACTGAATTATACAGCACTTGCCATACTGAATAGCACAACTGTAGAGGATGGGGAATATGTGGATGAGAAGACAACACAAGAAGAGGAAAACAATAAACGTACAATGCAGAAAACACAATTTCTGATCACAGGAAGTAGTTCAGGGAAGAGTGGCTGAATGGGTAATACCTGCTGGGCTCCAGTCTTTCCACTTTCCTCTCACCCCACTAAAGGCCATGGCAGCAGCTGCTCAGCCAGGGAAGGATGTAAGGGTTTCAGATTGAAGGAGACAAGGTGGTGTTAGAGCCAAGGACACAGCAGCTGAGGGAAGAGGGAATGCTGGGTGGTCAAACATCAGTGTCTGCAGGAGCAAACGAAAGGCTGAGGACTTCTGTCTTGGCTGGGCTTGCTTTCTTGTTCACGTCTTCATTTAGTATTTTCACTGACTCAAATATTTCCCAATGCTTACTAAGTGTCAAGCCGTGGATTTTTCCCCCCTTACGGAACACCACCACCACTGACCCTGGGTTCGAATTGGGCACTGAGGTCCTCAGGCTTTCCACAAAATAGGAATCAGCACCAGAGGGCTGCCCTGAAAAGTGAGATGGTTAAATGAGATCCACTTAATCCTATCACTATTTTTTTTAAAAAAGATATGCCTTTTTGTCTCTGTCCACTCTATCAGTGAATAGTCTTGTCATTTATGTGACATGAGGCCTATCGGCTTACTACTGTATATTACCTTGACACCTGCAGAAACTGGAAGGCAGGCCTCAAAATGCCTAACTGTAAATTCCTCTGCCTGCTCTACTCCCATGGATAAGGGACTCTATGCAATTTCTGTCAAAGGAGTCAGCCTAGTTCCTGCTTATCCCTCAGTAGTGGGTTTCTATTTCCTGTCAGTAAGTGGAATTACTCAGTTATTCAAGTAAGGCAGTCACCTTCTTCGGCAGGAACCAGGGGTCACGCCCATTCTTTGGACACTTCACAGCCTGCCTCACACAGCCCCTGCAATTCTCTGTGCCTTGGTGCTTTTCCTTTGTGGAATGTCCTCATCCACCAGCTATCAGCATATGCGACTGACCAACTGTTGTTCTCCCATCCAGTGTCTGGCACTGTGTGACTGGCCATGCCCAAGCCCTAGGGTGGGATCACTCCTTCACCAATTACATTCACAAAAAGTTCTATATCTTTTTTAAAATAAACTTTTCATAAATAACTCATCCATTGTTGCCGGGTCAGATTATCATTTATTATACTTAGGACAACTCCTTCCCACTTGAGCTTGCTTTTGTGGCTCAGAGGCATGAAGCCTGCGAGCCCTTTCTGTCAGGATTCCCTTTAGATTGTCACTAACTGGGGAAACTTACATGCTACATGAAGGGTGAAACAAGCCCATGTTGCCCAATAGCAGCTGTGGGGCAATGGAAGCAGTAGATGGAAGATTTTTGTCAGAGGCATAGAAGGTGAAGAACATAATCAGCGCCGTGTTCTTAAAACCGCTGCCCCAGGGCAAACTTTTACTCCCCCCTAGTTCTGTATGATAAATAAATCAATCTTAAAAAACAATACAAACTTCATGATATTCACTGATAAATTATTTTACAGGAGTGCATCAATCTACATGTTCTTCTTCATAAACTGAAACAATACCATGTGGAAAGGGGCATTATCCTTGTTTTATAATTATCTTGCTATTTTCTCTCCATTTTGATCTGCAGTCTAAATATACTAAGTTCTAAATTAATAAACCACATGGTGAGCAAAAGTCTGACTAAAAACCTCTCTCAGTATTTTGTCCACTCAAAAAAGCAGCATGTCCAAAATGTCCCTGAAGTGATTTTATCATAGAATATTAAGACAGCTAGTGTGACCTCTTTCTAAAAGAATTTCCCCACGGCTTCAAATAGACTACAGTGGTCAAAAAAGAGAGAGAGAGATGAGAAAATCCAAAACAAAGGGAGATGACAAAGGAAACCAGTATGGCCAATGGATTCCCAACAACCAAAGGATCTGCTTCCATAAGGTGGAGGGAAGAGAAAAAGTGCTGCATCAATCCAGATTAAAAGAGCACTGTCAGGCAACAAGAGACAAAGGTGGAACATTTCAAGCTGATAGTTCCAGAGTGACTGGGGCCCAGTAAGAGATGAAAAGAGAAACTGAAGAAACTATAGTAAAGAGAAGATCATAGACAAAACAGCATGTCCTCCAGGGTTTACTAGGCTCTAAACCTCTGGACTCCAAAAGCACAGCCTCATCTCATTTCTCAGTTAATCTCTCTTTTATTAATCCTTGGTTAAACGAGTGATCACAATGCTGGTTTGTGGAGGACTTTTGGAGTATCACTCATTCATTTGTATTTATTCATTCACTCAGTCACACTGTTCTAGCCCCCTACCACAAGTGGTGACAATATACTTTCTGGATGTCAAGGATCTTAACATCTAGGAGTAGTGATGATGGATGCAGTAATCAGAACACAAAGACCCTGCAGGTTAAGAACACAACACTGTATGCAATGCTGTCAGAGTAGAGAAGAGGAAGCATTTCCTCCAGATGGGATAACTGGAGAATCCAGTTGCTAAGATGACAGTGGTCAAATCTGGAAGGTGAGTAGGATTTCAAGAGGAATGTTTATTTTTAATTATTTATTTTTACATCATTTTTCATTTTTATACAATGTGTGTTTTATCATTTTGGGTGTAATTCCTACCACCAACTCACGTGCGCACCATCACCACAGTCCCTTGTGTTCTTCCCACTCCTATTTTGATCCTACTCCCACCCTGTCTCTGGTATATAGCTGCCTACTGATTTTGGTTTTTACTTTATTATAAGTACTTTCCCCCCCGATCCTTTATTTATATCTCCTATATTCCTCCTACAAGTGAAACCATATGATATTTTTCTTTCTGGCTTATTACATTAAGCATGATCCCTTTCATCTCCATCCATGTTTCTGTGAATGGCATGAGTTTATCTTTTTGCTTACTGAATAATAGTCCATCATGTATATGTATCATAGCTTCCTAATCCAGTCATCAATTTTGGGGGATTTGGGTTGCTTCCATTTCTTATCTGTTGTAAATAGTGCTGCAATAAACAGAGGGGCACAGGTGTTCTTTTGAATTAATGTTTTTGTGTCCTCTTGGTAGATACATAGGAGTGGAATTGCTGGATCACTTGAAAGCTCCAATTTTAGCAGTTTAAGGAAACTCCAGACAGCTTTCCATAATGGTTGAACCAGTATTCCTACCAGCAGTGTAGGAGAGTTCCTTTTTTTTTTTTTTTAATCCTTACCAACATTTGTTGTTGCTAGTTTTTAAATATGTGTCATTCTCACTGTTGTAATGTGGTATCTCATTGTGATTTTGAGCTGCATTTCCCTGATTACAAGGGATACTAAATATTTTTTCATGTGTCTGTTGGCCATTTGCATTTCCTTCAAGAGGAATGTTTCAATTAAAAAGCAATAAATATGATGGAAAAATAAAGAGTAAAGCCAGGAAATCTTCATTTCTATCCAGTTATGTTTCTTAGAACTCTTAGATCTTATACATAATTTAAACTGCATGAACTTAGCTTCAGTTTGATTACCTGTAAGAATGGGAAACTACCACCCAACAGGGCTTGTTTATTGTTTTTTTGTAGTATTATGTTAGATAACACATATAGAAAGAGTTGTCTATTCTTATGATTATTATATTATTCTTCCATGTAGAGCAAATAGGACTAAATAAAAAGTTTGCATGTGGGAGTGTTCAGGGTATGTTCTTCCCAAAGTTAAGTTCATATATGATTTTATAATAGATTGTTAATTTGTCTGTTACTGGTTTGTTTTCACACCTACCTAACAAGTGTTAGTTCTTGAGGATAGATGCTGGATTTTTCTTTACTGGTTTTCATGTAACTGTTATGTTTACAAACAAAAGGTCTCTGTAACTAAACTCTTTACATCCTTATAACTTTAGCTACATTAAATAGAATTAATGGTGTTCATATTATTAAGGTTTACAAACAAAAGGTCTCTGTAACTAAACTCTTTACATCCTTATAACTTTAGCTACGTTAAACAGAATTAATGGTGTTCATATTATTAAGTTCACAACCAGAAAGGAAACCTCTAGCCTTTATTAAAGAAAGCAACACCATATCAGAAATGAAGCTGGTATCCAATCCATGTTTGATGTCACTGCAGCTAGAGAGGTTTTGTGGTCAGTAAGAACGAGGGAAGTTGGAGAAAAAGTCTAGCTTCCCAGATGTGTGATAAAGAAAATTATGGAAATTCATACTGGCATAAGTATTATGGAGATTTTGTTTCTTTTTTTGATTTTAGTAAGTCTGAACATTCAGGAAATTGATTTAAAATACACAGCAAAGGCAACTTATTTCCTTCTCTTGGTCTAGTTTGGAGTAATGAGTCTGGTAACTAGGGAAGAGATGTCATTTGAAACAGTATTATAATAAATGCAGAAAACTGCCTACAGCAAAACTGGCATAAATATGTTCTAGGAAAGTTGAGACTCAAGAAAGTGTCCAGTGAAATTATTAATATTACTAATTCATGGCAAAAGAGGTGAGATTTAATTAAGTAAACCTTAATTTACTTAAGAGACTGAAAGGATTTAAGAATTACTGTTCCTAACATTCTAAGCACTTGTATTTAATTGAAACTTATTTTATAAATGTGGTTGATTAGAGCTAATGCTTTTACTTAATCAATAAAACAAACTCAACTTTTATGTAAAAAACTTAATTATGTGCAAAAATGCAATGCTTTAATCCAGCTGAACAGTAATCTGCTTAATGGTATTTCTGTATCTCTCCTACTCATCTGAGCATTGTAGGTTAAAACTGTAGGTAGCAGTACAGGACATAAACATTTATTTCATAATGTGTGCCCAGCAACACATTAGATGGGATATTTTATTGGTGGCTTCACATCATTAAGTAGGCACTGGAGTCCTTCCTGTTTTATTTTTGGACTAGGTCATTCAAAGTTATAAAGCTAGGTGGTAACAGACCCATAATTCTAATTTAGGAATACTAAATACACTAGCTTTCCATCAAACCTTGCTGCTGTCTTCTAGAGAAAAACAAATACTGTGCCCTCCCTGGTGGTACAATGGGTTAACGAACAGCAGTAGGAAGTTAGCTGCAGCCCCTTCAGTAAGAGTTTGATCCCCGGCCAGGGAGGTGACCCACATGGTATAGCAGACCTCTCCTGTCTCACCTGCTGTTCCCCTCCGCATTGTACTTGATTAATCTGTCTGTTCTGCTCCCCACTTTGTCTCTGGTGGATCCTCTCACTATACCTGTATCTTTCCCTCGTCTGTATCATAGTTCTATATACATAAATCTTTAAAAACAAAAAAACTGAATACTAAATTCTTAAAATTTAGCCTTAAAAGATCAAATCTAACAAATGCTCATGCCATCATTACTCATCACAAAATGGCAAATGTTTTTTCTTTCACTGAATTATCTCTGAAGAGTTATTTCTCTTCAGCATCTACAAAGTGCTTAAAAGGTATGTCTTTTCTCTTTGATTTTTATTTTATTTTATTTTTTTAAAGATTTATTTATTTATACAGAACCGGGGTACAGGCCAGAGATGTGGAGGGTGAGAGGATTCACCAGAGACAAAGCGGGGAGCAGAACAGGCAGATCGACGAAGTACACTGCTGAGGGGAGCAGCGGGTGGGTCAGGAGAGGTCTGCCGCGCCATGTAGTCACCTCCAGGGCAGGCAGGGATCGAACTCATGTGGAAGTGGCTTTAGCTTCTCAGTGCTGTGCTTTAACCCGCTGCGCCACCAGGGAGGGCCCTGATTTTTATTTTTTAATTGTGGGGCAAGAACTATCATTCAAAATATCTTTTTACCTTTGGGACAAAATTCTGCCTCTTTAACCTTCCACACTGGAGATCAGAGCCACATCTTTTTGTTTTCTTTGTTTTATAAAAATGTCACTTTGCAAAAACAATGCTCAAGCCCTTTCTAGAACCCTGTCTCCTAGTTTAGGGATGCAATGTGTCCTAGCCCAAGTGTGGGTTCCAGGAAAAAGCTTTCTGGCAGATTTTTTAATGTTTCTGCTAATGCTCATGATTTCTTTTTCTGAAAAAGAAATCACACAGGCATACAGGTAAACTTTTCAAAACTCTGTAAAGTTTCCTTTTGCCTGACATATCAAATGTCCTCAGCATATTTCCATATTATCTTTTATTGGCTTCTAACACATTCTTCTTTCTCACCAAGCTGGCATACTTCCTACTTCCTGCCATGCCCACACACTCAAGCCTCATGCTGCCTATTTCTACTTTAATATTAACTTTCTCTAGGATATTCTCTGTAAAGAATTAATGTTCTCTTTCCTTCCATCTGGCAACTCAAACATATCTGCTTCAAGACTTACTTTCTCCCAAGCCCTTTCCAGTTGTAAATCTTTCTTAGTCTATATCCCTCAATGAACACACATATCTGCACAAACTAAAAAACCCCCAAGTATTGTAAGGGGTTTTAGTTGGCAACTATTTAAACTCTCACTACAATCAGGAGTTCTCTTTGCAACAGTGAAAACTGGCCATCCACCCTGACTCCCCCCTCCAAAGTAGAAGTTTGTAGAGAAGGACAGAGGAAAAATTTCTATAGTGAAATCGAAGAGAAAAATCTATGCTAGGAAAGGAAAGATGAAATGCAGTTATGAAGTATGTATGTGTTCTTCCTTCAATTCCAAACTTTTCTGAGACTCCAAACAATATAATTTGACGTTAGAAAGGTAAAATGAGTGCCCATACTAATTTTCTTAAACTCAAACCAATTAGGCAATCATAGCAGACATATAAAGATTCATAAAACTTGTGTTATTTGCTCTGAACTGAGGGTTCTACTTACTGCATAATGCCAATATTAATAAATGATATACTTCATTTTTAAACAAGCCTTCCATTTTGGCCAGTGCATTAGAAGAAATAGTAACTTTTTCATAATGGATCTCATCATTGTGCATCAAGGGCTCAATTCTAGATGTAGATAATGAAAACAGAATCTGGCTTCTATTTCCTGCTCTGCTTCCCTTTTCTCCATATTCTTCTTAGTTTGTTTCTCATCTACTTCCTCTTTTACTACCTATTACACCTCCTGTCCTAGTCTCCCCTTTTAATTTTCTTGTTCTAATTTTTTTTTTCATTTTGCATAGAACTGGGGTGTAGGCCACAGGTATGGTGGGGTGAGAGTATACATCAGACAACGTGGGGAGCAGAACAGGTGGACCTCCGAAATACACTGCTGAGGGGATCAGAGAATGAGACAGAAGAGGTCTGCTGCACCATACGTGGGTCAACTCCTTGGCCAGAGATCACAGTCAGGTCATAGTCGTAACAGTGCTGAGACTTAACCTCTAGGCCACCAAGAAGGCCCTCTTGCTCTAAATTTTCTCCCTAGACAGTCCCTTCAAATGCAGTCGTTTTAGTCCCTGTGCATTTGTTAGTACCTCCACCTGTGAAGTTTCTCACTTGCTTGCCTGACAACTCCTCAGAGAAGTCCTACTCAGATGTAAAGCTGAATGTGTCCAAAATAATAAGTTATAAATCTATTACTACATATTTCAGCCATCTCCCTGAGTTACTGATCTTGGTAATCAAATTACCACCTCAATGACCCAAGCTGAAACTCTCATTCTTTATACCTTACCAGGTAATACTTCAAGGTACACTTCCTTTGCTATCATAGTAATTCCCTAATATTTCTTCCTCTGTCTTGATTCTTCACACTGTTACAGCCTGGGGATCTTGGCTCAAGCATAATTTCAGCAAAATAACTAACTGGAAAGAGGAGGGCAGACAGGTTGGGTCTGAGCAATCTAAGCTGAATGGAAAGACTAGACTCCAGATGATTTCCCACCAGCACGTCAGCCCCACATAGACACATTCCAGTAGTCTGAGCACATCAGACTTTAAGTAACAGGGTGGTTTCACCCCATGGGTTCAGTGACAGCAGGGTCCACCTTCTGCTAAATAGTTAAAATAATCTCCTACCTCTTAGTTTCTAAATTGAAATTTGATCTCACACACAGTACTTAAAATTCTTCAGTGATCCTCTCCCCACTGGACATAGACAAATAGCACAAATCTTGACCAGCCAGAATCACAAAATTGGAAGGACAGATGTTTTAGTAAGTTCCTACTTCTTGAAACATATCAAAGATGATAATAGGTCTTTAAAAAAAGATTTATTTATCTGTGCATACATAACTGGGGTACAGGTGAAAGGTGCAGGTGCAGTGGGAAGCAGAGCAGGCAGACTGACAAAGTACACTGCTAAGGGGAGCAGTGGGTGGACGGTAGAAGTCTGCCGCACCATGAGGGTCAGCTCTCTGGCAGGGGATCAAACTCATACTGAAGTGGCTGTGGCCAGCTTGCAGTACTGTGCCACTGTACCACTAGGGAGGGCCTAATAATAGGTCTTTTTGAGATAAAAACAGAAACCCAAGATCCTTCAGGTAATAATATTTTTAATGTAACCATTCTAGATATCATTCTGTGCTCGTGATGTTTAGCACAGAAACTATTCCCTGAGCCACGGGCTTACATTTTTTTTAATGTTATTCCTCTCCAGTCCTACCCAGAACACTGTTCTCTTCTTTACCCTTGCTTTGCTACCCTTGCTTTTCAAGGACATCATCTCTTCTATGGACCTGGATCAAGAAAACCTTATGAGGTAGAAGGAGAAGGAAAGTGGAAATGTCCAGAAGGATAGATTGATTTGAGAATCAATTCAATTGTGAATTGTTCTAATTTACGATTTTTCCAGGGCTTAGGAATAGCTTAGCACATAGTAGGTAAACAGTAAGTATCTGTTCAATGCATTAGATAGTATAAGTATATAAAGATCAGATCTTATGAACTAAGTAACATTTTGAATCAGTAATTCTAGTTGACTGTATTATAAAAAGATACTCATAGCCCTTTCTTGGAGAAGTAAAAATAAAGATGATGAGTGATCATCAGTAAACAATAATAAACCTTTGCTGCTTTAAGTTGCTGCAGTATAAGCTAACACATCCTTTAGGGTGCTATAATAACAACAAAAAGTCCTAAAATATAAGGCATTAATTAGGGCCAGACAAAAGTTCCATGTAGAAAATCTTAGTGGAAACTGGAAGAATGACAATCCATGTTGCAATAGGAAAACATCTATTAAAACTGTCAGAATACACATGATGCCCTCTGAGAGCTTTTTGCTTTAGGGAAACAGAGTGAAAAACTGAATGTTAATAACATTCTTTGATTGTAACTAGCTGCATGTGAAAAAGGTATCATGAAGAAGAAATTATTTTAAAATCACGTTGTAAGTAGAAATGAAAGTGATTAAGACATTCCAAGTCTTGTAGGATTGAAGGAGACAACTTCTTTATAACCCAAGTTGTAACCAAAAATAAAAACTGATGAGACCTTTGAATGAAAGCTCTCAGAGCAGTGACCAAGTCAAGTGTGGCCTTCAATAGGGTCTGGAAAGAGGAAATGGATTTCGTTCCCTGTCATACTTAGTGATGTGACTTGCTGGCCAATGCAATGGTAGTAGGAATGATGTGTATCAGTCTTTGATTTGCTAGCTCTGGGTTCCCTCTGGAATCCACTCTCCTTGCTTCTTCAGTGATCACATTTACTGCCACTTTAAGGTTTTGAAAAAGAACTTATCAGGAAAAGAAGAAATACGCCACAGAGATTAATTAATTACCCCTTCTTACCCTATTTTGGGATATCTGGTGATATTCCAGGAAGTTCAACAAGTGAAATTTTTTATTCTACATTAATCTGAGATACTTGTGGGATTAAAAATCAAGGTCATTGCAAGAAATAATAAAAATCAAATCAGAAATAAATGAAATGGAAATCAGGAAAACAGTCCAAAAAATCAATGAAACCAAAAGTTGGTTCTTTGAAAATATAAACAAGATAGACAGGCCACTAGCCAGACTCACAAAGAAAAAACAAGAGAAAGCACAAATAAACAGAATCATTAACGAA
>NW_004567115.1:34352156-34391348 GCF_000260355.1 Condylura cristata | reverse complement strand
GACCAGGCGAGAAAATAACAAAAATAATGAACAACCATATACCAGAGACATTTTGTGGGGGTGGAGTGGGGAATAGGATCAAAAACGGGGGGTGGGAAGGGAAATGCATGGGATTATGGTGGTGGCACACGGGTGATTTGGTGATGGGAAACTGGCGGGGATTACAATCGAGATGGAAAAAAAAATGTGCAAAATGATGTAAAAATAAGCTTTTGTAATAAATTAAAAAAAATCAAGGTCATTGTTTCTGGGTACGAAAATGATGTCTTAATGACTTAAACATTGGTTCTTGTCCTGATGAAAATAAAATCAGGTTGACCAATTAAAAGTCCTAAAAGACTTTGCCCCTGGCATTAATTCTTTGGCTCCGATGCTCTAACAAAACCTTTTTTTGCCAAAGGTGACTATCATAGTCACAAAATTGCAATCTTGAGGAGAAAGGAAAAATAACTTACTTTTTATGTGCTATCAAGTTAAAATTTGAAATATCTATTGCCATAGACAGGACATTTTTTGTTTTGTTTTGTTTTAGTGCTGGACTTATGCTGGCAGATGAAATCAGCACTATAACCAACAAGAAGGCAGTGCCTTATTTTCTATCTCTCTTCTGGGGATAGGATTCCAAGTAAAAGTGGACAGAATCAAGACTGATGGGTCCTAAATGTCCATGGATCGAAACTTCCCTGTGAAATATAGGCAGGCTCAATATGCCAATATGTACCTTCACCATCCTCTGCTGAAGTTATCACTAAAAGTTGGAGCATACAGGCTAACCCTTGATGATTAGTTTCTTCTCAATATGTTATCCTGCTTATATTGGTTCCATCCAACAAGACTTTTGTGTTTGAATTGCTTTGTAATCAAAACCAACTTCAGTTGAGAATTGGCCCTGAATTTTGGAATAAAGCTAAAGGACATAAATGAATCTCTTTAAAACACTGTGCCTCAAATTTGTGTAATGTCATTTTTTATTATTTGGCATGCTGATTTTATTCCATTATCATTATGGTGAAATATTTCTGGATTTGTTTTTCTTTTAATAATTAGATGACCCTGAAGACATAAAATTTTCTTTTCTTTCCATGGAGGAAAAGTTAGGTAGAGAGGAGCAATCATTTACAGCAATGTAACAGATAAATGGGTAATTATCTCTCTTACTTTCTATATGTATTTATTGAACAGTCAGCATCCATTCATTATAAAATTCTACTTTAAAAATATGGCGACTTAAATAGGGCCTGTAGATACATGTTTACCTCTGGCAGTGGACAGTCCTCCTCTATGTTTAAATGTCTTTTCCTTTTAGAAAAAAAAGCAAATGAATAAAATAGGGTCAAATGAATATATGCCTAACTAGATCAGTCAAATTAAATGTCTTCTCATCATATGTAGATACCTAGGACTAGAGTTGTGTGCCCAAGTATGGGTGGCAAGAGAAAGGAAACCAAAGCAGAGTCACTATCATGTTAACCAAACTCACTTCCTTCTTTTGTAGGTCACAGAGCTACACTATATTCCCAAAGGTGCCTTGCAGTTAGATTGGTGATGTGACTGAATCTAGTCAATTGCTTAGGTACACCTACCTATTTCCATTCTTTATAATACTCTTTTCTTTCACACTTTCCTGTCATGTAGATTTAGAAATCACAGTGGATGGATGTTGACTCTTAGAAGAAGGCAGCCTTACATTATAAAGGAATACTGGTCTCCAATATGAAGAAGGACCCTTCTCTGTCTTACTTAATTTCCTGCCAGTCTACACTGAGTCAGGATGTGATAAGTAAATTTGTATTATGTCAAAGCACTGAAAATTTGACTTTCTGTTAAAGTAACTAATACTACCCCACTGTGGCTAACCTAGGAAGTTGGGATATCAGGCATTTTGCCACCTTAGGGTGCCAAACAGCATCCTGAACTAATCTTAAATAATCACATTCAACACATGATTTTGATGTAACTCTTGGTAGAGAGATACCACTCCTTTGAGCTTAAGGCCAAGAAAATGATATTCTTAATCACTAATGTAAACCTGGAATTGATGGGTCAAAAAGATAAAAATTCTCCACCTCCATTTCCACAAATCTTCCATGTTAGCGAAAAAAGGAATAAAATAAATAGATTTGGTTCTACAAGCTAAAGCTTACAAATGTCATTTCAAGGTAAGAAAGGACAAGGGAAGAAGAAAGGACCATCTGTAACATCCAATCACTTTCAAATTGTTCACTCATTGTTACCATGAGATTATCCCCTTACAATACCACTTCTCATTTTGCAAATGTGTAGTATGCAGACTTTACTGATTTGATGCGAAAGGTTTCCAGGAAAATTAAATGTCAAGGCTGCTTGGCTTATTGGTTTTGTTCTATATAAATTCCCTTTTTAATTCAGTTTTCAATAACATTTCTCAGTGTCATCGTAACAAATTAGCTTCAATCTTAATGGGATGTGCAAATTGAGAAAGGAGGTGAGGACAGGCTATGGTTCTCATCTTAGCAGGTTAGAAATAGAGAATTAAATCTGAAAGACAGTCTTTAATGTTCTGAGGAAGAAGTATTTTCTGTAAGTCTGTTGATTATTTGCTCCTGTTCTCTTTCCTAGAGACTGGTACCCTGATAATATATAAAACTTAAAATAAGTTACGTCATTCCCTGAATGCAGATGAGAAACTGCTGGAAAATCCATATTGTCATATTAGGTCATATCAGGACTACTATTTATGCTAATGAGGTATGCTAATGCTTATGCTTTTAAAGAGCTAGCCAATGCCTCGAAGACTCAGGCTTGCAGTTCCTCTCAACCATCCAGTGTAACACAATTCCATCATATTACCCACCACTGGAATTGGTAGCGGTGGGAGAGAATGAAGACCTGGTTTAGGTGGGGGATCCAGAATTAAGTAAGAAATAATTTAATAATTTTTAAACTTATGTTCCAGTTTACATGTACTAAAATACAAAACAAAAATTAAGAAGCTAGACATTGTATAAATGTAAATCATATTATTTTAGGTTCTCAGAGATAAAACTTTAGTCTATGTTGTCTGCATGTGTAGGGCAGACATAAAATGGGATTTCATAATTCCTTCCCATTAGAATAAAAGACTGTTAAGACCAAAATGCTTAAAATACAACACACACACACACACACACACACACAGGAGGGGAGAAATGGGAGAGATGATACAGTAATTTTCATGTTAAACCCTCAGATGTCTGGAAGCAATTATATATTTAAAATAGCATATCCTCCATGCATGTATCATCCAGCAAAATTATTCTTTAAGACTGGAAACCTAAGATTAGAAAAGCTTTTGCTGAAGTTTTATCAGAAGGATATTTGGATTGGGAAGACACTTCCTTATAAGCTTTTTGCAAGGATAACGGCACAAATCATTATTGGGTGAGGGCACATTCCCCATGTAGTTGTTACAATGTACACTTGACTGACATTTCTGTTTCTAGTTATAACAGGGCAGGCCAAGATTTAAGCTGGGTTTTGATTATAAGGCTATTCAGAGCATGAGAAACTGACCACACCACAGTGGCTGATGCTGTATCTTTTAAAGTCATTTTATATGACATGGCTTTGCAGGTATAGGTTAGAGCTAGGACGGTAAGGAATAAATTAGATGATGTGTTTACAGTAAGGACAGATTAACAGTATTAATTTAGATAGTTTGAGGGAAGAGAACCAACGTTCTGAAAATAAAATTCAGAAATGTGCTATAATAGATCACAAATAGTAACCAACACTATTAAGTAATAGATCTTAATGAAGGAAACACTGCTACTCTAGAGATAACAATACTGAAATTAGACAACAAAAAATGCACTATTCTTGATCCTCCAGTCTGAGAAGGATGTTAACCCTGTGCCAGAGATTGCAACCTGACAGACTGGAAATGCAAGATCCTCAATTCATTTGGCAAAGACTGTAGAAACACTTGCTCATTATTGGGTGAGGATATCTGAATAGCTGGAGAAATCAATGTATATATATATTGATGCTTTGTGTCCTGTTCCACACCCGGAGTTAGCCTGTAGGATCTTTGGCTCTGTAAACAGAATGGGGAGCACATATGAATGTATTGTCAAGGAGAAACTTGCAACCTGCTCCACTGTGGTGGCCTGATGTGTTAGGATTAGGCTACTGCATACATAACTAAAGCATAAACAACAAGAAAAGCAGGCCTGGCACTGGCCATGAAGTGGTGATGTAGGAACACTTTCGGAGATAAGTAGAAGTGCAGAACAGGGGTAAGGCAGAGAGAAATTTATAAATGAAAACACCTCTAGATCCATCCAGTGGGGGAAATAACTGTTTCTGGTTTATTTTCCCTCAAATAGAAAGTTACTTTTCACTGGAAAACACCTCTTACTATTTAGTTTATAGTTAGAGCAAAGAGGTTACTGCATTGACAGAGGACAGAGATTAGAGAAACAGCCAGAGCCAGAGCAACAAAGCAAAGCTATACCTGGATTAAGTAGTAGAGCAGGCAGCTATAATTCTGGAAACTTGTGAAAAGAAGAAACCTTCCTTACATCTACAACAATATAGATCATAATTTAAAAGAACTTTCAGGAGGTAAAGAAGCAGAAACTGGAATAAACTACATAGATAAGAAAGAAAAGCTTGTTTGTTGACAATCATGTTATCAAGAATATCAAGCACAAGGATCAGCAGATAAAACAGTGTTTCACTGAATATCTTTTTATAAAGAGATACACTCATTTATAGTTTGGTAAATTTATTGCAGAAAGTTTTCAAACTTTAACCATGGTACATGCAACTTGGAAGAACAGAGAACAACATAAGTTAAAATGGTCATCTATAATTTGCTTAGCCTTCCTTTTGAGCTTTCATTTACTGTTAGGGAGAAATCTCACACTATTCATACTCTAAACAAATCTCTTTTTCATCAACTTGCTAACCTAACCTCCATTTCTTGTCTGCACCATACTGACTGACTTTCTTGATACACTCAGAACTGACAGATAAATGACAGTTCTTTCTCTGGGATGTCTCCATTTATCTGCTTTCAAGAACAAGTTGTATCCCCTAATTTGATTATGTCATATTACTTATTTTAGTTACATAATATATTAAATATACTGAAAAGTGAGAAAAATGACTGTGAAGAGAAAGTATCACTTGTATTAAAATGAATTCAAATATTTTGAACATATTTAAAGCAAATTTCCTTTAATAATACTTTCAACTATACGCTAAAACAACTGTAAAATATTTCTAACTGGAGGAAATCTAAGACTACATTCAGATTTCTTTACAAGTGTCTGAAAGATTTATTGACCTAATAAAGAAAAAAAACCCTAGTTTTTTTTATAAGTAATATAGGTCAGAAATAAGAAGCAGAACTCTAGTGAGAAGATTGATATGCAAAGAAAAGGTGTTAGCCTTGCATTGAAAGATTGTTGCATGAATGTACATTTACATTAAAATGTTTATAATACATACATATATACCTATTTAAATATGATTCTCTTTTAACCACTTTTTAAAACATTAAGTTTGACTGTACCTGTTATGTCCTTTACTGTAACTAAATGTCCAACCCAGCTTAAAATTTAGTCCTATATAATAAACTGTAATAATTTGCCAGCTTCAAGCCCACTGCCTTGCCAGTCTCCTATGATGTAGTCTTATGTCCATTATGCCTTAGGAATGATGTGCAGCAATGAAAGATGAATTTAAGGGGAGGTGGACGTGATGTGTTGGTTTAACATATGTGAAAATATATATTTATATATACTTATCATTCCAGAGTGAGGATTCAAGCATTCTTAACTAATTCTTTTGTCAGTTGTTATAAAGTCTTTTTTACCCCTAGCTAAAGTTCAACATCTGCTATTTCTATATACAGATAGCTTGCCTGGGCAGTACAGTGAGAATTCTAGGGTAAGATGGGACAAAACGTTGTCAGGTGCACCATTTTATAAAGACATATCCAGAGGAACTGAACAGACATTTTTTCAAAGAAGACATGTCAAGGGAAAAAAGGCTCTCAGCATTTCCAGTTATCAGGAAAGTATAAATCTAAATCTGAGATAGCCCTTCAAAAAACTAAGAGAAAACAATTGCTTGTGAGGATGTGGAGAAAAGGGAAAATTTATGCACCTTTGTTGGGAATAATGAATTGGTGCAACCACTGTGGAAAACTGTGGTGATTCCTCAAAAAAACTCTAAGTAGAACTGCCATATGATCTAGCAATCCCACTTCTTGGTATATAGTCAAAAGAAAATAAAGCAGGATCTCTAGAGATAGCTGCACTTCCATGTTCACTGCAACATTATTCACAACAGCCTAGACATGGGAACAACCTATTACCTGCCAAAAGATGAATGGATGAAGAAACTGCAACCAACACATATACAGTGATTCTATTTCAGAAATAAGAAGGAAATCCTGACTTTTGTGAAAAGGCTGGGAATCTTAGTAAGATTAAGTAAGTCAAAGAGAAGTAAGTCAAAGATGAGTACTATATGATATCACAAATATATAAAAACTATAAAAGTCAACTCACAGAAATAGAGAGTAGAACAGAGGTAACCTAGGAATGGGGAGTGCAGGAAGATGTTGGTGAAAAAAGAGAAATTTCCATGTATAAGATGAGTAAATTCTGGGGACTAACGGCATAGCACAGTGATTGCATTTAGTAAAACTATAGTGTATACTTAGAAATTGTTTAGAAAATATATCTTAAATGTTCTCATCAGATATAAACACACAAAGGGTATTTACTGACTTTTAATATATATTTAAGATTTTTAGTATATAATAAATTTGTAAAATTTAGTATATATTACATTTGTGATACAGAGTATATCAAATCAACAGATCATACAATTCAGACTTAAAGTCATATGTCATTTATAGCTCCATAAAGTTGGGGAGGGGGTGGGAGGAAAAATGATGGAAATGAAATAATGCTTATTATAAAAAAGGGACATATTTGGTTGGGGGTTGTTCCACAAAAGGGGTCTTCCTTGAACTCCATGTTTCTTTGAAAGGAAAGGTATATCCAGTAGATCCCTCACTGGGCCTCATGCTCCTTAGACAAGGGAAGAATGAGGTTTGCTGACTGAAACTGTTTCTCCAGCACAACAGGCATATAGTAGCATAAGACAATGTGTTTAAAGCTGCAAAACTATTAAAACCTGAAAAGGAAGAATCCTACAAAGTTTCACACCAGCAGACATAAAAAATGCAACACAGGAGAGGTATAGTACTACCTAAGGATTCTGGGACTCCTACTATTTCCTTCTCATGGCTTGCTAATACATACATGTGCTCACTAATAAATCCATTCTGGAACTTCAGGCTGTGCTCTCTGAAAGGTCTTTTAAGCTCACATTTAAGCTTAGAGAAGCTCTCTGTGGAGAAATCAAACCTATACATTTTCCTAGATAAAAGCAAAATCTAATCTTTTACATTCTGGTTAGAACTATAGATCCTAAAGACGAACTGAAGGTCCTAAAGGTGAAAATTAAGGCTCCCTGACCTCAGTGAAGTCAGGATAATCAATCTACCACTGGGAAGAACAGATTCTTTTTCCATTTAAATTGGAATGAAAAACCAGCAGCAGTCAAGTCCATGCAGAAACAATTAGGCCTTGACATATTCCATAGATAAATGGCAGCAAAGGGCAGATCTATCTAGGTGTGGTTCCCTAGAAAGGGTGAGCTCTACCAAGTGGAGAATTAAGTAAGGGAAACCTGGAGTTCAGGTTTATTGTGGCTTTATATATCACTGACATAATGCTTTGGGTAATGAGACCTCTTCAGATTTAGACATTTCCAATATTTTCAAATGTTTAGAGTCTAGAGCACAGAAACTAAAGTTTCATTTTGATCACTGTCAAGATTCTTGGTAACAAAATTTCCTAACAGTAGATTCAAAATTTCTTTAAATGGGTACCTATTCCAATTATCCATGTCCAAGAAAATATGGTGATAGTTTATCAGACATTCTTGTACTTCTTGTGTAATTTTTCAAGAGTTATCAAAATAATGTGAGGTACCAAAGTGAATGATGAACATCTATTTTAAAAACATTCTATACTTTTCAGTAATCTGTATGCTTCAATACAGATTAGTTCTGTTCTTATTTGTTTCATACTTTCCTTTCATTAGTTTTGGTATGGCCTTGTTGACACTTGTATCATAAATATCTTCTTGACAACACTTAAGCTTTTATCACTAGATACTGAACATGACTAGAATATTTTTGAAAGTTTCCTCATTTTTATTGGCATAAGACAAATTATTTAGAGTTGTCAAATTCAGCTTTTACTATTTAGAGGGGGAAAAATTTGTTCTCCTTAAAGTCATTTTCTATATATATTTTTTATATCCTTTGTTATTTTTATTTAGGGTTTCTCCTGCTTCTCACTTAAACCACATATTTGGTAGATAACTTAAAACAGTATTATTTGGTTGGCATTTTTTCACTATTATGGGAGCATCATTCTCCTGTATCCATGGCTACTTGTGTGATATAGCACATACATCTGTTAAAATCATCACTATTTCCAGGGAGGTAGGTTGTTTGTATGTCTTGTCTTAATTTCTATGTGGATTCTAACTGAAATGTGTGTGTTTTAAAGATTTATCTATTTATGCATACAGAACTGGGGTACAGGCCAGGGGCAGGGGTGGTGAGAGGATTCACCAGAGACAGATTGGGGAGCAGAACAGGCTGACTGATGAAGTACACTCCTGAGGGGAGAGAGGTTGGGTCGGGAGAGGTCTGCTGCGCCACGTGGGTCACTTCCCGGGTGGGGATCTAACTCATGCTGAAGTGGCTTTAGCTTCTTAGTGCTGTGCTTTAACCTGCTACACCACCAGGGAAGGCCATGAAATTGTGTTTTTAAGAAACTTTGTACTTATCAAGTTTACAAAATGAAGCTCCTCTTCATCTGAATGTGTAAACAAGGTAACCAGAGAGCAAGTATACCAAGTGATTTATTAACTTCATTGTTTGATAAATTTGTAGTATCTGTTGCTCAGTATCATGTGTGCAAATGGTGAAAATCATCTCCCTTCTGCCACCTAACTGAAATTTGTTTCTGCTGAAAGCTTCTTTCCCTTGGTGCAAAATCTCTCCTTGAAAATCCTTTTTTGTTCTACTTAAATGGGCCTGAAAATGTTTTTCTCTTTGCAGTAGGATCTCTTCATCAGAGGGCAATCTCTGAGCCAGAGGCTACTTTAGTGAAGGAGTGATCCTAAGCATTTATTATTTAGAAACCATGCAGATTTTGCTCTCAGAAGGCAGAAGACTAAAGAAGGAAGCCTAATTTAACTGAAATTGAAAACTAACTCCCTCTCCCTTTCTCTACAAGTTCAGAGAATTATAAGGAGCAATACAGAGCCTGGGTGGTGGCTAGAAGGTTTCTCTCTTTTTGTATGGCAAAGGAAAAACAAAAAGAAATGTGGAGTGATGGGGCCACACATATGCACTCAGATTCTTCTGGGACTGGACTCTTCTGGCTTTGTAAAGAGTAAATCCTTGTTCAAAAAGGATAAACTCATGCCATTCGCAGAAACATAGATGCTCTTGGAAGGGATTATGCTCAACAGAATAAGCCAGAAAAAAAGAGAAAAATATCACATGGTCTCACTTATAGGAGGACTGTAGAGAAAACAAACAAAAAAAAATTAACTATAATAAAGTAAAAATCAAAATCATCAGGCAACTATAGACCAGAGACAATCTGTAGGGAAGGAGAAGGGTGAAGGGTCAGGACAGAACAGGGGTGGGAAGCACACAAGGGATTATGGTGATGGTGCACAGGTGAACTGGTGGTGGGAATTTCATGGGGAAACCATACAGTGTACAAAAATGAAAGGTGATATGATGAATATATTAAAAAATTTAAAAAAGAATAAATGCTTTCACTAAGATGAGACTCAGGAAAGGGTGGTATCTAAAAGCAGGAGCTGGAGTCAGACCACTTAGGGTTTAGTTCTGGTCCTACCATCTTTAAACTATGTAACTAAGCCCATGGGAAAATTTTTTGACTTTCTGTGCCTTGGTTTCTTTGTCTCTAACTGGGAAAATGTGGATCATTTATTTCATAGGGTTGTAGCGAGGGGTAAATGCAAAATCCTTAGACCAGTACTTAGCTCATAATAAATATCACATAGGTGCTGTCATTTTCATTATAATTATCATTATCATCAAAGTCTTTAGCAGCAAGATTCCAAGTATATATTAAGTCATCAGAGCTTTTGACAGCAAAAGTAGTAAATAAAACATTTATAGCTTTGGGCTAACCCTGGTTGGCCAGCCATTTGCCCACAAAGGGATAGGTAATTTGGGGAGTTTTATTGGGTAACTATTATTAGGAATATTCTTTCTTCTCTCTGTGCACACTATTCAATATCTTTTATATTACAAGAATGTTTCCTTTGCTTTGTGTGGTGGATGGCAGAATCCCTTTTAGAACATGCACTCTTTAGTAATCTGGGGTCTCTGGGTACCCTTTGATCATATGCTAACAACAGTTTGGGGTTGTGAGGAAACTGAAAATCAAGAAGTAGCAACTGAAGCATGTAGTTGTTGGAAAACAAATTACTGATGTCAGATTAAAGACTGGTGACTTCAGCAGTGTTGTTTGACTTAGAAGTAAGAGAGAGGTAAGTGCAGAGGAAGACGCTCTACTAGCTGACAAAATTCTCAGTCATAGATTCAGGCCACTGAACATCATACCTTCCAACCTTCAGAGACACAAAGATCTTCCCTCTCAGAAATTCAAGGCTGCAGCTTATTATTCCTTTAAATATGACTCTTCTGATACAAAAAGATATGGAGGTTTAGAGATAGGGGTAG
This sequence comes from Condylura cristata, assembly GCF_000260355.1. Taxonomy (NCBI): domain Eukaryota; kingdom Metazoa; phylum Chordata; class Mammalia; order Eulipotyphla; family Talpidae; genus Condylura; species Condylura cristata. Next base: position 34,380,499 of record NW_004567115.1, on the reverse strand, counting down.
TGTAAGACCCTGAAGAACTGACCAAGGCAGAGGTTCCAGTGGCCTAGTTAGGGCAAACAGGTAAAACCTCTCCTTTCCTGCACGGTCCACTGTAATAGCGACAGCCATTTCTACTTGCAGTTTTCTGCTCTCCATAGTCAATCTGCCTTAATTCCCATGATGTGTGCGGAATTTTTGGATAATTTTTTCATTAGTGGGTACATCGGGATGAGAAACATTGTGCCATCCCAGGAGATCATGTGTGGTTCTCAGACCTTACCTGTCCTGGCTGTTCCCTTCCATATTGTCCTGCCTCATCTCTAGTGGGTGAAGATAATGACCACTTTATACATTAATGTACTCTTAAGAGGGTAGGGCAGAGGAAAAAAAAGGCAAGGGAAGAAACCAGTTCCTTTTCTCAGAAAAAGGGTTCCCAGACCTCTGCTTTCTGAGTCTCTCTTCCCCTTATGAATATTTTTCCCTTATGAATATTTATGTATAGCTTTTTCCCTTGGCACCACTCTCTGGGGGAAGAGTAGACCAGAAGCTCAAGACTGTGACAGGTAGAAATGGTAGAACTGACAAGCATGTGATCGGAAGCAGGCAATAGCCATTAAACCTAGGTTCCTGGGATGCAGACCTCCAGACCAAAATCTAGATGGGGTGAGAGAAAACCCCACCCATCCTCAGATGTTACTACAATGTCCACATTACCTTTAGGAAGTCACATTTCCAGCGAACTGCTTCATATGCTGCCAGAAATAAACACACAGAATGCAGCTGGGAGCTCTGAGCTGTGCTATTCTGCAAATCATTTATCTGCATACAAATGATAGCTATTATACAGCTGGGATCCCCCAGGGAAATAATTTCTATTCCCATCTCCTCTTATAACCTGATGAGTCAGTTGAGGTCAGCTGGTGGGAGCGGTATGCTAATGAAGCCAAGAGCTCAGGAAAGATGCTTTAGCAGATTTGGTGATTCTGCAAGGTAGAGCTTCCCCCAGACCACATTCTGAAATCTTCAGGGTCTTACAAAAGTGTGTTGTACAGTGAGAGGGATTAACAGACAGTATAAATGACTTTAGAAGCCAGAACCTGCCACTGGAGAAGAGAGTCAGGGTTAGAATATAACTTGACCCCCACTTTAGGAATCAGGGTCACTGTTAAGTCTGTGCAGTAATATTTGGGTCTGCATATGTAGGCTGTCTGAATTTCTTTGCCTCTCTTCTTCCCTTTGCAGCTCCTTTTCCAACCCATAATGCTTAAAAACAAAATAAAGCCAGGCAACAACAATGTTTAACAAGTAATCAATATCAATAGGTCCTGAGAAGTTTCGTGACAGTGGAGATCTTCTACCCTGGCTCCAAAGTTTTTGGGTAGAACACTTAGAATGCAGAGAACTACCTTCCTAGTAAAAAGTTTCTAGCTCCACAAGCAGTTTTAGTAGTTTTTCTTAAAACCGTTTAGAATTCACTAAAATCTCATTCAGCTGGTCTTTATTTGCTGGATGGGTAGCAGGCTACAATAGCTGTTGACCTAAGATTAACCCCCTGCCTGAGAGCCACAGCCCCCGCGCCTAGGCTCCAGGGGTGCCTGCATGACTCCTTAGTTATGCTGACTCAGAAGTGGGCCCAACTGCTGGACCCCTTATTTAGCCTACAGGTTTTTTAGAGTCCTTTCATTGGGAGTTGGCAAGAAGACAGAAATAAAGTGGGCAGAACAGCTGCCATGAGTATTGTAGATGAGAGGCAGAGAGGTGAGGAAGGATTTTCACAAGTTTTGTTTTAGGTGAACAATTACCCTTCCACGTTGGGCATTTTCTTGAGGGAGTAAACAATGATTCTAGTTGCTTTGAGTCACTTTTTTTGGGTCAGTTCTTTACTTAGCATCTATTACTGTGTAAAATCAGGATCAATGGAACCCCAGTTATATTAAAATCTTCATTTTTGTTTTTCCCTAATACATTAAATAATAAGAGCTAACATCAATCAAGCACTTACCACCTGTCATCCATTCAATGAAACTTAACTGAACATCTACTACACACTAGGGACTATTCCAGGCATTGGGGGAAGAACAAAATACAGGACATTAAAACTTCCAGCCTTCATGAAGCTTATTTTTTATATAAGTAGAGAGATAAAGAACAAATAAACAAAAGACAAAGAATGACTGATGACTTCTTCAGACAGTGTGATCAAAAATTACCTTTTTGAAGATATTAAGCTGAGCTCAGATGATGTGAACAAATGAGTCATGTGAAGGTCTATGTGGCCATTTTCAAGATTTTTGAAACAGCTTGTACACAAGGGCCAATGTTGGCAGGTACTTGGGGTATTAAAAAGAGAAAGGCAGTTAGTGTGGTTGAATCAAAGGGACAAGACTCTGCAAATTAATGTCCAAGATAGAGGCATCTTGTGAATTCACTAACCATCATTTTATTATCATGTTATTTCCATAAATTCCCATAGGCAGAATTCCACTTGGAAACACTGGAATGCAATGCTTGGCATAGGGCAAGATGAAAATTCAGAACCCAAGAATCTGATTAGCCCCTGACTCTGAATAAAAAGGAGAGATGATAACAGCGAAAGCAGTTCTCTAATAGCTTGTTTAGCATGTAACCCTAGACCAACATTTGCTACTTAACTTTCCTCAGTTTTCTCATTTGGAAAATAATAGTGTTTATTTTATAAATTTATTGTGGGAATTATAAGAGATAATGTAAAATCACACTTAGTATATTATAGACATTTAAAAATGTTAATTATTAATTTCTTTTGAATTTTGCCAGATGCTTGAGTCAGCTTGTGTTCAGATATTAACATATAATGAAATTTTGGGCTAGAAGGAGGGTCTCTGGAATCTGCTTGTTCCAGAGAAACTTAACAGACTTGCCTAGGATCACACAGTATATGTAGGAGCTCAGACGGGATGTGGGTCTCCTGACTGTAATTTTATTTCCATCAGAACTTCTTGTTTAAAATGGAGTTGGCCCAATAAAGAAGCTGACTACTTAGTACACATGAATCAAGGTTGATATTTGGTTAGTTTTCATTTCTTCTGAAATACATTTTTTTTTTATGTGCAGAGAACATAACCAACCCCCATCACTATTATTCTGGTCTGAGTACAAAGGAAACAAGCCTGAATATTAAACCAGAGCCTCCTCCAGCCTAGAGATGGGACTCTAGTCTGAGATTAGTTCTATTTTGCTCATCAGCTTAATGATATTGTTGGTTGTTTTTTAATTAAGTTGCCCTTAACTGCTATACTGCATGAAATTTAAGAGCTAAGGGAAATACTTATTGTGTTCCAAAGTACATTAAAGTGAAATAATCTGAATTAGTTTTCTTTTAAAAGACTTAGATGAGGGCATTTCAGGAAACAGCTTTAAGGTGTTCTGCGAGGTAACAAGAGTCTGGAAATTCTTCCAAGTGTCTAGGATCTCTGGGCTCTGAGAATTAAATGCTCATCCTTCCAAAGTAAGGCCTGAGATTTCTTTGTGAAATGGAAATCATGGTCCTTGTAACCCAGAGAAGATAATAGAGGAGTCTTTTTACAAAGGCATTACCCAAATAGATGGTGGCTACTTCTAAGACAAGTATAAAGATGGATGTGCTCTTTATTCTTTCTCTCCAAGTTCTGTGCAGAGCAGGGGTGCCATTGCAGCTTCTTGGCTAGCAAAATTAATCTGAGATATCACTTCACCAAAATAGATGAAGTGAACAGAAGTCAGAAGTCAGCATGTTTCTATTATATTGGGAGACGATATTGCCTACTTCTGAGGAGAAAGTCTGATTAAAATAGTAATGTGAATTCCCAGCAGACCAGTTGTTTGCACAAGTGTATGTTATTGCTATTCCTTCGCAACCAAAGCTATACTTCAAAGTTACTGTGAATGGAGAGCTAAATGTCTTCTTCTGTCTCCTATATCTTAAGTGTGCCTTGAAATACTTGATTAAAATGAATGCTCTTGATATTCTGGAAACTCAGCTAACAGAGCTTGCCCATAGAGCGGAGAAATCAGATGCTTATTTTGGCCAAAGATGTTTCTAACAACTAAATAACTATATCATCACTCTAAGCAGGTCAACTAAAGCGCTCAATGCACACAGTAGCAGCAAGCCTATTGCTGTGATAGCAGACATAATATGGCATTTAACACTCTATTTTCTGACCAGGCATATGTATGAGACACCCAAGACATGAACATAGTGTGGAATTGTTGAATAAATAAACCTCTGCTTAAGAAGAGAATTTATAACCAAAATTAATAACAATCTGCAGTTAAAAATATTTAGGAGTTCCTATATATTTGCCCTATTGCCATTAAAACATAAATACAAAACAAAGCAAGGTGTCATGCAAATACTTCTTTAAACTAACTCAAATTGCTAGTTCCCCCTCCCCCCACACACAATAAGCTCTTTATTTCTTTGTTAGGATTATTTATTTCCACTCCTGAAAATACTACTCTGTTCCTCCTTTCCCATGCCAAGTTTCTATTAGGTCTTCTTACTGTTCAGAGGGTTTCTTGGGATAGCGATGCTAATGACCCTATAAAAAACATTCACATTTCAAAGGTGGATTATAACTTAATTTCCATGATGGTTTTCTCATTGAAATTTCTGGGGTGAACACTGCAAAAAAGTCTGCTCAGCAACCTCAGGTTAAATATTGCTTATTTGCTCATTCATTTAAATTTTGTATTTGAGCATCTTGATGCCAGAAATTGTGTTGAATACAAGGGATGCAACAAGATAAACATGCTCTCTTTCTCAGGTTTACCATCCCAAAGGGCAACAGAAAATTAGCAACCCAGCATAACACAGCATGACAAATGCTAATGATGGGTTAGGGTCAGTGCTAGCAGGTCCCCTTACTCAGACCCAGAAGGGTTCAGGAAAGACTGCCTCCAAAAAATGGTGATGGAATAAGAGAGGTAAAGAAGCAGTTGCAAAATGTTTTGGGAAGAGAAGTTTCAGGTGTATGTTCCAGGAAAAAAAGAGGGCAATGAAGAATGAAAGTAAGGAAGGGAAACTCACTGTTGATGGCATTCAGCTACTCTAATGGGGTCAAGAGAGCTAAACCAGGGATAGATCGTGAAAGGTTATATATGCCAAGTGAAGGGGTTTGGCTTTATTCCAAGAGTATGGGGAAGGCATTAAAGGGTTTTAGAGAAGAAGTTGGGAATGTCCGTGCACTGTGTCCTTGTGCCAACTTGGCACCTGGTAAAGTGATGACAGTTTAATAGACTATTATACTTCTCATAACCACTGACTGACTTTTTTTGTATAAAATACAACTTTTGTTAAAAGAAAAAACTGTCATGTTCCTAACATCAAGGGCTTTATAGATCACACATTCTCAGAGTCCCTCTCACTCTTCAGGTAAAGAAGTCAAAATTAAGAAAGGTGAACTGCCTCATCTGAGGCTCCATGGGTACTGAAGGATGGGAGCAGCCTGAAATCCAAGTTCTGGTTGGTCATTCCTGTCTGTGGCAACATCAAAGAGTAAAGTCTATGTTATTTGACTGATTTAGAAATTTTCTCCTATTATATAAACTGGGTTAAATGATTTTTTTTTAAGATTTAATTATTTATGCATACAGAACTGGGGTACAGATCAGAGGGGCAGGGGTGGTGAGAGGATTCACCAGAGACAGAGGGGGGGAGCAGAACAGGCAGATGTACTGAAGTACACTGCTGAGGGGAGCAGCGGCAGGTCAGGAGAGGTGTGCTGTGCTGTGTGGATCACCTCTGGGGTGGGGATCGAACTCATGCTGAAGTGGCTTTAGCTTCTCAGTGCTGTGCTTTAACCTGTTGCATCACCAAGGAGGTGAGTATTTTCTTACCAGTACATTTGAAAACTGAGGTGATCCCTTGAATGATCTTGATGAGGAATACAAGAAATATGAGTTCAAACTCTTGGTCTTGTCATTTCTTCACAAATCTACCATTTCTTTGCCTAAAAAGTATGAATGCTTTCTGCTCTGGTTACTTCTCAGGTCTTCTCTTGGGAAGGTTCTCATGTAAATGTGAATATTTAATAAGAATGGCAGCTTTCCTCCTGTTAGGAGGCTATGTCAGTGTAATTCTTAGCTCAGCCAGTGATACTGAGAGGAGAATCTTTCCTTCTATATACCCTTTTTGTTTCTGGCCCCAATTCTTGTGTCCCACATCACATGTAGTTGTCCTGCCTCCTTGTCACTATAATCTATAACAGTTTTTTAGTCCTCTCAAGTTTCCACTCTGTCACAGCCTTGATACTTTGACAAATACTGGTCAGGCATTGTGCACGATGCCTCTTGATTGGGGCTGTTGGTTTTTGAGGATACTGGAGAGGTAAAGTATTCCTTGCATCACATCAGGGCACACATGATGTCAACATGATTTATGGTATTTACTTTGAACACTCAAGGTGTTATCGGCCAGATTTCTCCACTGTAATGTTGTTAATGATTTTTTTTTTCTATTCTCTAGTCATTAGCAGTGAACTCATACTCACGGGGAGAGGAATTACGCTTCTCTTACAGAGGGAAGAGGTATCAAAGAATTTGCCGACATGTACTAAAACCACCACAGTAGTAATTATTTTGGGGGAGATACTCTTTGAATTTATATAAATATATCATTTATCAAACTTTGGCCCTAATTTTAGCATTCATCAGTGGATCTTGTCAATCGCAACTGGTGGTGTTCTAATTTCTATGTCCCTCACCTCTTCTATATTTACTACTGGAATTTTTCTGTAAGACATATTCACCCCTCTCTTCACTTACATATTAAAATGGTACCATTATTTATTTTATAATTTTGGTGATATTATAGTTTTTATATTTTATTACTAAAATTGCCCCAACTTTGATCATTGCTTCTAATAATCTTTCACACTAGCTTCTGTGTTCCGTTAACATATTTGCATCTTTTTTGCTTTTGAACATTTCCTTACTTTCTGATACTATATGATGCTCTCAGTTCATCTTGTATTCCCTTTCCCAGTCCTAAAGTCAGTCATCTTATTGAAAAATGGTATTCAGAAATCAAGGTATGTTCACTGCTAAAGAGAGAGAACTAGAAAATATGTGTGTATGTATTAAGCTGTGTATACATTTATATATACATGGGTACATCAGCTCGTACTGGTATTTCCAATTTTCATTCAGCACCAAAGGGTTCATTCAAACATTCACAGCAGGAAAATTTCTAATCAGAGGGAAGTTTTAAATAAAGAGCAATTTCTCAAAATAGGCAAGTCTATGTCAGATGAAGAAGGGAAAATACTTAAATGGTCATTGAGTTATTTTGAATAAAACCTCAGAAGGTAGCAGTAGATCATACTGACTACTTTTAACATGTGAGAAAAGACAGGCTCCAAAAAGGCCCAGCAACTTGCCTGAATCTAACACTTGGTAAGCTCTCGCTCTTCTAAATGTTCATTAACTTGGATGATCAGAGAGGGGAGCCTGCAGCCCGGGAAAATAAGGTTGAGTGAAGGAACAAGCATATCTGGTATGGCTGGCGGGCACCGGCCCTGCTGATGCAAAACACCAGCTCTCAGTGTAGGGTGGCCACCTAGCCTTTCTCCCCAGTAAGGTGCAGCACATGAAAGACTTAACCCTGCTTCTGCACTGTTGAGTAATTTTGTTCATCTCTCTGTACCCCTGTCTCCTCATCTGGAAAATGATTATAGTATCTTATTACCATAACAGGCAGTAACAATAGGTAAAGGAATGAAAAGATGAACGCAAATTGTTTTGCCTCATAAGCAGTTGTCCTTCTAGAGTTGATATGAGGATAAAAAAGAAATAATGCAATTGAAAATGCACCATATAAACACAAGTCTCTAGATGAATACATTTTAATATTCCAAAGAACTGATTACAATCTATAAAAAGTCTAGAAATTAGACAAATTCAAAAGAACCTCCTGAAAAGCTTCAGACTAAAGAAAGATTTGTTACCAGTACTTTCAGTATATCCAAGCAGCTTATGATATTAGTTCCAAATGTTGTACTTCTAGTTAATTGGGCTGTAACATAAACTCCTGAATGACAAGCCCATGCCTCCACAATGTTTTTAGATTTCCAAGAGGCCAGATGTTCTGGGTATGAGCTAGTAATTATTTCTGTGAAAGTTCTGTTTCTTCTTTCTATGAAAGTATTTTTCTATCTTTATGTCACATAAGACAATTTATCAGTCTGAGTAAAGAGGGGTATAATATGGGCTAACCACAGACACTCTGGAGCCAGACTGTCTGCATCCAAATCCTGTTTATGCCACTTACTAGTTGTATAAACTTTGGCATATTCAACTTATGACTTCTTTATGCCTCAGCTTCTTCATATGTAAAACTAGAAAATGACAATACACTATATATAGCCAGGGCTATTGCGAAAAGTGTAATAGATGTAAAGCATTTAAAATGATGCCTAGAATGTAGTGAAAACTTCACCAATAATCTTTCAGTAAGCTTCCTAACAAGGGGCCCCCAGGTTATGACTTCAGACTACTGGAGATAGCTTATTAGCATATTTAATCATGAGAAGAGGGGACTATGTCAAAGCTTGGCTACTAAAACTAACTTCATGTTCAATTTTAATTTTAGGGAAGAGTGTGATATGGAGTCTCAGCTTCTGCTTCAGGATTGGGGCCTCCTGGCCCAGCCTTCCTTCTTCCACTTTCCAACACATGCCTCTACTCTGAGTAGGGCAATTTCTCGTTCTCCTGACAAACCGATTCACATTTGCTCCCCTAGCTAAGTGGCTTTCCCATCTCTCCTACATTATTAGACGCTGTTTATCCTTAAATGCTGCTTCCATTCTAGGGTCTTCTTCAGTACCTTTCCTCAGGTAAATCTATGTTTGTAACTCTTTCATGTACATGTTGAGAAGTACACCACTCCAAACATGACTTTTGCCACCTCATCTGTGTATATTCAGTGTGTCCCCCCAACTGGATTGTGAATTCCTTGGAACAGAGCCGTATTTTATATATGCATCTTTTGCATCCTTCAGCAGTGGTTCTCACGTGGAAGGGGGGGGGGGAATTTGTCCCCAGGAAATAAATGGCAATGTCTGCATTCATTTTTGGTTGTCACAACTGGAGTGGTAATGCACCTACTGGGGAGAGAACAGAGATACTGATCAACAACCCACAATGTATGGACAGCCTGAACTTCTTCCATCATAAAAAATAATGACTTGGGGGCCCTCCCTGGTGGCGCAGCGGGTTAAAGCACAGCACTGAGAAGCTAAAGCCACTTCTGCATGAGTTCGATTCCCGCCTGCCCCGGAGGAGACCATATGGCGTGGCAGACCTCTCCTGACCCGCCCGCTGCTCCCCTCAGCAGTGTACTTCGTTGATCTGCCTGTTCTGCTCCCCACTCTGTCTCTGGTGAATCCTCTCCGCCGCCCCTGCACCTCTGGCCTGTACCCCAGTTCTGTATGCATAAATAAATAAATCTTTAAAAAAAAAATAATGACTTGGTCCAAAGTAGTGATTATACCAAAGTTGAAAAGCTCTACCTAGCTGTATCCAGGTCAGTGGAAAAGTAAGATTTATTCCAACTTTATGATTTTCTACATCTCAATGAACAAATCAATAAGTTTCACTCACATTACAGGGTCATATCCACTAACCCAGGGTTCTTTCCTTTTTATTACTAGCAATAATAATCATGAAAACAATAAAGGAAATTTTGTTTATGTTATTTGGATCTTGTGATATTAGTGTTACCCTTAGCAAAACCACTAGCAGTGACTATTTAATTCTCACCATGAATAAAGACAATGGCAACTCCTGGGCACTGAGACGATCATATAGGTCCGTGTGAACCTCCTACCTCGGTCTTGCTGTATAGACTCTGAATGTTTTTATCTACAGGCTTGGCCCAGGTTACTACCTTGGTTATTAGCAGCTGTCTCATGGCAGGTAGAGACTCAAGTTGATTTTTTGGTGCTCAGATCTATGTAAGGTGACTAGAGTAGATAGATCCAAGAATAAATGTTAGCTCTAGATTTCTAAGTGGCTTCTGGTTCCACCTTAAAATTTTAACATCTTCTACCTCTGACTCTTAAAAACTCAGCTCTCCAGGACATGGTCCTGCTCCTAGTGATTCAGTCAAGGGTCATGGACCCACTTCACCCCTCATGCTCCTGTTGGCACCATAGCATCAGAACCAACCTGAACACTAGATGTCTGTGCTTGTTTCCCTCAACGACCTAGAACAACTGGCCTCCTGGTATGAATTTTTCCCTCTTAGAGGTTATAGTTTTAACCTCTACTTTAAGTAATTTAAACTTAAGCCCAGCCCTACTATGACTTGATCATTTAGGAGTGAACATCTAAGCTAATGCCTCCATTTTGCTCCAGTCCATTTTATTACTGTGCGGGAATGCAGGAAGGCCCATGAAAAATTTGTACTTGAAATAAGTAGCTAAACAAATTTTAACAGCACAATAGATTGACTGTAGATAATCCAATAAATGATTCCTGACAAGTTCCTATTACATTCGTAGAGTTTGATGTCATTTGAATTTTCTTCTCCTGTAATGTTTCCATCATACAAATGTGATTAAGACTCAGGACTTCTTTACATGCAAAAAATAGAAAGGGATAAATAAAAGGACTAGCATCGTATCACAGCAAGCAACTCACTGGGCTGTATTTAATTCCAGTGTATTGAAGTTTTACTTTGGGAATTTTTTAATGACTTTACTATCCCTTCACAATATCTTGGTCATACTTTTTTTTTTCTTTATTTTTTTTTTAAAGATTTATTTATTTGTTCATACAGAACTGGGGTACAGGCCAGAGGCAAAGGGGCGGCGAGAGGCTTCACCAGAGACAGAGTGGGGAGCAGAACAGGCAGATCTACGAAGTACACTGCTGAGGGGAGCAGCGGGCCGGTCAGGAGAGGTCTGCCACGCCATGTGGTCACCTCCGGGGCAGGCGGGAATCGAACTCATGAGGAAGTGGCTTTAGCTTCTCAGTGCTGTGCATTTGCCCGCTGCGCCACCAGGGAGGGCCATGCCCCGGAGGTAACCACATGGCGAGGCAGACCTCTCCTGACTCGACCGCTGCTCCCCTCAGCAGTGTACTTCATAGATCTCTCTGTTCTGCTCCCCACTGTCTCTGGTGAAGCCTCCCCTCAGCCTCTGGCCTGTACCCCAGTTCTGTATGTACAAATAAATCTTAAAAAAAAAAAATTCCCTTGGGCCCTCCCTGGTGGCGCAGCAGGTTAAAGCACAGCACTGAGAATCTAAAGCCACTTCTGCATGAGTTCGATTCCCACCTGCCCTGGAGGTGACCACATGGCGTGGCAGACCTCTCCTGGCCCGCCTGCTGCTCTCCTCAGCAGTGTACTTTGTCGATCTGCCTGTTCTGTTCCCCACTCTGTCTCTGGTGAAGCCTCTCGCCACCCCTGAGCTTCTGGCCTGTACCCCAGTTCTGTATGCACAAATAAATAAATCTTAAAAAAAAAAAAAACCCAGTAAACAGCCAGTTATTAAAGTACAAAATTCACCAACAAATAGCCTTTGTAATCAAGTTAGTCCTTGAATTACAAAATTCAGATAGACTACCATTCACAGAATCATGCCTAATGATATGTTTCAAATAACTAATAGATCATGAGGAAAAACACAGAGCTTATTGTTTGCATTAAATCATAGTGATTTAGGATCAACTCACTGTAAACTACATCTGTAGGGCTCATAGGAAATAATGGAAAGGGCTCAGATGTTTACAACCATAATATCTATTCACTAATTTGATCACAGAATTGTAAAATCAGTTTTGAGGAAAATTATATATACACACAAAAAGTAGGATTTCTAGAATGGCTGAAAGAGGAGCCCACCAAATCTCTTCCCCTGAAAGCAAAGATAAACCTGGGTTGAAAATAACCATTGGAAGTTTCTGGAAATTGACCAAGCACATAGAACAAAAAGAAAATGATAATTTTCTACTACTTCAGCATCACCTGACTGAAGCTCTACTGCAGTCCCAGCAGATGGACAGGAAAGGGATAGACCCAAGGGAGCATGGTGGATGATTATTGTGGCTCTGCTCGTGGACATGGTGTAAAATTACACATTTGTAGAGGCCTGGACTTACAAATAAATGATATAAACAAGCAAACAGAAATAACTAAAACTAAATCAAACAAAAAATTGATCAGGTAAGTTTACATTACTTGCACAGGTCTTTATCCTCAGTCTTAGTCCTGCATTTAGTCTCCCTTCTAGTGCTTTACTCTCTTAATTTCTCCTGAGAATTCTTTGAAGGTAGAGAGAATTGTATGGACTTTTAAGGAACTTACTTTATGTGGGATTCCAAAAAGATGATAAACTCTACACTGGAGACTCATTCCTGCCCCACTAGTGACCCTCTTAACTTAGTTTCTTATTTTCTGTTCCACTTTTCCTGTTTAGTTTTCATTTTTTTGTCTGATGTACTTTGTGAGAACCTAAGCCCAAAATACTTAGCTCTCTTGGTTGGGTACCTGTAATTCCCAGGGAAAATGACTATGACATAGATTTAAGTTCTATTTCCAATTGCCACTTCAAACTATTAATTATGGACATTTTCATCTTCACAACACAGCTTCTTTCTATAGTAAAAGATGACCCATGATGTACTGAAGTTCTGTTTTTGTAAATACTGCTGTTTAAGTAAGTGATTGTAAGTTCTTTTGGAGACATCAGAATACTCCAAATGAACTAGAGACTATGTTTTCCCTAAACTTGGGAGCATGCAGGAAGCCACTTCAGGTTGGTACCAAAGACAACCTTTATAAGTTCTTGCCTTCCCTGATAACATGGCATACAACTCACCCTTGGCATGGTAGTCCATTTTTAAATTCCTAGGAAAAATAAAAACAAGTCCTTTTATTTATATGTGGCTGACATCTTTGCTCAACACCTAGTGAAATCTGCTCTCATGATAAGGACAGAAAGAAATTGTATCAGTTTAAAAACAACATTAACAAATATCTTAACGGGCATTCAAGCAAAGAAAGAGTGTGGGAGAGGTTGCTGCACTATGAAGTGAGCCTAGTTAGCTTTTCCCCTCCTTTGTACTTGAAGACAGCATTTGGGGTAGAAGGATGGTATTTCTATCAAGGGAGAACACCTGGGTGAGACTAATTCATCATAGTAATTCACATCTGCTCCCTCAAATGTTCTCTCTAGATACTAGAACATGCTTAGAAGCAGTGCAGTACAGATCTTGCCAGCGATTGTTGGGGTTGCACTGTGGCCATCATGCACCAGCCCCGTGACCTCACAATTTCTTTACTCTTTTTGCTTTTCTGAATCTCCTTAGCTACATAAATGAGATTATTTAGGTAAAATGTCCAACAATGTTCATATGTGCTCACATATGTCACTAACTGTCCTTCATTTTTGACTTAAGGGCTGTCTGGGGCACGTGCCAATAGTGATAAACCTGTCTTTCTGCAGGTACAGTAAAACATTTATAATTACAGTTTCTGACAACAACACAAAATTATAGGACTCATTTTGTAACTTAAGAACTCAAATTCTACTATCTGTTTTGGGGGTGGGGGTCAGAATCAAATGATAAGCTTTTTCTGGTGATGGTTTTACTCTCAAGTAACTTTTCAAAGATCAGATATCTAAGAGTAGCTGATCCACGCAAGATTCCATGGTCAGCCACCACCACCAACATGAAAAGGACAGGAGTTATTTCAGATCATGAGTACAGTTCCCCAAATAGAATATTTTAGCACACATGACTGTTCCCCCCACCCCACACCCCCAACTCCCTCACCAACTTCCTCCTCTGTCCTGAATGCCCGAATGTAATGGGATACTCTTCATGTCCAAATACAGGGCACTCATTGATGACACTAGGTTGGAGGGGGAGCTGCTCAGATTTCAGGCTGACACATACTCCACCTGCTGTGAAAGTCACTTCACACCCTGGCAGAGAGAAAAAAGCCCCACTCCACTCTCAGCAGTGTCCAGTGAAATCACTACCTGTGACTAATAGTCATGGAATCTCCATTATGACTCAGGCACCAAAAGCTCTTGTCTGGGCTCCCTGGAGAGGTGACAATCTCTATGGGAGAATCTGATCTTCCTAGCTAAAAATGCCAGGAAGGATACATAGGCCTTGCAATACTTTAATTAAATGAATGATTTTCCCCTCCCTTCTTCCATTGGTTTGTCCCTATGTTCCTATCTTCCTTCTCTCCTTTCTTTGTGTCTTATCAGAAGCTTTTGTACAAGCTGAGTCACATCTGCCAAGACTAAGATAAACAGACCCCAAACAAGAGATCCCACCATCCAAGAGCTATTTGCTGCTCAGTAGTAATTTTTCAAAGAACAGTGAAGGCAGTTCAACATTTGAAATTCCTGACGTAAAAGTTCACCGAAACCCAACTACTAATTAACTATATTTTATTTATTGCTGAAAACAGACCCTCTGCATCCTGAAAGACATTCTATCTAACTCAGAAAGTAAAAGAACATAATAGTAATGACCACAACTACATATAACCAGAAAAGTGAATCCTGAATGCAGAGATGCCCTTAATATCTTAAATAATGATTCTTTTAAGACCAACCCACTATTTGTACCCTCCACACATCAAATAGTTTGTTACACACTAAACTCACTCTTTCTCCACAATGGCACTTCTACCCCACCTTCAAACATCAGAGTGGTTTGACATCCAGGGACTAGGGTAGGTGACTGTTTATTTCTCAACTTGGGATGGTGTATTCACAAGAACTATTGTTTTTAATTCTTTAAATTGCATCTGTAAATTTTATGTTCACTTTTAGCTGATGAGATATGTTTTTTAAAAAGATCTAGAACCAAGTTAGACCAATTAATGTAAAAAAGCACGTATATCTAGGCCCCTCCTAGTAGTGCAAGGTGTTAAGATACAGCACTGTCATTATCTCCACAGCCACGCGGACTGAGGCAGGAGGTCTACCCCAGCAAGGGAGCTGACCCACATGTGCAGCATGTGTCTAGCTCACATGTCTAGCTCACCTCTGCTCTCCTTAGCAGTGGATTTCAGTAGATTTGCCTGGTCAACTTCTCACTCTGTTTCTGGTGAATTCTGCGACCCTCGCAATGTTGGTCTGTATCCCAGCTCTTGTATAAATCAATAAATCTTTTAAAAAAGCAAATATGTCTATTGTGGACAGTGCTACTGAATTTTCACATTTTTACAAATAAAGTTTGAGAATATATTATTTTGTAAACTTTGAGAAATCTGCATTAAATGATTACTTCATTTTCAAAAGAGGAGGTATCAGCTACTATAAAATGCTACCTTTTAGGTAATATTCAATTTTAAATGCAGTTGTTGTTTTTTAGTGTTTATTATTAATTTTTTAAATAGGTGCTTTTAATTGAAAACAGAAATTTAAATGGAATGTTGGTAAAGACATTTTAAATATTACCCTCTCTTTTAAACATGGTGTTTTAGCTCTAAAGCTCAGGTGAATTATGGTGTTTTATCCCTAAAGAAAAGCTTTCCATAATGGATGTCACTGTGTGCTTTGCACACACAGAATGATGTGGGTAGTTCTGAGAGGCTCTAGGGAAAATTCTCAGATCAGGCAACAGAATGGAATGACAAATCACTTTCTTTTCTAATTATTATTTTTTTAATTATGAGGTAACAATGGTATACAATACTGTATATGATTCAGAGATATAGGATCACATCTCTTCATTGCTATGAATGTTACCATAGCAATTTTATAGTTTTAAATGGAAAGGTTCCTATGCAAAGCTGCTAACAAAAATATTCAGCTGTTTACCTTAACACACAAGGTAGAAAATTAGAAATATAATTCAGGCACATGCTGCAGGCATCTCATAAATGATGGAAAATTTAGGGAGCATCTCAACTCTCCACCTCATTAACCTAATCTACTAGTGTTTTATAAATAATTTGTTTCTAATGGTAGTGTGCCAAAAATTTGCAGATGATTTATTTTTTGAAAAGTATTAAGTTATGGTGGGTTAAATTATAGGGGATGCATATAAATTACATTCACCTGCATGCCAATATGTTTCCTTGGGTGGAGAGAAATGCTCAAAGATACATCTGACTTTGGCATGAGCATATACAGCAGTCCGTCTTATTTGTGTAGTAAACTGTATTTTCCAAAAATGGACACTACAGTATTTCTAATACCACATGCTCTTCCAGGAACTTTCCATTTCTCTATCAAGAGATGGAGTCTATTTACACTGCCATTAAACCTGCGTAGCCTTTGCAACTGTTTAATTGAACAGAATACAATGTAGGGACACTGTGTAATTTCCTAGGGTGGGCCACAAAAGATAAGGGCCTGCCTGATTTTCTCTCATGGTTACGTGCTTTGAGAGCACTAGTTGGCATGGTCTAGCTACCCTGAAGCTGTCATGCTGGAAAGACCACAAAGAAAAGCAAGCACCAATCTTCAAGTTACGATTTGAAATGCATTACATCTTTATCACTGATCAATGATGCTGATTAGTAGGTAGAGTTATAAAATTATTTGCAAAAAAAATCCTTTGATATTTTTGACTGCACTATTGTCAAAGAGTCTCTGAGATGCAGGTTAATCACTTCTGCATAGAAATGAAACTTACATGCGGTACATATGAATAATCAAAAACGATAAACTCACACCATTTGTGGCAACATGAATGGAGCTAGATATTAAATATTTATTTCACTAAGCCAGAAAGAAAAAAAACAACAACTACTGGATGGTTTCACTCATAGTAGGAGTGTAAGGGATCAGAAAAAAAAAATGTAATGAAGTAAAAATGAAAATCAACAAACAACTGGCCCTCCCTGGTGGCGCAGCGGGTTAAAGCACAGCACTGAGAATCTAAAGCCACTTCTGCATGAGTTCGATTCCCGCCTGCCCCGGAGGTGACCACATGGTGTGGCAGACCTCTCCTGACCCACCCGCTGCTCCCCTCAGCAGTGTACTTCGTCGATCTGCCTGTTCTGCTCCCCACTCTGTCTCTGGTGAAGCCTCTCACTGCCCCTGAGCCTCTGGCCTGTACCCCAGTTCTGTATGCACAAATAAATAAATAAATCTTTAAAAAAAAATCAACAAACAACTATAAACCAGAGATAATCTAAGGAGATGGAGAGGGGAATAGGTTCAAAACTGGGGTAGGAAGAGCACATGGGACTATGGTGATGTCACATGGGTGAATTGGTGATGGGAAGTCCAACAGAGATGAAAAAGTGTACAAAATGGAGGATGATGTTTTATATATATATATACATAATTAAAAAAAGAAATGAAATTTATTCCATTGCTCTATTTATCTATTTGGTTTAAGGTTTATGTTGGTATCTACAATATGCTATCAGATGTTCTCAAAGTCATTAAAACTAAAATGAAATGACTGAAGTCTACATAATGTCATCTACTATCAGATGTTAGAGGAATTAGTGGAAGTAATCAGATTTTAGAGCAAAATAAAATTCACTTACTATTGTGATTCTAGGCAAGTCCCATAAACTTTGCTGAGCACTTTTATTGATCTATAAACAGTGCTTATCTTGTAGCGTGGTTACAGAATTAAGTGAGTTAATATATAAAAAATACTTAGCATGCCTGGTTCATAATAGACAATCAATAACTTCCTTCCCTTAAATGACAGGCTAGTTCGGCAAATCCAGGGACCAGAAGCCCTCCAGAGAAGTCAGGCTCAGCTTCCTATCTGTGAGTTCTGTTCCAACTTTTGAAAGTGGGATAAGAACAGCTCACTGGAGTTTCAGATTTTGTTTGTTTTTATTGCTTCTTAAGTTGTATATGAGCAAATTTAACTTAGCATTCTAACCACTGCTTTTCCCTTTGTTTTCATCCATCTTTAGCAGTAAAAAAAAAAATTTAGAGGTCATTGGGGGAATTTAAGCTATAACTCATGTTTGAGCTGAATTATTGACTAGTTCAAAAAGGAGCAAAGAAAAAAAATTGTCAATAAATAAATAAACTATCCAAAACAGGCACCCTAGGAATCTGAGAGCTTTGGGTCAGCATCCTCAAAATATACATAACAAAACAATGTTATGGGGAAAGCAGAGTGAGCTATCCTTCTGGTATCTTCATTTGGCTTAAGCTCAGTCCCTGAGTGCATGACAAAGTTCCTTGGGCGTGGACAAAGTATATAATCATGATGAGCAAAGACCTGTTTCCCATTTGTGATCTCAGGAAATGATTTTTCAGACCCTCGATTCTTCATCTGTGAAGCTGTGGGATTAGACTGGGTGATCAAAATATGTGATAACTAACAAGGACCACTAAATCACCTCATCTGACACTTTCACTCTCACTTTCAGTGAGGATTGAGGCCCAGCATGGCTCTATTACCCCACCCCTTTTGGTTAACAGGTTATGGATTGGCATCCAACATTTTCCAGTTGTCATTGATACTTAATCCACAAAACCCTAGAGAGCTTTAAAATGTTTTGATCCTGATAGTAATGAGGAAAGGGTATGCATTCCTATTTAATTAGTCAAAGATTACTCAAGAAGTTGAATATCTCCTACTTCTCTTATCAATGGAGGACCTGTTATTGTCATGGATAAGAATCCACCCTTAGAAGTACATTCTCTAGACCTGAAAAGCCTCTGTAGTACTTTCTCTGTAGTATGGCGGGGATGAATTCCAAAACCCACATGGGTAATGTCCTTCAAAAATGGCAGGTATCCAACAAGAACTGATGAACTTCTGTGCTCTATTGCCTCCTGGTAATGGAGAGACTACTGTTATGAGCCAAACAGATCCAAGCAAGGGGCAAGATAACAAATCCTGACAAGATGAAGCGGGGGGGGGGGGGTCCTTTACCCTTTCAAATCATTACCTTTCTGCCTATCCTGGCATAGTACTTTACATATCCTATCTGAGAAAAAGATGAGTTCTTCAAGATTAACAGTTCTGACCACAGGTGAGTATATGGAAGATTTGTCCAAAGAAATACTTCTATAGGTAAAGGGGAAAGTGAGGTATCTTGGTCCATTTGCTGTAGAAATCTGAAACAAGTAGTAAAGGAAGGAAATCTTATTCAAGTTAACATAAACCAGCCATGTTGGCCTAATAGAGATGAACTTAATTAAGAATTAAACTGGAGTTTGAATCATTCACTAAGGAAAAATAGAAGCTAGAGCCAAATGCAGACAATGAAATAACAAAAAAAGATAAAGAGGGCCCTATAACCAGGAAATGTACTGATGTAATGGAAAGTCAGCATGGAGTACAGGATCGGAGGAGCCCACGGAGGCAAAACTATTAATGTTGTCACATTTTTATCTACTGCAAAAACAAAGAGGGGTGTGTTTGGAAGCAGAGGTGGAGATGATAGTCAAGCAGATAGGTAAGTTTCCAGGACAGCACAAATACAGTTCAAATGGAAATTTCCTTTTTATAGTTTCATGTTAATAAGCAAGATTCTCTATTAGTCTTCTCAGTCAAGGCTTCCAATCTGAGCTATGTGGGAGTGAAGAAAAGCAGCCAGGGAGGCAGTCTTCTCTCTGCTGTCTAGTGTGGTAGCCATCACCAGCCATATGTGTTTACTGAATGCTTGAAATATACTGACTAATGTGCTAAAGAACTGAATTTTGGTTTAACTTTTACTTAACTTTAAAGTTAAATTTAAAATCAGAAATACACTGATTCAGTAATTGGAAATCTCCTAAATATGTTTGGAATGGTAGAGGTATATGAAACTATTTTCCAACTGTAAATAATCTGAATACAGATAATTTTTTGCAAAAATTTAGTGTCCAAATATGAGATGTGCTATAAGTATAAAACAAACTGGATTTCAAAACTCAGTATGGAAAAAGGCAAAATATGACATTAATAATTATTACATATTAAAATGTAAATTTATACATAAATAGTTAAATTCAAGTCACCTATTTTTACTTTTTTAAGGTGACTAGAATAAACTTAACATTTCATTATGAGGTTCATGGTTAGCTCATATTTTTATTGGAGAACACTGCCCTAGATTCTACAGAATCTAGGCAAGAATGCCATTTTTTAAGTTAAAGAACATTAAAGCCAGTAGTATTTTGGTTTCTTTACTAAAATCATGTTAGGGAAAGGTTATGCCATCTGAAGAACCCAAAGGCAGTCTAATTATACTTTCCCTGTAATTTAAATTTGGACATTTATTAATTCATATCTATCAGCCAGCATCTGATCAATTCTAAAGTAAAAATGATACTGAAATACCAAACTGTAGAAACTGACCAAGAGAGTAAGCCCTGAAACAGAACACAGTGATCCCTATCCTGGCTCTTGAGACATTCTTTGCATTAAAATACTTGAGAATATTTTTTGTCAGTCTTCTGTTTTGTTAGTCTTTTTTTGTTGTTGTTGTTTTTGTTGGTCTAAATGTTTTGTTAGTCTTCTGTCACAATATCCCCAAAAGGAAACAACACAAAAAGAAATAATTACATATAACTCTAATATATATGTTAATATTCCTCTGAACACTAGCCAGACATAAAGCAAATATAATTTATACTTTATATGCACACATAAAGCCTTTGGTTAAAGGTCCCCTTAATATTTGTGACCTAAAAAATGGAATATCTTTGACCTACAGCACGACTGACTGACAGACTAAGCCCATATAATCATCACAGGTACCTTGCGATCTTCAATCACCCCCAGAAATTGTACTCATTGAGAAGAGCTTCCATGCTCTAGAGAGGCATAGGATACCTATAGCTCCCTCTGAAAAGCTCAGTAATCAACTAATCATAGAGAAGTAAAGCAGCATGTTCAAGGTTCAATACTTACTAAAAGCTTCTTATTTCTGCGTGGGCCCTGAGTTGTCACTCTCACTCTGCCACTAGATACACAGGACACTTATTTATGAGGCAGCAAGCCCTTTATAGCTTAAGGTCAGCTTATTTTCCTCCATTAGAACAGAACCTTATGACCATAATAGCATAATTCACTAACAAATCTTTGATCACAAACTTTATGAATTAAAATGCATAATTTTACTCAAAACCCTACCTTCAAATTAAGTATCTATTCTCACTAAACACAACTATTTCAAACCTCCATTTATTTATTCCAGTCTAGCTGGCAGTTTCCATAACTTAATTCTAAGTAGTAATTTCTCCAAGTCTTAGGTCTTCAGAGTTCATCATGTAATTTTCTGGAGTCAAACTATTCTTCCTGAACTTAGCTTCAGAAACCATTAGTGTCATGTGACACTAATGGAACCTAAGGCCTCATCTTCTGGGGTCTTTCATCCTTTCACTGTCTTTCTACCTTTCCCTAGGGGGAGGAAAACCTCCCCCCCTAGAGAAACTTGCATTTTGTTCCTTCCCCGCCATGGCTTACCTCTGCTCCACAGCCCATTCTGGGCTCCCATTCCCAAGCAGAGAGAATCACAAGAATCAGCATGCACAGATGCTTTCCTCACTCTGTGGTCCTGTTCCAATCAGGGAAGCATTCCTATGGCAACCAACATTCACCACATCTCACTCCCCTTCCCTGAACATTCCTATTTGCATGGCAGACTTTTGGCAAGAACACTGAATTACTTTAACTTGCCTAGCAACTACTAGTCTGTTCCAGTCCCTCTAAGGGACTTAGCTTTTTTTACCTTTATCATTTATCATTCAGGGCCTGGTTGGCTGCTGAATGCAGAAATGGCAGCCAGGAGCTGCCACATTAGACTCCATCAGTACTGGCCCTTAGTACACATCTACTGGGAGACAGGAGCCTCCTCATACTGCATGGGGAAAAAAAAGCAATACAAAACAAAACAAAAACACCAAGATTGACCATAATCTCAAGATGATGACCCCAAAGGAGACAGGTGTAAGGGGATCACTCTGGGCTAACTACAGGGAAATTTCAATTCTAAGAGAAACTCTCCTTGGATAGGTTTTATCTGCCTTCCTTAGAGTAGAATTACTGGCAGTATATATTCAGCCATTTTATACTTTAGACTGTCCTGTTGATGTTCTCTAACTAGTTAAAAACCAAATTTTAACCTTTAGGTTGTGATATTTTACTCATTTAGGTAATTTTAATATCAGGAACTATCATGGTCCCAAATTATCACATAGCTCCCTCTTGGTGAGTTCTATTTTTTTTAACTTAGCCTTTAGAATCTATACAGTACTGTAAATGGCTTAAAGAATGAATAAGACTATTTTAAAATTAATCAACATCTTACTCAGGAAACACTGTAACACTGTACAAGCCAAGATTACATTTTCTCAAAAAATATTCAATGTGTCTATAACTTGGGTCCCTAAAATGAAGTAGTTTCTCTGAAAGAGAAGTTTGAAAGGAATAAACTGAGGTTTCTGAGCTCTTGGGCTTCTCTTCGAATATTTTAATTTTTCTTCCTAACAGGATTCTATGCTTGCCTTCTGCCCTTTCAGAACTGAGCTAACAGCCGGTTCGATTCTTTTTTCAAAGAACAAGCCAGATCTTAGAGAACAACAGAGGCGATAACCACTTTCCACAACAAAAACAAAACCACTGATGCTGAAGGGGGGAGTCACCAATGAAGGATAGAAATAGAACTCAAAGTCCACACTGATGGACACTGTGCATTCTTTATCAAACAGCTTCTTTCAGCTAGCAGGAACCAAAAGATATATTTTCTATGACTTCAATTTTTTAATTTATTCAAAAATTCATTAACTTAAAACATTATTGAAATTAGCATTGGATTACAACTACATATAGGTTTTAGGTATACATACAGTATTATACATACAGTACATGTGACAAAAAGTCTAGTTTCTATCTACCATAAGACAATTTACCATCTTTACCCAATTTACCTGGTCCATACAATTTACCTGGCCCAACTGATTCCACACAGGTGTAAACCTGTATTACTACGCCCTCAATCACGTCCCCTCTGGAAACCACCATTCTGGTGACACAATTTAAGGGTTTGTTTTTGTTTTGTTTGCTTATTCATTTGCATTGTTTCTTTGTCATTTACATTAGTGAAAACATATGGTATTTTGTCTTTCTCATTTGACCTATTTCTTTTAGCATAATACTCTCCTGGTTCATTCATGCTGTTGAATATGGCAAGATTTTGTCTTTTCTTAACAGCTGAATAGTATCATTTGTAAATGCATCTATCCCATCATTTCTATCCATTCACCTCAGATTGTTGGCACTCAGATTATCCTAAGAAGAGGTTTTTTATTCACTTCCCTGACTTAATAAGGATAATTTTTGATTTTTAGATCCAATTTCAATGATACAAAGTAATCACTCAGTAAACATTTGTTGAACTGTAAACACAGCAGTAACTAAAAATGTAAATTAAAATATCGTTTTCAACTATCCAAATTGTAAGCAAAAATTTTTGTCCTGTCCAGTGCTGAGAAAGGTGTAGAGAAATATGACATTTTTATACACTGCTGAAAGTATATAAAGGAGCAGTAATTTTGGAGGACAATTTAGTATGCTTAGTAATGGTAAAACGGCACTCTTCTTCACTAGTAATTCCCCTGCTTTGAATGTATCCTTCAAATATATTTATAAAATATGAAAAGATGTCCAAAGATGTTTATTGCAGCATTGTTTCCAACAGAATAAAACTAGAAAGAACCCAAATGCTGATAAATAGAAGGTAAATTAAATTATGCATACAGAGTATTCTGTATGCATTGATATGGACAGATATCCAAGATACACTGATAACAAACTATACTGCATAGGAAATGGCACCTGTGTTTCCAGATACACATCTATAAGTACAGATATTTACCCATGTGTAATATATGGATTTGTGTGTGTATGTGCAGGATTTATAGAAATCTAACACTGGTTGATTTTAAATAATGATAGTTGGTAATCCGAGAATATGGAGGAGGATTTTTATTTTCACTTTAGTTTATCAAAATGTTGACTAATTTCAAAACAATCTTATACTTAAAAAACATGCTAATCATACACAATTGCTGTCATATGATTCGTTTTTGAAAAAAAAACAGGTTATTTTTTACTTCATCTAATTTTTAGTATTTCAAAATGAAAATTTCCCCCATCCCTTATATACTTGACTCTC
Source organism: Condylura cristata (assembly GCF_000260355.1). NCBI lineage: Eukaryota > Metazoa > Chordata > Mammalia > Eulipotyphla > Talpidae > Condylura > Condylura cristata. The sequence goes on along the minus strand of NW_004567115.1, from coordinate 34,356,435 downwards.
CCTCTTTCTCCCTCCCTTTTTTTTTTTAAAAAGATTTATTTATTCATACAGAACTGGGGTACAGCCAGAGTTGCAGGGGCAGTGAGAGGCTTCATCACAGACAGAGTGGGGGGGGCAGAACAGGCAGATCAACGAAGTACACTGCTGAGGGGAGCAGCAGGCGGGTCAGGAGAGGTCTGCCGCGCCATGTGGTCACCTCCGGGGCAAGCGGGGATTGAACTCATGCGGAAGTGGCTTTCGACTCTTAGTGCTGCGCTTTAACCCGCTGCGCCACCAGTCTCCCTCCCTTCTTACACTCAGAAGCCTCATTTTATTAATATCAACTAGTTTTTATAAGTATTTTGCTTCTTTGAATTGTCTACTATGCAATTTCCCAGTATTGTCTTCATCATTTTAACTTGTGTTACTGGACATAATCTCCTTGAATGCCTTCCTTTTTGCTGTAAATGGTAACATTTCACCTGTCCTTATGGCTGAAAAAATACTCCATTGTGTGTCTTAATTCAGTCCTCTATCTGCAGAAACTTAGGATGTTTCCATGCCAGCAGGTTATTTTCACCACTCAGGTATACTAGTTAATTAATATAAGAATCTTTAAAATTATCCAGAACTCTTGAAGCTAGCAAGGTATTTCACAAGAGAAAGCAGCAGCTCACACAAATGTTTACAAAGATAGTACTTTTAATGCGGTGGACATAGAAAATATATTAAAAATTTAGTAAAAAAATAGAGCTATGTAAATTAAGATAAAAATTTGTGAAAACACATAAATACACAAAAACAAACAAAAAATAATGATTTCTTCCTGATTCCTTAGCCTTCATTTTGAGGTGGCAGGAGCAGAGAAGTAACTCTTTTTGCTAAATCATAAATCATAATTGCGAATCCCAATTAAATAAAAACAAAGTTTTAAATGTGTCCTTTTTGGGGTGATCTTTTTTGCTGTGGGTCATTCTCACAAGGGTGAAAGGGTATCTCATTGTGGTTCTGATTTGCATTTCCTTGATGATAAGCGATAAACATTTTTTAAAATGCAAAAAAGAGACAGCTGAAGAGAAATTTCCCTTCGTCATTATATATAAACTCAATAACAAGAAAATGGGAAACACTGTGTAAAACTGTTTCAACTTCTAAAGATTAAAATGGACACTCCATTTCTTAAAGATCGTTAAATTTCCATTTCCATATTATTCACAGTCTCTCAAATAATTCCTCCTATCTTTTCCTTACAAACTCATTAAAAAATTTTCCGTTGGTGCTCAATACAAACCTTCAGAATGCTCCTGACATCATTTTAACTACCTATTGTTCTTACAGGAAATTTTTGAAAGTCAGACATAATGACTGTTGTGACTGTTTTCTGTAACACGAAGTGAAGTTTCTGTCAAAAGAAGTGCTTTCTCCATTTTTATCACATGTAAAACAAGATGCTTCTATGGTGCTTCATAGACAGAGGACCTTCTTTGAGACTTGAAAATGTACTAAACAAAGTAAGAAAGAATAAATCAAAGTGACAGATAAATTTGTCGGAGTTTTCCCTTTTTAGTTTTAGCAAACTATGTGACTTACTTTCCAATTAGTACGGATTCTTTGGTCAGAGAACTGGCATTTTAACGTACAGCTATTAGGGGCAGAATCCAGATACTAACTCAACAAAGTAACAAATATTAAAAAGTTGGAAGTTGGTTCTTACTTGAAATAGTCTAGATGATACTTAAGTGGATATCAAACATGTTAATTACAATAATCACCAAGATTCCATATCTCTAATTATGATTGAGAGGTTGACGCTTTTTAGAAGTCTACTGGTCAGAGGAGCACAAAAGCTCATATTTATGGAGTATATTTATGGAGGAAGCAGTATATTTATGGAGGAAGAGTCTTGGACCAGGATTCAGAAGCACTATGTTCAACTACTATATACATCATACATCTGACAAAGAGCTGGTATACAAGATATGTAACAAATCAGCAAAGTCAACAACACAATCAAAAAAGGGCAGAAGAGCTAAATAGAAACTTCTCCAAGCAGAGATGGCAAACAGGTACATGAGAAAATGTTTATGACTTATCATCAAGGAAATGCAAATCAAAACCACAATAAGATACATTTCACTCCTAATGCAGATGGCCAACAGGCATATGAAAAAATGTTCCACATCACTTGTAATAAGGAAGATGCAAATTAAAACCACAATGAGATACCACCTCACCCCAGTGAGAATGGCACATCTTCAAACAACTAGCAACAACAAATGTTGGCGAGCATGTGGAGAAAAAGGAACTCTCCTGCACTGCTGGTGGGAATGCAAACTAGTACAACCACTATGGAAAACTGTTTGGGGGTTCCTCAAACTGCTAAACATGGAGCTTCCCTACGACCCAGCAATCCCACTCCTAGGTATCTACCCAAAAGACACAAAAACACTGATTGAAAAAGATACTTGTACCTCCATGTTTATTGCTGCTTTATTTACAATTGGAAAAACATGGAAGCAGTCCAAATGCCTAGAAGTAGATGACTGGATAAAAAAGATGTGGTACATATATACAATGGAATATTACTCAGCAACCAAAAAAGAGAAACACATGTCTTTTGCAGCAACTTGGATGGAGCTGGAAAAGATCATGCTTAGTGAGATAAGCCAGAAAGAGAAAGAAAAATACCGGATGGTTTCATTCATAGCAGGAGCATATGGACCAGGCGATAAAATAACAAAAATAATGAACAACCATATACCAGAGACATTTTGTGAGGGTGGAGTGGGGAATGGGATCAAAAACGGGGGGGCGGGGGAGACAAATGCACGGGACTATGGTGATGGCACATGGGTGATTTGGTGATGGGAAATCCGCAGGGATTACAATGGAGATGGGAAAAAAAATGTACAAAATGATGTAAAAATAAACTTTTGTAATAAAAAAAGATACATTTCACTCCTGTGAGAATGACCCACAGCAAAAAGGATCAGAAAACACAAATGGTGCCAAGAATGTGGAGAAAAAGGAACCTTCTTATTCTATTTATGGGATTGTAGACTGGTTTAATCCCTTTGGGAAACAACATGGAAGGTTCACAAATGCCATCCCTAGGAATCTACCCAAAGAATGCAAAAAAAAGAGAGAGAGAGAGAGAGAGAGAGAGAAAAGAAAAACCCATCCAAATGGATTTGTATAATACTTCTATGTTCACTATACCCAAAATACCCAAGTTATGATAACAACCCAAGTGGCCAAAGGACAAATCAGTAGAAAATTGTATTATGCATACACAGCAGGATACTACTCAGCTATAAAAAAAAAAAAAAGGATGAATTTTTACCATTTGCAAGTATATGGATGGAACTGGGGGTGATAACGCTAAGAAGGAGGAGAAAAAATACTGGCTAGTTTCATTTACATGTTCAGTGTAGAGAACCAAAACAAAGGTTTGGGCAAAACCAAACAATAACAAACCCTAGAAATCCAACGGCAGCGGAACTGAGGCTAGGAGGCAAAGTAAGAAGGAGACACAATGGGTTATGGTGAAGGACAGTCGGTATTTTGGTGCTGGCAGTGCTGTGGAGACACGTCTGAGGAGGCACAACCCTATGCCTCTGAATTAGTGTTGTAAACAAATGTTCCCTCAGTAAGATAAATAAAAATAGGAGTGAAAATACACATTGGAAAACTGTTGACTCATGTAACAACATGTCCTTATTAATCAAAAATTAATAAAAAATTTCTCTGAAAGAAAACCCTCAAGATGTGTGAACTGTTAAATCTTCATGTATTAAATGTTCATTGAGGGTCGAGCATGGTGCAGACACTGTCTTCTGAATCTCATTTTGTTCATGCAATTCCAGAAATCTCTTAGGTTTCTTGGGGAAGAAGTTGTTTTCTACTTTGGACTGGAATGTGGTGATAGTTATAACTAATCACCTCCTCCCCTAATTGACTTCTTATAAGCAAATTTTATCTGTATCAAATCCTTAGCAATTCCATGTAAGTGTCAAGACATTTTTTTATTTTAGGGTAAGCAAAGAAAACTGAAAATCCTGTTCAAAGGATGTAATTGTATTAGACTGTATCCAAGGGATTAAGGGGCGTGTAATTAATTACAATGATACGTTACTGATTAAAGAAAGATATGTGTAACAATACTGAGCTATGGACAAGTTGTAAAGAAATGAATATTTACTAGCAACTCAAATTAAATGCTAATAAAACATTACTAGGTAAGAAAGATTTTCCTAGGACTTGAATAACTAGAATAATTCTGTTAGGATACAGATATATA
>NW_004567115.1:34255354-34352056 GCF_000260355.1 Condylura cristata | reverse complement strand
GTTGAAAACTATTATTGAGTGACTTAGTTGTTTTTATATATATATATATATAGCCTTTGAAAACAGCTCTTCCTCTCAAGCAAATTACTATGTTCCATAGCAAGCTTATTTGCATTATTCATGTGCTGTTTGGGACCTTTCCTCATAGTTAAACTCAAGTAAACTTCAGACTTACATGAAGAAATTCTCTAAGACCATGCATTACTGGTGTACAAATGGATACCATTGCTGAAAAGTCAGGGTTCTGTGACATGCACTTATTTTAAATGTAGCTATATATTCTACTATTCATTCAGGTTATCAGGAGAGATTTTACTTTGCATACAAAGCAGAAAGGAACTTTGAATGAAGGCAATGTGTTGAGTGGGGCTGGAGAGTGGGTGGAAGGGAGTACTTAATTTTTTTCCTGTTATCTTCTTTTTTTCTGTGAATTTGGTATTCTGGGATACACTCCAAAAATTCACTCAAACTGAAAAGCCTGAGATACATCTGACAACCTCTTTGGAAGAAAAGCACATGTGTAAATGCCTTTTCCAGTGTGTGTAGAATCATCAAACTTTAGTGAATGGAACTAGCACATTTTAAAGCACTCCAAAGACCACAAGGAACAATGTGTTACTTACTTAATGTGGGTGTCTTTATTTTATAGGTTAAGAGGTTAATGATAAGATCAATGTAATACTGTTAGAAAAATTATACAAGTCCATCTTTGAGTCCAATCATCCCCCTCCTGGCTTGTGACAGTTGTCCCAGACTCTATTACCTCAGTATCTAACAAGGTCTTTTTACAGACCCCGCCCTCACCCCCACTCTCCCATATCTTTATGTTAAACTGGCATCTGATCTATTTGTATCCATGGGAAGCAAGGATTCTGGTGGAGAGTTGGTGGCCCACTTCTATCTCACTGGGTTTCACAAAGGACCAAGTAAGTACCAGAGACAGCAACTTTTTGATGTCAAACATGTTTCTGTTTACATCTGCTTCTCTACTACTGAAAAAAATGGTGTGCGGGCAAATCACCTCTTGTTCTGAACTTCCACTTCTTAGTAAATTTAAGATGTGCAGTGGGGCCAGGAGAGGCTATTCTTGTAAACAAGACAACTGAAAAGCATTTTACAAACACAAAACTTAATAGAAGTGCTTAGTTAAAATGCTTCCCTTCCCCAACACTGTATGTTCCTTTTCCCTTATTTTGGAAAGATATCATTTAAAGACTCATGGGTACTATAACAATCATAAGAAATATATTAACATTGGGGAGATTATTTCTCACCCCAGAGATCACAAAAATATGATGTTATAGCATTTTTGGTTTGTGGAAATCTTAGGTTGGAAAGTATTAAGCAGACTTAATACCTGAATGGGTATCAGAGTGCAAGAGGGCTTTATACACAGCTGGGTGTGAGATCACTGGTGAACAAACAGCCAGGGACCAGAGAACCTAGTAAGTGATAAATAGCTAAGTCCATGCTGCTTCTTTCCCCCAGAAAAGCTTAGTAAACACTCAAGGAGGGCAGTATTAAGTAGCTACCTCCTCCTCGTCATGTGGGAGAGGACTTTTGTGGGTTGAGGAGTGGCAAACCTCACATTTGCTGGTTACTCTAATGAGCAGCTCTACTGTTTAAGCGAAAAAACTGTCATCAACATGGGTCTCAAGGATCACTATAGAGATTTGTGCATGTCATCTTTTATTTCAAACCTCCAGTCTACCCAATTCAACCTTATAAGTCTTCATTTAGCATTTATTATGTGTAAGGCATTGGTGCCTCCTGACTTTGGATTTAGAGCAAATCATGACAACTCTGCCACAAGAAAACAGACAAAGACACATACACCCTACATCTTAGCAAGTGCAGTATAAGTGAACCTGTTGAGAATGTCATTAGGAAGCACCTATGAGGTCAACAATGATTACCATGACAGCCATGTCACTGCTGCTTTTGGCTGTGAGTGCAAAGACTTGCAATCTGAGTCTCCCTTGGGAAGTTTCTGTTGGCTTTTGTGGGAAGCCTATATAAACTTGTTGTCATCTATCCTACAGTTCTGCTTTTGTCTCTGGTAGAAAGGAAAACAGTTTTTATTAAGTTCGGTCCAGACACAAAAAAGAAAGGTTGAAAACTATTATTGAGTGACTTAGTTGTTTTTTTTAACTTTAACTTATTAAATGTCATTGGGCCATACAGATGAAGTGGTTCCCTAGTTTTATTAAGTTTCAGCCTTATTTGTTCCATTTGGTATCAACACTGAGTCAATTATCAGACCATGAAATGGTCTAAACTATCCCCAGCATATCAAACCAAAATTATTATTTGAAATAAATGCATAAAAGTAAAACTACAGATTTGTTTTGCTTTTAATGCTATTAGAATCTCATGGTTGATGCACTATTGAGTAGAATATGTTTGGGGTATATATTAAATTCAAATGGGCTCAAAATTTGAATTTGATGACATGGTTTTCAATTTGAAGGGAGAGTTTCAAAGAACTCTAAGGAATTATAGAGATAATTCAAGTGTATTTTCATAATCAGGTGACCAAAAAATTGGAACTTTTAGAAATGATTATTTATGCAAATAAATACATGCATAAATGTATATTTGTATATACCGATATATTTGTATATACCGATATACACAGACACAAACTACTAGAAGAATTTTTGCCAATTTTTTGTTCTAATTTCTATTTTCTAATATTTTCTTTTCTGGAGGTTGAGTTATTCATCAGCCTCTGTTTATAACATACTATCATTACTCATGTGAGACTGTCTCTTGCTGTATGTTACACCTTTTATCTCCACTTCTCTCCCCTCATCCCTCATAAATAATTATTCTGGTGAGTATAATAGATGCTTCATTCTGTGTGCATGCATTTTATCTTGGGAAAATGGTTGTGTACCATATCTTGTCATTTTCCTTACATTTTTTCCAGTTGTCACTGTGCCCAGATGATCCATCCGCATTGATAAATGTTCATCTAAATCAAGTGCTTTGGAGAGCTGCATAGTACTCCTTTATTTTCATCACCCAATTTGAATTAACCACTTTCCTAGGAAGGGATGGTTACCACCCCCAACTCCCTCTTGCCACTACAATAACCTTGTGTGAGTGTCTTCTTATGCCCCACCACACACACACACACACACACACACACCCTCCAAAGGTTGCATCATTTGGTGTTCACACTAACAATGTATGAAAGTCCCCACAGCACCAGAAACACTTTGAATAAATAATCTCTCTAAAATTCTAGAAATATTATTGATTTAATTTGCATTTCTTTCATTATTAATGTCTTGGAGTATTATTTCTAGTGCTTAATCGCTTTTTGAGTTCCCTTTTAAACCATCTTTTCAAATCCCTTGCTGAAATTTTCTACAAAAAAATACCTATTGCTATAAAAATAATCTCCCACTCCCAGGGAAATCAGTTGGAGAAGACAGGCAAGAAAGGCAACTGAAGAAACCCACAGATGAGAACAGATGGCAGCAAACCCATCCTCTGAAAATCGCAGTGATACTCAAGTAAGCAGTGAATCTGAGAAGTACACAATAACAGGAATAGCAGGAACCAACAATATTACGAATATATATTTGCTAAGTTCTCTGGCTCATACTAGGTGTTCATTAAACACCATTTCCCGATTGCCACCTTTTTAAATTACCACAACAAATCTCAGAGAAAGGAAAATCATGTATTACTTGGAGGGATGCCCTGACTTGCCTGGCAAGTGAGAAAGGCTAGACTAAGGCTGGTACTTCTAGCTCCTCTCTTCACTTATTAGCTCGGAGGCAGAGAGCCTTGATTTGCAAGTCAGCTTCTCAATTTATTAAATGCATGTACTAGTCAAGTAAAATTACCCTTTAGAACCTCAATGTCCCCCATCAAATGGAGGAACAATGAGGGCATTCTCCTAATGAGAGCATATTGAGGTTAAACTGAATGAACCCTGTAAGCCACACAATACAGTGCCTAGTACTTATTAGGTGTTCAGAGTCTCAGCTGCTGCTATTATTCAGCTTGTCCTTTGGGTACAGGTGCATATTATATTGACACTGTAAACAGTGCTTCATGAGTAACCTCCAATGATGTGGTATTTAAGAGTTCATGTTAAAGGTAAGGCCACACAGCAGTGCATGAACATTTTATATCTCAAATGCTATACTTAATTCTAAATAGTTTTCATGATACAATTTTTTTACATTTTACTCTAAAAAATATCTTGAGCATTTAAATTTTTTTCCTGCAACATTCTGGGTTCTTTCCTCCTAAGTCGTTGTATCTTTAGTAATGCACCTGTTAGCTTCACTGTCTAGATAAAACACGACTGCTGGAAAATAGGTCTCCATCCAATGCAGGCTAATGCTTTTGCTTTCTTATACTGTGATGAATCTTACTCATATTTCTATCTATGTAGGTAAGAGAGGAATCAGCTAAAGAAATAAACTAGTGGCAAACATGGCTTGCTATAAGCCACACCCATTTTTTTCTCAGCTTTAAGAAATGAAATGTCAGGCGGGGGATCAAATCAAGCAGATGTAACACATGCTAGGGTTAAGAGGAGCTGCAGCAACCAAGTGAGTGCTGCCTGGAATTTTAGGTAAGGGGTCATAAATGACTGAATTACAAAAATAAATATTGTGTTATAAAAAGAAGAGCTAGGAAACCCAGTTTTTGGCTCTGTTCCATGATATGATTTCATGTCATGCTGTGTATGTATGAAAAGATGCATACGTACATGTGCTTACAAATGTATGTACTATAGGCCACAGGTTCACTATTGTAAGATCAAGATCAAAAATAATCCCATCTCTATATTTCCTTCCAGCTCTAAATCCTAGGAACTACAGTTTATTCCTAAATCTACATAGAAATATTACATGCATGCACATATTGATACTACCTATTTGTAGAAATTCTTTCAGTGGTGCAATACTCACCTCTTTGCAACTCCAGTGCACATTTGAGAACCCAAGTGCCACATCTAATTGGAAAACAGGATTCAACCTCTTGAAAATAAGTAGATGCTCCTAAGATATCACTTTGGCCATTCTTTTCTCAGACATGGTCTGGGACATAGTTCCCTTGCAAAAATGTAGTCTTAAAGATGTGGAACTACTTTCTTTTTGTGAATTTACTTTTACCTAAGGTGGATATGAAAAGGGCAAAATATCCAGAGTCCTAAAATTAACTACCATGAATATTCTGCATGCAGTATTTGCTGAGAAGTGTCTAGTACTCAACCATATCCTAAAATAAACAAGACCTGGGAATAAGTCTGGGACCCAGGACAAATGAATTGAATGAATTGTGTGTGTACACATACATCTAAGCACTTCACTGAACCATGATACAGAACCGCTTCAACAGCCAAGGAAAATACTCTGGGAGAAAAGGAACAACAGCCTGCTATCAGTGATTCAGGCCAACTTGGTTCAGTTCAAAGGTAAGGATGTAGTGAGATGTGGTGACATGAGCTGGGATCAAGACATGTCATCTTGAAGAAGTCATTTTGATACATGGTGACAAATTTGTATGTGACCTAAATAAAAATTAACATTTGTGAGGGTGATAGGAGGACTTTGCTCATTACTGTAGCTTTTGACATCATTTAAATTTTAGAAGAGAAAAGTATAAATATGTATTGAAGAGCCATCTGCATTTGCTCCCATTTTACAGGTCACTATCAAGTGTGATAAAACCAAGGGAAGAGGGAGAATCCTCTGAGAATTGTAAAATCATTTGTGACATAGTACTTTTTTTTTTTAAAAGATTTACTTATCTATTCGTACAGAACTGGGGGTACAAGCCAGAGATGCAGAGGGTGAGAGGATTCACCAGAGACAGAGTGGGGTACAGAACAGGCAGATTGACGAAGTACACTGCTGAGGGGAGCAGCGGGCAGGCCAGGAGAGGTCTGCCATGCCATGTGGATCTCCTCCGGGGCAGGTGGGGATCGAACTCATGCGGAAGTGGCTTAAGCTTCCTTGTGCTGTGCTTTAACCTGCTGCGCCACCAGGGAGGGCCCATAGTACTTGTTGTATAAACAATTTTGTTTTAATGCAATTGGTTTATCAAGAATTGAGAAAACTATGCAATTTTGTGTTTGTCTATAGCAACTCCATCCATGAGCAACACTAGGAGACTGCAGAAAACTCACAGCTGAGCCTTTTCAAGATTTGGTCTTTTCATAAACAGGCAAACACCTTCAAAACGGACCAGCTATTTAGTTCACCAAGTGTTACGAATTTCCCAGCCACATCTGCTGCTGTAATTTTCTTTCAGATTTCAAACAACCCTCCTTCCATCAAAGGTCATTGTGGGAGCAGATACAGTCTTTGATCTGTTTCCAGAAGGCAGTCTGTTGACAAGAGCAATCACTTGAGGTTAATAATTTTGCATCTGTGTTGTCTGGTATTTAAGGAATCAGTTTAAATCTCTTTTATTCAAAGAAAAAACATAACAATGTCCTGTGGTGGTTAATACACTCCAAGTATGCTTGAGATTTAATGAGCAGAAAAAAGGTAAAAAATATGATTTAATGAGCAGAAAAAAGAAGGTAAAAGGTAAAAGAAGCATAGGGTGTATGCTTCTGATAGTGAAAATGACCATTTTCTAATATCTCAATGTTCTTTCCATGGTAATTCCAGAATATGTATTTATTGTAAGTACAGGCACAAAGAGTTGTTGCCACCTTTATCTAGCCTATGACTTTTACCCTGGTAATTTGGTTACCACATTTGAAAACCTCCACTTTTTCATCAGGAGTCATTTATTCAGTGTCAAATCACTCACTATACTCTGTTGGGCATTAAACCAAATAATTTAGAAATGCTTTGTCCTTCAGAATCTTAGAAATGCATTCCACAAAAAAACTGCAGTGACAGTGAAATAAGAGAACAAATGGTCATAAAACAAGCTGGTCTTCAGAAATTGCATTATTGTTTGCCATCTATCTCATGTTTGACATGCACTACAGGAAAGACAATGTGTGATGGTGAGCGAAGGAAAGTCATAGAATTGTGCATCTGGATGAAGTGAAACTATTCAGTATATAATCTAAAAGGATTAAGAAAGATTGTGCCATTAGTAGAGACATGCTTATAGACTCTTTTACTCTCAGTCACACTGGAAATGCCACCTACTGCAACTTCTAGAGTAAATGCAAGTGAGCTTGCTTCATGTGCTCTAGGGAAGTTCTGTAGAGTTAAGGTGACCCACTTCTCCCCTTTTCTCCCCTTCTCTCCCCCCCTCTTCCTCCTTCCCTCCTTCTTTTCTTCCAGATTTATTTATGCATACAGATCTGGGGTACAGGCCAAAGGTGCAGGGGTGGTGAGAGGATTCACCAGAGACAGAGTGGGGAGCAGAACAGGCAGAGCGACGAAGTATACTGCTGAGGGGAGCAGCGGGCGGGTCAGGAGAGGTCTGCTGCGCCATGTGGTAACCTCCGGGGCAGGGATTGAACTCATGCTGAAGTGGCTTAACTTCTTAGTGCTGCACTTTAACCCACTGCACCACCAGGGAGGGCCCTCTTTCTTTTCTCTTTTTTAAAAGATTTTGTTTATTTATGCATACAGAACTGGGGTACAGGAGCCATGAGAAAACTCACCAGAGACAGCAGAATAGGCTGATCAATGAAGTACATTGCTGTAGGGGAGCAGCAGGTGGGTCAGGTGAGGTCTGCCATGCCATGTGGATCACCTCTGGGGCTGGGGATAGAACTCGCACTAAAGAAGTCATGGCCAGCTTTGCAGTGCTACGCTCCAACCCCCTGCACCACCAGGGAGGGCCCCTGATCTTTATTCTTTAAAGAATCTTACGAGTCTTCCTTATTCAGAGAAGCTTACAGATACATGGACAAGGCGACAAAAATAAACAAACACTGTAAGTGAATGCAAAGAATCTGCAGAGGAACAGAACAGCTGCTGGATGTCCGCTACTTCTCCCTACCAAGAGTACAGTGAGTTCAGAGCTTCAGTTTTAGCTAGGACAGTCCCAGCTTCCCACCTCAACTGGGCATTCACTTTAACCTTTGAATCTTTACCTATAAAAAATATTAAAAGTGATATTGCCTTATTCCTTCCAAGCCACTGATGGCATAGTAATTCATATATAGCTAAGTGAACATTTTAAGGTACTTACACAGCACTGTGCATTTCTTCTACATCATCCTCCCCCTTTTGCTTCTATGAATGAATTCTACCATAAATATAATTTCTAATATAGAATTAGAAGCTATGAAAAATGTTCTCATAGGGAATAATTAAGAAGTTGCCATCATTTGATGGGAAATGATTTTGTTGCTAACACTATCTTGGTAATTAACATGAAGAACTATTCAACTATTCTGTAAACTAGGACAGTATTTTTGATTTAATGTTAAGTTAAAAAAAATCCAAGTTATATTATTGAAGTAATCTATAACTACACTTTAAAAATCATGACTTTAAAAAGAAATAACTAGGCTCTCCCTGGTGGGCCTGGTGGCGCAGCGGGTTAAAGCACAGCACTCAGAAGCTAAAGCCACTTCCGCATGAGTTCGATCCCCACCTGCCCCGGATGTGACAACATGGCGTGGCAGACCTCTCCTGACCGGCCCGCTGCTCCCCTCAGCAGTGTACTTCGTCAATCTGCCTGTTCTGCCCCAGCTCTGTCTCTGGTGAATCCTCTCACCCTCCGCATCTCTGGACTGTAGCCCGGTTCTGTATAAATAAATAAATCTTTAAAAAAAAAAATAAAAAAATAAAAAAAAATAACTAAAATAAGTGTCTTATAGCTGTAGAATTATGAGGGAATGTTATAAAAAAAACTCCCAAAATTAAAAAAAATGAATTCTTAGAATATTATATTTCAAAATTTCAACTAAAGTTACAAATTTACCTTCTTGATAAACACTTTTAAATATTAACAAACTTTTAAATATTACTGGGATGAAAGAGGATAGAGAAAACCATCACCTGCAGTTCCTAGAATCCAGTGTTAAGAGAACAATGTCGATCTTGACAGCACCTCTATGCCAACTAATCAATATGGAAGGTCGTTTTAGAAATTTTCAGCTTTTTTCATAGCTGGATTTTTGTCCGTTTAGATCAGCAATGAATTTGATTTGCAATGACCTAACTTTAAATTCAAGGCTGAAATGATGAAATGCTCCTCCTGGCAACTCTGCCAGCATTTCAACAGTTACCAGAGAAGGATGCCTGAGTTTGATATCAGATGCATAAGATGCAAGTTTCCTCCTAAGGTATGTCCTGCAATTTTGAATCTCCAAGTAGTTTGGAAATCACCATACTTTGCAGTCTTAGATTTTAAACAAGAACACACTAGTTTGAAGCTTAGCAAGAGAAGATAGCAAATAATGCATATTTTCAGAAAGATTCAAAACAAGCATGAAACATTTTTATGCTACCATGATGGTTTCTAAGTCTCTCAAATCAGAGAACTATCTCTACTTTTTCTTTTTTTTAATCTCTACCTCTTTTTAAGGAAAAGATGAAGAGTAGATATAGAGAGAAATAAGGAATTTACTCTTTGAGGTGTAAGTCGAACTTGAGAGACTTAGGACCTATAAATCAAAAGGTCATGTATAAAACAGGCAATGTTAATATTTATTCAGTTAATGAGTTTAAATTTCTTAATGAAACAAATTCTGTTATATCTTATATAACAATTACATAATCCTTTATTTGCAAAGTGTTTTCACATATATGTGACCTTTATTTTTTATGAGTACTTTATGATGATTAAATCTGGGATTATTATTCCCATGTTACAGATGAAGAACCACAGGAATTTTTGTTAGCTGGGTTAACTTAAAAGACCAGGATTTGAAACCAAGTCTTCGGGGGTAGATTACGGTTCTATCTACTGCCTTTAAATACATATATATATATATACATACATGTATATATATACATATATATATGTATATATATATATAATAGTTTTTACATCATTTTGCATTTTTCCATCTCAGTTGTAATCCCCATGGGCTTCCCATCAACAAATCACCTGTGTGCCATCACCATAGGCCAGTGCATTTCCCTCCCCCCATTGTTTTTGATACCATTCCCCACTCCACCCCCATAAAATGTTTCTGGTATATAGTTGGTTCATTATTAGTATTATTTTCTCCTGATCTTTTATACTCTGCTATGAGTGAAACCATCTGGTATTTTTTCTTTCTTTCTGGCTTATTTCACTAAGAATGATATTTTCTAGCTCCAATCATGTTGCTGCAAAAGGCATGTGTTTATTTTTTTTAGTTGCTGAGTAATATTCCATTGTGTATATGTATCACATCTTTTTAATCCAGTCATCCACTTTTGGGCATTTGGGTTGTTTCCGTGTCTTTCCAATTGTAAATAAAGCAACAGTAAACACGGAGACAGGTTATCTTTGTGTTTTTGTGCCTTTTGGGTAGATACCTAGGAGTGGTCTACCTACTGCCTTTTCTAGCCTAGTTTAATTAAGCTGTTTATGATAAGAACAATCAACTTAATGGCCTCTCATAATACTCTTTAGGCCAAACAATCTGAAAGGAAACTTGAGAATAATTAAAAGTATTTAATGAGTAATCATTTAAAAAGTATTTAACTAGTAAACTAGTGAATTTATAAATTCTTAAGAAAAACTATTCCATTTATCAAAGCATTCTTAATGACTTTACTAATACATATTATGCTCTAGTATAACCAGTAAATGCCAGGGAAAGAATAAGGAATAGCAAATTATGACAAATGTACATTAAATAGACATAAAAACCACTGATCCAATTAGTAAATTCATAAGTATGGATGTGGACTTGCTGTTATAAACTGATTGTCCCATCACTTATGTCCAGAGGAGAAGTCATCTACAACAGCAAAATATGTATTATATGTGCCCTTCAGTTTTTATGAGTACTTTATGGTTATCAAAGCTAGGACTGGATTTCCCATTTTATAAATGAAGAAGCAGAGAAATTTGGGTTAGCTGAGTTTTCAGGATTCAAATCTAAGCCAAGGACAGAACAAGCCAAAACAATACTAAACACAAGTAAAAAAATATATGGGAAAATCGTATTTCTCAGATAGTCAGAGAAATACAAATTAGTATTATTCCATGTTGTTTTATCTATGATGTCAAAATAATTTTTCATTAATAGTAACAGTTTTTGAGGGAGTACACATAGTCTTCCTCCAAGATGAAATACAAATTTCTTTAAAAATTTTTAGATATATTCATTACATCATCCTTAACTGTTGTACAATGTATGATTTCCCCTTGAAATTGCCACCACCAATTCACCCATGCAGCATCACATTCCCTGGTGGCCTTCCCACTCCTGTTCTGGTTCTTTTCCATCCTCCTTCCCTACAAAATGGCTCTGATCTATTGTTGCCTGATGATTTTGCTTGAAAGCATCCTAGTGATGCTTATTAAAAAAATATTTAACCCAGTAACTTTATTTATGTTAATTTGCCCTTATCCTAAAAAAAATCACAAAATTACTCTAATGCATAAGACTGAACATCAATATTTCATACAAGCACAAAGTTACTAGTCACAGCAGATAAGTCAAAAGTGGGACACTAATAGACAAATTCTGGGACATCTATGTAATGTTATTCAGAGATTAAAAACTAGTGTGATGAAAGATTACTTAATGACATAGTAAAACATGTGATCTGTGTAAATGTAGGACATATTTTTATGTACAGAATAACTCCAACTTCACAAATTAAAAAAATGTCAACCTATATGTACTTAAGTTGTACTGGAATGAAAAAAATCTAAACTGTTAGTTGATGGATTATTTTTCATAATTTGTGATAGTCAATATAAGAATAGCAACACACTGACTTTTCAAGCTTTACATGATAATATCTGAATAGATAATATTTTTATAATGGTAGAAACTGACTTGCTAAAGCTCCCTGATAGCTTTGTCTCAAAGTCATCCTTTCCATCGCTGAGAGAGAAAGGCGTCTTAATGATACATGGGCCCCAAGTCCCTTTGTATTGGACTCCCACATAACAGCAGCTATGTGATACTGTCTTTAAAACTAGGTCATGGTGAAAAAACTCCTTTGAAAAATTGCTATATTTACCAAATAATGGGAGTCTCCTCATTGCCTTAAGATGCCAAAGAGACCATAAATACTCACTGACAACCCTTGGCATAGCTGTAGGTTTTTTTTAATAGGAAGAATTACAGATCCTATGGCGAGTATCTACATGTTCTAAAAACAGTGACCTCTTGGGTAGTGAATGTTTCATTGTAATTAGGTACTGGTCACAAGCATCCAGGGTTTCAGTAACATGACTTTAAGCTCCACTGGTCACTTTCTTTCATCCCTATATGTTCATTATCCTTGCTAGTCTCATTTTAATATATTTTTTTTTAAGATTTATTTATTTGTACATACAGAACTGGGGTACAGGCCAGAGGCTCAGGGGTGGTGAGAGGCTTCACCAGAGACAGAGTGGGGAGCAGAACAGGCAGATCGATGAAGTACACTGCTGAGGGGAGCAGCGGGCGGGTCAGGAGAGGTCTGCCACGCCATGTGGTCACCTCCGGGGCAGGCGGGACTCGAACTCATTCAGAAGTGGCTTTAGCTTCTCATTGCAGTGCTTTAACCCACTGTGCCACCAGGGAGGGCCTCATTTTAATATTTTTATGCTCTACCTACAAACTAGCAAAGCATGAACCTGTTTTTATATTTCATTAGTGCATCCTTTGATTTTAGTTAGTGTGGTTCAGGAATTAATTCTACATATAGGCCATATTCTAAACTGAGATTTGACTGGACTTAAAATAACTAAATGCTGGTACAAATTCAGCCAACACACCTGCTTCCAGTTTATTCAAGATAGTCAGATCTACCTTCAGTAGGTCAGTTTCTGAGGATGAATATTTCCAGCCATATTTTTAGCACTTTTTTCCTAAGAACCACAAAATGAGAGTTAGCACACCTCTGAACCACATAGTCTGGTATAAATCTGGAATTAAGGCAGCTTTTATTAGAGAGACAGGCCCAGATCAAACCAACCAGCAAGGCTGGGTGGGCGGCATGGGCCTGGCACAACCAGTCTTAATAACAGTAAAGCTTCCTTTCACCTGGTTCCAAATAGCAATGCCATGAGGTAACTTCTGTAACACCATATGGCTTTATGACGTTTTTAAGGAACAGCATTAAATGAAAAATCAAATAAAAAAAAGGGAAAGAATAAAACCCTTATATACATTCCCTTAGTTGACCTCAGTCCAGTGGAAGCCAGCATCTGAACTCCCAGGCCAGAGCTTGGTACAGCTCCAACCTCTTGTAAGGCAAACTCCTGTTTGTAAGGCAAAGACCCTGGAGGCACTTTCTAGAAGATTTATCCTTAAGGTTAACTAGATCCAAGTTGGGAAGAACTAGAAAGATGAATAATGCTCAGAATTCTAAGGCTTTCTATCCAGAGATCTGGAAAGTGGAGAGCAGGACAAGGAGATACAAAGCAGCATAACAGTCAAAGAATGTAACAAGAGAAGAGTGAGCAGAGACCAAGATGTTCATGTACTTATTTATCCAGACCGGTGAGCCACGATCCTATAGCTGAATGTTCCACCTCAAGGATTCCTGAAATCCTGAATTTCCCTTTGTATATAGGAATTGAAGATTTCTAAGATGAGTACAAGGATTTCCAAATATGATCATTTTTCCTAGTCATTTTGTGGTTTAAAAACTAAAAAGTAGGCGAGGCTTTCCATGGCCAGAAATGGAATTGAGCAGCTAACACACAGTAATACCCAAATCATACTTGAGTGGACAAAAAGCTTTCCCTTCTGCTACCAAGGTCTTTGCTGAATGTGGGCCAACTTAATTACACGTCATCTCTCCTCATGTCTGGCCTCTAGTAGTGCAAGGTGTTGCAGAATCATCTGCTCTATGATAGATCAGATCTCTGTCCTCACCATAGATTCTACCTCATTCAAGAGAGAAAGAGGAGACCCATTTCATATGAATGGTATTTAAAAGTACACTCACTTTATTACAGTTCATTAAACTACTTTATGCATTTTGTAGTGGTCTTTTATTTAACAACAGAAAAGCTGAGAGAAATTAGATGCCCCACATGTATAAATAAAATGTATGTATTTGTTTGCATTCACCAGCTATTGAATCCACACTATGCCTCTGATCCCGTGCTTATACTGTGCAGAATGTGTCATTAATCCTTACCTCCAATGTACAAGGCTGGTTTTACTTCACCTAGAGATGTGGGTGATGTGGGGTGGACTTGAACGTTCTAGAGATTAAAAAGAGAGCTAAAATATGGCAAATAGGTCTGAAGTGAATATGCTGCTTTTATCCTTAGTTAACACTGGATGGGCCACAGGGACTCAGAGGAACGAGAGACTCCAGATACAGAGAGCCAAGAAGGCTACAATGGACAGCAAAAATGTGGCTTTGCTAGTCCTTATACCACACTGGATAGGATCAGTATGTGAGGATTCTTTCTTTCAAGCAGAATCTATTTAGCAAATAATTATCAGTGTGTTCTCTTCTTCTTTTTTTAAAATGTGATTCAATAGTCAAAGGGATAATAGAGTGAAAATTTTGAAAAAGATGAAATGAGTAAAAAATAGAAAACATTGATTTAGAAAACTTATAAATTCCACTTTCCAAAATAAGGCTCCAGTCTAAAAATAGTACTCTTGAAGGATGGAAAATTTTCTTTTTCATCACAAATGATATATTGATCCAACTAATGACTTTCAAGCTTTCTCAAGGAATTCTAAAAATGCATACATTCTAAACTAATCTTGTTCTTTCACAAAAGAAACAAGCTCAAAGTAATTATTGCTAAAAAAAAAAAATCAGAAACCTACAACAAAAACATGCAACATGACATCTTATTAGGGCACTTTATTATCACAGAAAGAACAGGCTCAAAGATTAATGGGATTATGTCAAAAAAGACACAGGAACTAGATTACAAACTTCCAGTGGCTAAATTTGATAAAATTACTGATTGCATAAAAACCAACAGTATACAGTAACTTACAGGAAATAAAAAGGGAAACTCAGTATATTCCCATCTGTAGCAGCATCTGATTTGAGAATCAGTGATGTGTTTCAGTGTTCTTTCACATTGAATTTTTGCTTTATATAGACTTTTTCCATTATAAAAGTGAAATAAGGAAAGTGAATAAGCACCACAGTGGGCAATACCTTTGGTGGCAGGGAAAGAAATAATCCTTCAGACAGCAATCACTTTATTGAGACCATAAGGTGGAGGAAATGGAAAAAGGGAATGAGAGCAATTCATTTTATATTTAGTTTCATAGAGGAGGCAGGAGACTCTTCCCCTAACTTTATATTTACTGCACTATGTCTCATATAGGTTATATTCTCTAAATCTTTGCAAAGTTCAATAATTTGCAGTTCAGAAAAACAAATATTCCTGGAAGGGAGAGATATAATAAGAGAAAAGTCAATCTTAATCATTAATGATAATGATATCATTAAAACAGCTGAGGTTTTCCTGGTAGTAAAGACTTCTATACCGAACAACTGAAACATATCAGACCCAGCTCAAAGTTCCTGGAGGAGAATCTCAAGCTGGCCACCCACTAGCTGGGAACACTGGGCATGTCTTCTATCCTTGGAACTGTGGCTTCCTTAGTGAAGGAGCTGGTCTCATGGCATTCCCTCCTTCTCTATGTTCCCACGAATGCCTGAATTGCTCAGTCTCTGTGCTTTATGCTCTTAGGTAAATGAACTCCTTTGATCCTCAGGTTCTTCTTCTATAAAATGGGTATATTAACAGCTCCTATACCTCATGAAGCTACTGGAAGAGTTAGTCAGATAATATAGTTTTGAAACAGTACCAGTCATGTAGTAAGCAGGGCAATAACGTTAGCTATTGTCATTATAACTTTTTAAAGATTTAGTTATTTATTTAATTTATGCACACAAGAACTGGGATGTAGGCCAGAGGTGAGGGGGTGAGAGGATTCATCAGACACAGAGTGGGGAGCAGAACAGCCAGGTCCACTGAAAGACACTGCTGAGGGGAGCAACAGGCGGGACAGGAGAGGTCTGCTGCACCATGTGGGTTAGTTCCCTGGCCAGGGACAGACTCATGCTGCTGGCTGGTGATAGCTTGACAGCACTGATACTTAACCCCTGCACCACCAGGGAAACCCCCTGTCATTAGTTATTAGAATTTAAAAAATGAAAATATTACTATTCAGCAGGAACTGCCTCTTCATTTCTCCTACAACAGTGTGTTTTCTGAAAGCTCCTGAATGTCTATAGCATTTCAGGACACAATGGCTGCTTCATACCAGGATGGAAGGTCATTTTGTCTCTTTTTTTTGTGTGTGGAGAAAAGGGAAGAATGCCTGGACCAGGTTAATAGATTTTTTATTTCCAACAAAAATATAAGGAGTCTATCTGAAGGATACTCTGGATACCCAGAAAGAAAAATCAAATGACCAGAGAGGCTGGCACAAGGGTAGCACTCTTGCCTTTGGTAGGCAACCTCTGGTTATAAGATAGGTAAGTTGTGAATAGAAGTGGAAGCTAGAGACATGTGATTCATGATACTCCTCTTGATTTTTCATCATTTGAAAATATTCTAATAATTTTTAAAATAAAATTTAATTATTGAAAATAAAATTTTATCTTTTATGATACTATGAAGAGAATAATAATTTTCTGATTGAAAAATTACTTCCTGAGTGCCTTTTCTCTAAGATGACACTAAGTAGTGTCATCTGCTTAGGTTCATATCTCTGCAGTGATGGCTCTGTGACCTTGATCAATTTATTTAAACTCTCTGTCCCACTTTTAGCATGCAAAATAGGCTTAAAAAGTAGTTATTGTCTCATCCTCCCTTGTGGTGCAACGGGTTAGGATGAAGCACTGCAAGCAAGCTGTGGCCACCTCAGTGTGAGTTCGATTCCAGCCCTGTAGGTGACTCACATGGTTCAGCAGACTTCTCTGGTCTCACCCGCTGCTCCCCTCAGCAGTGTACTTCCTCGATGTGCCAGTTCTGTTCCCCACTCTGTCTCTAGTGAAGCCTCTCACTGCCTCTGCTCCTCTGGCTGGCAACCCAACTCTGTATGCATAAATAAATAAATCTTAAAAAAAAAAAAAAGTAGTTACTGTTCTAAAAGGATAGTGATCTTCAAAGGAATGTGTTGCATAAAATGGTTTATTATAAGCATTTAAATTATTAATTATAGTAAACCATTTTATAACCATGTCAAGAGCTTCCCTTTCAGTATTTTGAGAGTTAGTATTCATCTAGGACATTCCTAGATGAATGTTAAGGCAGCATGAAGTTTTCAGAATTGACTACGTTATGTTCCCACTTTACATTTCCTCAGGACTAGCCCCTATGAAAGGGAGAAGGGAAAGACAGTCAAGGTGAAAAATAAACTTCATTTCCACATTAAACTGCCCTATCCCTATGAAAGTCCCATAGGAAACTGTGAAACATGTATTATTTTTGAAATTATATATACCTCGTAACAAACCCAAAAATATCACTATCTTTGGACTGCCTTCTGGGTTAGAACTATTTAAAAATAAAACATTACTTCAGGGACATAAAAAGAAACAAATTGCCAAATGAATATGACACCACAAGGAGAATTAAAATGAAGAACTATAGAATGCACTCCTTGAAAGATGCCCCTTTTTGTTCAGTCCTCCTAAACTGGGTAGGTCCAAGAAGAGAATTAAATCAGAAAAAGAAGTGAAATGCCCTCTGAAGGTTAGCTAAGGGGAAACATCTAAAATTTAGCAAAATAACTCACTCAAGGGCCTCTCACAGCTTACCAGTCCCTGTGGCTCAGACTGATGAATGTCTCATCTACCTCAATCTAGTCATCCAATAGATTTAAAGATCTCTCAGTATGTGTGAGGTTCTGTAGGTTCAGGGGATGAGAAATGCAAAGATGTCCCCACTGCCCTCAAATGTGCTATAACAACAGCATGTGCAGGGTTTGGATCACACAAAACAGCCATGTCGGCTAAGGTGTAGAGTACAGCCTTCCTAAGTATAGTTTTTTGAGCGACAACATGGCTTGGTGGTTGTGAACACAGGCTCAAGGTCATCTGCTTAGGTTTAAATCCTAACACTGATGGTTTTGTGACCTTGATCAATTTATTTAACCTCTCTCCGTCCCACTTTTAGCACTGCAAATAGGTTTAAAAAGCAGTTACTGTTCTAAAAGGCTAGTGATGTTCAAATGAATGTTTTGCATAAAATGGTTTATTATAAGCATTTAAATTATTAATTATAATAAACCTTTTTATACAAAATGCAAGTTCTTGGCAAGTAAATGGCAAACTAGGATATTTTAGCATGAGAGAGGGCAATACTCGTAATTACATGAGAACAGAAAGAATCAGCTGGAACTCTCTAAGACGAAAGGGACATTTGGCCCCTAAGTTTTCATATTATTATAACTGAAGGATGTTAGTAAAGCAAAACAGCAGGGGAGGGATGTTATGGCAGAAGTACAATACATGCACAGATAGAAAGGTAAGAGACGATGATGCATTCAAGAGATTCAGGTTTTTGTCACACACCTCCTACAATAATAGTCCCTTTTCTTCAGAGTACTCAATGCAACTGGTATTTAACTTTACACACCCATCTGTCAATATGAATATCTGACTAGCATTTATTCTCTCCATGAGACTGTAGGCCCCAGGGAAGCCTGGTTTTGCTTAACAAACTTGGGCATGGGCACAAAATAGGCACTCATGTATCTGTTGAGTGGCTGTTGAAGGAACTCTGCATAGCAGAGAATACCAAACAGACTGCAGCGGTCATGAGGCATGAGGCTCAGATTTCTTTTCAAGAGAATCTGCTACAAGGAACAATTAGCTGAGAGCTCCCAGCCATGTGTCTTCAGGATCTAGAACTGCTCCAGCTGATGACTGAGCAAGGTTCTCCATTCCTCACCAGCAGGGACTCTTCTATATGAACTTTTTGCATCAAAATTCTTTGTTGAGCTGGACAAGACTTTCTCGGCCATACTGACTGAAGTCCAAGGTTCTTCAGACCCACTGTCCTTTCTTCTCTCTTTCTTTTTCACAAATGTATGACCAGTGGCACAATCTAGAGCTTCCCCTGCCTATTTCTGCTCTTTCTCCCCATTATCTTTTACAGTTGCTGCTTTCCTCATTCTGTATCAGTATTGGTATCTGCTTCCAGGAGAAATCAACCAAAAGAAAGGAGAGAGACATAGTGCTGAAGCCTGAAAAGGGATTCATTTTCTAGTTCTATGCTAAGAAATTTGACCTTTTTTTTTTTAGGAGTTGATAAAGTACTAAACTGCCAGAAAATAGTGACAGGTCTATAGTTCTGTATGCAATGTGGACAATAGCTTGAAAGAATAGCAGTTATCTTCCAGTGAAACACATTCAGATTAGAATGGTGAGTTTATGGATGAAGGCACAAGACTTGGCAAAGATGAATTGCAGGTGCCACCCATGTGTCTTGGAATAGTGCAAGAGACATATAATCACTACCATTTTGCAATGAGGAATGGTCCCTGAAAAGGTAGAGTAGCTTACCCAATGTCACCCATCTGGCCAGATTTAAAGTACTTTTTTTTTTCATCAGACTCCTGCCTCCCAGATTAAAGGGCCTTAGTTACAGCTTTAAGAAGGTAAAGAGAAAGGTGGTGAGTTCTGTTTCACATACGATGAAACCTTATTTAAAGGCATGATGAATAAAAAAATCTTACATTTCCTTAAGCATCAGGTTCTAGATTTTACAAAGTTGAGAAAATATCAATATATTATATACAAAGCTGACAGTGCTTCACAATAATCGTGAACTGTATTGGCTTTTCTCTGTAGAGACCTTTTTAAGTCAGCAACAGTAATGATTGCCTAGTGTATTCAGCTTCTGAGTATAAAAATCAATATATGGAACCTGTCCTTAGGGATCTTAAAATTCAATGGAGGAAACAAACACATATGAATAACTAAATATGTGGTTAGAAGAGATCTGAATGAAGAGTTATGGGAAATATACAAGACCATTTTAATTTTGATTAATGAGCGCAGGGAAAGATCACAGGGCAAAAAATATGAGTCATGGATTAAGAAAGAAGCAAGTATTACAAAAGCCTACTACCAGTGACCCATACATGTCCCTGGAGGTATTTGCCTGGAGAAGATAAGCAAAGATCCAATAGAACAGCTTATTTTCAGTATCACAAGTCACATAAATCAGTTCCTTAGAAGCACCTGGAATTTAATCACAAACCAAATAATTTGAAATTCATCATTTCTTTACATTCAGATGCTTAGGTTTACATACAATGAATGACTATGAATGGGGGAGGACAGCAGACAGCAGGTATTATGCCACCATCTTCTAGTGGTAGCTGCCACAGCTCTTGGGAAAATAGTATCCAATTCGATTTTGCCCCCAGCAAATGAAGTAGAGAGA
Organism: Condylura cristata; assembly: GCF_000260355.1. NCBI lineage: Eukaryota > Metazoa > Chordata > Mammalia > Eulipotyphla > Talpidae > Condylura > Condylura cristata. The sequence continues at coordinate 34,331,602 of NW_004567115.1, read as the reverse complement.
ACTCTGGGCATCCCAGTTTAACACGTGCAGCTCTGTTTTATCAATCAACTCTTTTAGAACTAGATGACAATCATCATGTAGAGAGTCCATTTTTGGTTATTCTAGGCCTTCAGATGAGGCAACACAACACGTGCAAAACTCAGGTTTCAAACCCCATGCTCTGGGTGGGGGAGGGTAAGGTCTCCGGACTTGCAGAGAAGCATCTCAACCTGCATGCAGACAGGCCTTTGCACCACTGGTGAAGTTCTGCCTTGAAAGGAAGATACAGCAAGCCACACAGGCAAGCAAGACACCAGCTGTAGATGAGTCCTCTCTACTTTCAAGTTTTGTGACTGTTCTATTTGTTATCTACCTCACAAGGACAGTTTGCTGGTGTCCTTTCTTATCTTAGAGGATTATTAGCCCTTCAGATTGGTCTTCCTTACATGAAAAATAAAACTGGTAAATATCTCCAATAATCTCCAAAGAATCACTGAATCACTGGAGGGTTTTGGAAAAAGTTCATTATCTGGACAAAATGCCAGATAAATACAGACACAGTGAATATTTCATTTTACCTGACCAGGATTAAAGGTCCCTTCTCTACACCCATGGGACAAATCAAAATCACTGGACTCAGTGACCGGTGGAGAGTTCGGAGAAGGACATGGGAAGGATTCATAATTTGATAAACTGTATCTGCTGAGGGTCTCTTTTTCTTTTCTTCTTCTTCTTTTTTTTTTTTACTATCCAAAAGGGCACCTTCATAATATATATATCTATTATATAATAAATATATATAATTTATATATTATAAATATTATAAATATATTATATATAAATATATATAAAATATATATTTATAATACATTTTTTAAAAAGATTTATTTATTTGTGCTTACAGAACTGGGGTACAGGCCAGACTCAGACTCACCAGAGACAGAGTGGGGAGCAGAACAGGCAGATCCATGAGGTACACTGCTGAGGGGAGCAGCGGGCGGGTCAGGAGAGGTCTGCCATGCCATGTGGTCACCTCCGGGGCAGGCAGGAATCGAACTCATGCAGAAGTGGTTTCAGCTTCTTAGTGCAGTGCTTTAACCCACTGTGCCACCAGGGAGGGCCTATAATACATATTTTAAAAAGGCAAGCAGCAGTTTGCACAGACACAAGCAGGCAGGAAGAGGGGCTGCTTTGTAAAGGGAAAAGGTTTGTGAAAAGAAACGTCAGGAGAGCTGCCTCTTTCCTTTATTAATTCACAGTTCCATCTGTGCATTTTTCTAGGAGCTATTTACACACCATTGGTACTGTTTATTGTCTAACTATTCTGAAACCATAAATATTTTCATAAAAATTTTCCAGTGTATCTTCTCTCCCCATTTTGACTGAAACGTTCTGAGAATCAAGAACCATGTCTTGGCATTTTACTTCCTCATAGTTTTGAGCAGAAAGATATACATAAAATAAAAATTAGTATTGGGGTCTTTGAAAACTATCACTTCCTTCTCATTTTTTATTTTATAAGATTCAAGAGTGATACAATATATACATATACACAATATACATATATATATACATCTATATCATCTACACAGATATATGTGTGTATGGGTGGGTGGCAGGAGGGGGAAATATTTCACTTGTAAATGAATAACAGTCTTATTTAGTGAAACATATCTCAAATTTCTAATTACTTCCCGCTAAGTTGCATTTTTGTTTCAGTTGATTATTCACTTACATTACTGAACCACTAACAGTAATTAAAAATTGAGACTATCGGGCACTCCTTGGTGGCGCAGTGGGTTAAAGCACAGCACTGAGAATCTAAAGCTGCTTCCACATGAGTTTGATTCCTGCCTGCCCCGGAGGTGATCACATGGCGTGGCAGACCTCTCCTGACCCACCAGCTGCTCCCCTCAGCAGTGAACTTTGTCGATCTGCCTGTTCTGTTCCCCGCGCTGTCTCTGGTGAAGCCTCTCACCGCCCCTGAGCCTCTGGCCTGTACCCCAGTTCTGTATGCACAAAACAATAAATCTTTAAAAAAAAAAATTGAGACTATCACATGTAACTCCATGACTTCAAGAGTGAGAGCCTTATAACTATGGACTTAATTTTTCCTGGGCTTCTCAATCTTTTAATCAAAAGTTGAAAGACACTGAGAAACTTCATAGCATCACTCAATTGCCACAGGGTTCAGACATTGGTGTCTTTGAGGATAATCTTTCTCTTTGATATTTAACTTCTGGAAGGAAGGCTGGAGCTGTCCCTTGGCTGACATTAAATGAACGGATGTTCTACAGAGAAGGAGGGGTATGTGTCCTGTCACACACAACAGTGACTCAGGGGCACATCTATGAGTAGAGAAGACAGCAAAGACCTGAGGCTTGTACACACCTGAGTTCCCCAAATTTCACCCCTTTAAGGTAATGCACACAGTTGAGACTGCTTTGTTCAAACTTACCCCAAACTTCTTTGTGTTTGTTAGGGTACACATCTTCCTCAAAACTGTTTCGAACATGATTCCATTCCCAGGCAGCTCTGGGAAGATGGTACAGCAGAAAAAGCCTAAGTCCTTCCCTGCTGGAGGATTTAGTCCACTTGGCCTCTGCCTATGCCCAGTGTCCTTCCTGCATCACAACTTGAAGACTCTATTGGCCTTTAGCCAAATGAAGACTAGGTAATCATCTCTGACATTCTGATTCTAGGAAAAATCAGATGCAACAATTTAAATGGAAGCTTATAGGGCAAAAATCCGTAGGTCAGAGTATCTTACTTTTTATTATATACTCTGTTCTGCCTCCTTACTTTATCTCTTTTCTTTTGTGTTCTATTTATAGCCAACTGCTTATCCCAGATGCTCCCATCTATATTACCAGCATGCATCACAGACAAAGCGGCTCTCAAAGCCCTACCTCCATTCTCTACTCCAGGAACGTTAAGTAAGTCCCCCTCTCCCCATCTGTATCTCAGTCTCCTTGCATGCACTACAAGGACAAGAACAGCAGTCATATCCCTGATTCCTCAAGGTCTGAAAGAAATGCTAAGGTGTCAAATACTAAATAATGTAAAGGATTATTATTAATTAATATTACTCCTGTTTACCCAATCTATTGATACCTCAATTGACCCTTCTCCTGCCACCTATCCACAGGAATTATATTCATACCTTCACTGACTCCTAATCTCTTCTCCATCTTTAACTTCACTCTGGCTGCTCACTTTAGCTCTTAAATGACTAAGTCTACACTCACAGACTGAACCCTGAGAGGAAAAGGTATAGGTAAGAGCAATCAGAAAGGCTCCAAGATCTGAGTTGTGGACTTAAAATAGCTGTCTATGATAAGAGCGTTAACCCACTCTTCAATGCCTTGTCCAGCCATTCCACTTCTCCAACCTATCCCAAGGTGTCTGACTTTTCCCTCAGCCTATAATTCCCAGAACTGCCACTACAGAGCTCAAAAATGAAAAGGGAGCAATTCAGAAAGATGCTGTTTTCAGAGGTCACTGACTGCCAGATGTAGCGATACCTGTTATTAAAATCTGTATGCTTTGAGAAAGTAAAAAAAGATTTGAAGCACTGATAAAGCTAATGGTGCCTCTGAAATAATAAAGACAGCTGCTATTCTGGGGTGTTGCTCTTTCTTTAAATGCCTTCTTATATTTCATCATCTTTGACTTTTTGCCCACCCTTTTGGAGTTATACCGCTCAACTTGATCTCCACATCTTCCACTATACTTCAAGAACTTGTCCAACCATCACAGTCACTATTACAGATCATTGTGTATCAGACACCTTGCTGAGTGAATGGGACACAGGCTACAAACCACTGAATTAGAGCTGCCCCACAACTTTAGTTTAGACATGTAAACAGTATTAGTATCATCCCTAGCTAACATTTTCTATACAATAAAAACTTGGCCACTAGACCATAATTCCCTACCAGTTGACACTATGACTTTGGATTAATTTTACAGAGAACATTTCATATACCACAAGGTCAAGCACATGTTTTAAGAAATAAGTCTATTTCATTACAATGAATCTTTTTTTTTTTTAAGCCTTGTATCACCCAAAGCTATATTACTTTCTGGATAACCTCTTCCTTCCTTTGGACTATGGAGTCTCCAGATACCACCTGACCCCCTTTCCCTTTTCCCTGTCTGATGCTTCCTCTTTCAACCTCCTTTACTTGCTTCCTATTGAATGCTAATTTTCAAAGAACCATTACTCCCATGTGGCTTTGTGCCTTTGTTCCTACCCTTCAAACCATCTGCTACTTCCTCTGTGACTCATTGCTGTACAAGTCAAGAGAAATCTTGTTTCCCACAGCAACAAAATATGAGTGGACTAATGTCTTGTATTTCCCAACACCATACGAGAGATAAGGGAGAGGGAATTACAGCCAGAGAAGTTGAAAACACTGAACATGATAGATAAGAAGAGTGATGAAGGGAAGGATGAATAACTAGATTGAGGCAGACTATTAACTCTTGAGGGTTAAGATTACTATTCAGTACAGGTGCTTTCACTTGCTAGAAATCATAGCAAAATAATAAGCGCTTTTAAAATCACTGGTGGTTGACCTCACCCCAGTGAGAATGGCACATCTTCAAACAACTAGCAACAACAAATGTTGGCGAGGATGTGGAGAAAAAGGAACTCTCTTGCACTGCTGGTGGGAATGCAAACTAGTACAACCACTATGGAAAACTGTTTGGAGGTTCCTCAAACTGCTAAACATGGAGCTTCCCTATGACCCAGCAATCCCACTCCTAGCTATCTACCCAAAAGACACAAAAACACTGATTGAAAAAGATGCCTGCACCCCCATGTTTATTGCTGCTTTAGTTACAATTGGAAAAACATGGAAGCAGCCCAAATGCTCCAAAGTAGATGACTGGATAAAAAAGATGTGGTACATATATACAATGGAATATTACTCAGCAACCAAAAAAAGAGAAACACATGTCTTTTGCAGCAACTTGGATGGAGCTGGAAAAGATCATGCTTAGTGAGATAAGCCAGAAAGAGAAAGAAAAATACCGGATGGTTTCACTCATAGCAGAATTATAATGGACCAGGCGAGAAAATAACAAGAATACTGAACAGCCATATACCAGAGACATTTTGTGGGGGTGGAGTGGGGAATGGGATCAAAAGCGGGGGGTGGGGAGGGAAATGCAAGGGATTATCGTGATGGCAAACGGGTGTCTTGGTGATGGGAAACCCACGAGGATGACAATTGAGATGGAAAAAAAAATGTACAATATGATGTAAAAATAAACTGTTAAAAAAAATCACTGGTGGTTGAAGAAATGCAAAATAGAGTGAGATTTCACTTTACAAATACTAACCAAGCAAAAAAATTAGAAAGCTGGATAATATTATTTTTGGGGAAATAGGGAAACAAGAACCTTCCAATAAGTACTTTGTGGAGGAACAGTCTGCTATAACCATTCTGGAGAGCTACTAAATGCTGCTTAGTAAAATTAAGCATGTCCAAAGAATTCTACTCGTGTGTGCATGTGTGTCCTCCAGAGAAATGCTCACACACCATCAAGAGGTTGCTAATGGCATTATTATTTGTAGGGAGGAAGTGCTAGAGTGTGTCTGGGTGAACACTGTTGGCTGGATGGGTAAAATATGGCAGATGTGCCATGGAGAAGCATAGCAAAGAGAAGCAATAAGTCAAGTAAATAAAGACGACAGTTTCAGTGGGGAAAGAAAAAGAAATGAAATGTTTTGTTACAATACACAAATATAGGATATAAAATTTACAAAATATGCAAAAATATACACAAATTTGAATGATCACCTGTGGTGGGAGGGGACTCATAATGAGATATGCAGATAAAGGAAATATACATACTATGTATAAATACATATGTATATAAAGGAAATATATATGTACTCTATAGTATGTATAATGCTTCTCTATATAATATGTATTATATACATATACATGAGGTGGTCTAAGCTATCCAATGTTAATAATTTGCCATGAACCAAGAAAGAAGATTAACTCAACCCTCTGCACTTGAACTTTAAACAGAACAAATTATAATAGTAATTAAAAAATTATCTTTAGAAGATAGGTAAGTCTTAAAATCCCAACGGTCACTTTCTAATTATATAACTTGGGACAAATTAATTTGTCAATAATGTTGAGGACTTGATTCTTATTATGAGAAATTTTTAGAGGATTAAGAAAGTATATAAGCCTGAAACACAGTCCAAGAATGTTAGTTTTCCTCTGAGTGATACAATACTGGATTCTCTGGAACTGTCCAAAAATCTTTCTGGACAAAATGCTTACTGTTTTTATTAGGGTAGTCACTAGCAGATGTCACCACCACTAAGCAATTTGAAATGTGATTAACATACAGTGAAGCTCTAGATTCTTGCAAATTACTTATCTAGTCAGCTAATAGTTGGCAATCTACTATGGATAAGCGAATGAAATAAAGAGGAAACATGAGACAAAAAAGAAAAAAAAAAGGGCAGGAGGAACCATACACATTCTGTTTTGATTTACTCACATGCCATTTCATAAGGGTGATTTGAATAAGGCTATTCATATATAAGCAACCAGAGGACAGGCCTGTGTTTGATCTACTTATGAACTCGCAAAGTGACTGCCACATAGGTACTCAGGAAGAATATTCTCTGTGGAATGAAGTGGCATGGAATGAGGCTGAGCAAAGCACTAGTATTATTCAATGACCACAAAATTCAAAATATTTCTCTCACTTAAGCCCAGTCAAAATTAATTGTGCATCTTCTTTGCTCTTAAGTTCTGAATTTACGTGTCTAATTGTAACAAGAACACCATAAAGGAACATCATTAGTCATTAAGAAATTTTAAATCAAAACTACACCCATTAGGACAGCTAAAATAAAAAAGTCAAGTATTAACAAGTATTGGCAAGAATGTGGAGAAGTTAGAACCCTTGTGGAGATGTTAGAACTGCTGGTGGGAATAGAAAATTGCTCAGTCACTGTGGAAAACATTTCCTAAGTTCTCTAATTTAGAACTCTAATTTAGAGCTGGTGGTATGTGAAGCTCAAAGAACCTCTTAATTTTTAAAAAGTGGCTTACAAAAAATGAACCAAACATATGTGGGCATTTGGCAAAAAAATAGGAGTAAATAACTTTGTGGAATAAATTTTGGAAGTGTACACTTTTTTCTGCATTTGACATAGTCTTTGATTTGCAGGAGTTAAGATTCTATGAACCTGTGAGAGTCTTAATCATTTTAGATATTAAGACTTAAAGCTCAAGTAGTTTTCAGCTTAATTCTGAAGTAAACATATTTCTCCTAACCAAAATAACTCATCCTATAATTATTTTGATGTCTTTATTATATTTTACTTGAGAGTCATTTTTAGCAGCGTCACTATCAGAACAATAAATATGTATCAATTTCAATCATCATTCTTATTCATAATGGCCTCATTCCATTTGCTGGAATTCCTTTTATAAATATAATCAGGATTCACCTAAAGGTCTGCTTAGAAAGTATGTTATCTGGCAATATAGGATTAAGTATTCTTTCAAAAAAAAATGATACTAGCTTTGATTTGGATTTTGTAACGGGTCTTAAAATACTGGTTTATTTCCTCCTGTGGAAATTCTTAAATTGAGCTTTTGGGTTTCTGGTCAGCATATGAGGAGCATAGAAAATAACACTCCCATCCTCTCAGGAAAAATGTTAACTGAAAATCGACAACTGTTATTAGATCTGTCAGAAAAGTAAAGTTACAGTTCCAACTGTTCTCTAAATTACAGATGAAAAGATGCCACATAGAACAGAACAGAAACCACCTCAGAAACTAGTACTGGACCAAGACAAGCAAGATTGTAATTGACAATTGCTAGAGGCTCAGTGTGGATAAGTGTGAGTGTTGTTCAAACCTCCTGGAGGGAAGTCTTGGGCAGGAGAAGGCAGCACACTCCTGTAAATTTATCTACCAATCCTCCCCACAGTAAGGGTCAGAGAAAAAATTCCCTTCTGCTTCCTGTAGAGGGAGGGGGAAAAATAACCCTTCTGAAAGCTCTAGAACTTTCTGTTCTCAACAAGGCTTGTCCTCAAGAGAAAATACAGTTAAGTCCTCATTTAACATCCTTGATAGGTTCTTGGAAACTGCAACTTTAAGCCAAATATAAGCAAGCAGTTCCTCACATAACATATGGATTTTTTTTTCTCATCTACATTATAATGATATGACATTATTTGCGGACCTGCTATAATTTACAGATCCTAAGCAACTTGGGACATGGAAAGTTCTCAATTCCAGCCCACACGAGGCCTCAACTAGGGAAAGGGAATATCTAACTTCAGTGGCCTCCAGTCTGCCTGTCACATTTAAGGGAAAGGGGAGACAATCTGAAGTAAACTTGTAAAACTCACAAATCACAACTATTGGCTAACAAAAAACCTGAAACCTAACCATAAGACTAAAGGTTCCCCCTTCTTCTCTCCTCATATTTTAAAACACCAATTGGTGTTTTAAAACCAGTTCTTTTCAGTGAGTACACTGAAAGAACCGCATGTCTCATACCTCTTTTAAGAAAGTCTCTAGGGAAACACAAAGAATAGAATACCCAAGAACTATGAGTGGGGATATCAAAAGAAGAGAGAAAAGAACAGAAAAGATAGAAATTTCCTTAAATTAACAACAGATACCCATCCACATCCATAAAGTTTAGAGAACATCAACTAGGGTAAATGCCGAAAAACTATCTTATGCATATTGCAGAAAATCAAAGTCAGAGAGAACATCTTGAAAGAAGCCACAGAAAATATTTAAGTATTTTCATGGTTTTCTGGTAGTACTAAACATATATGATACATTCCTGAAGTAACTGTATCTTTCATAATAAAAGAATAGATGACAGGGCCCTTCCTGGTGGCGCAAAAGGTTAGGATGCAGCACTGCAAGCTAGCTGCAGCCGCTTCAGTCTGAATTCGATCCCCGCCCCGGAGGTGACCCACATGGGGCAGCAGACCTCTCCTGACCTGCCTGCTGCTCCCCTCAGCAGTGTACTTCATCAGTTGGCCTGTTGTGTTCCCCACGCTGTCTCTGGTGAATCCTCTCACCACCCCTGTACCTCAGGCCTGTATTCCAGTTCTCTATGTGTAAATAAATAAATGTTTAAAAAAAAGAGAGAGATTAGATGGCAAGTTAGCAGCTTTTTAGTGGTTGTCTTTTTTTAAACATTGAAAATGATGACTATGTTAGAAAAAGATTTCATCAAGTCACTGCTTATTTATTAAACTTCTCAAACAATACTGGATTTTTTCTAATGAAAATTTAAGTATTTTGAGAGTTTATTTGCTCATTGCTTCTTGCAGTAACAAAAAAAGTGAATTCTTATGGAGTACCTTTTGCATATTAGGCATTGCATATAAGACACAGATAACAATGGAGAGATTTAAATTCTGCACTAGGAACTTCAAGGAGATCAGAGCTGTACTGGCTGGTGCCCAGTGTCCCCCTCTCCTCAATGTGAGCTCCCTCTGAGTGATAAATGTTGAATTTTGTTACTTTTTTTTAAAGAATGTCAGAATACTCGGAGTTGCTGCAGTACCTGGCTGCCCTGTACCCATCCCTCCAACTCAGAATACAATCCATTTCTAATGAAAAAATGCTACGAAGTGAACAAGAATTGGAGAAAGCATTTATTGCTGAGTTTATTGTTCTCAGATCAACAAAAAAGCTTTTTCTGTGGCTTGTCTGCCAGGATTTGGACATTGCTTTGTTACAGAGAATTAGTCCTTGTAATGAAATGTTATAATGAAATTTAAATCATGTGCTCTACTTAATAAACATTCTTCAGGGTTTATTATCTTTTTTCTATCTATATTCATAGCACTTCTTCTTAAGTTGCATCCTAAGTATTTCCCAGAGAGAATCCACTGTACATTTAACTTCTGCAGCTCACTGCCCACAAGCAGTGAGGAGAGGGAGGCCCTGGTAGCAGATCTGCCACAGTTCTGTACCTACCCAGGTCAGACCACTTAACAGAGATGACTGGCATCTTGGTGAAGCCTGTCTTGCACTATGTGTTCACCCGTCATCTCTGTAAGTTCTGTTGTCCCAAGATAGCAGGCCTCCTAGAAGACAAGACACAATGTCACATATGCACTGGTCATTAGAGGTGCCTATGAGGGTGTTAGGGCTTATGAAAAGAGTGGTGAGGCCATTAACAATGACCTACACTAGTTATTATACCTGTGGCATTACTTGGTGCCCTCAGAGAGGAGCACTTCATGACATATGATGGGTGGTACTGAAAAAAACGGGGAAAAGAAAACTAGTGGGCATTTGGAGGAAAACAAATTTAGAAAGACAAAATGAAGGTAGATGGTGCAGGATATCATCAAAGAGAAAACTATTGTTCTGAAGGATGGAAACTTGTCATGTTTTGTAAAATTAGCATATTATATGTTGACAAATTCCAGACAATATATACAGGTATATGGGTACAAGTTAGGTTAGTTAAGAAGGGCAATAACCTTACTCTTTCAGGGCTTCCCTTTATTTCAGCAATGATGTGAGGAAATGTCTGAGGCAACATGCAACTGTAGGATTTGTTTATTTAGACTGATTACGATCAAGTCAGGTCTGTTTTTCTTAGGAACTTAAGGTTCAGTTCAGTACAAATCCTTTTATTTACAATCTGTCACCTCATGGTACTCCTCCATCAGCCTCCTCATTAGGTGGAAATAGTGAGGATCCATGTATTCCATTCTGGGCTCTGACTTCCCTCCTTTATGACTTCTCCTTCTACCACGCCAGGCAGCCAGGCAAGTATAGTACATGGTCTGTCAATATTTGACCTCACAGTTGTGAGCGGCCTCCTGAAGCCACTGCAGCACAAGTTCGATTCCCCACCAGAGAGCTGACCCACATGGTGCAGCAGACCTTTCCTGACCTGCCTCAGCAGTGTATCTCAGTAGATCCGCCTGTTCTGCTCCCCACTCTGTCTCTCATGAATCCTCTCACCTACCATACCTCTGACCTATACCCCAATTCTGTAAACATAAATAAATAAATCTTTAACACACACACACACATATTAGTCTTTCCTTTTTTGTTTCAGGGATAAGTAAATAGATATTAAAATGAAAAAAAAAAAACAGTATGCAATAACTGCAGAATTTAGGAGACTAGTTATGTCTGGTAGGGAGAGAGGGAATTGGAAATTGGAAAGGGGGTACATGAGGAACTTTAAAGAAAGTAATAATGTTCTTTTTTCTTTAAGTTAGGCAGAGGGTGAATAAGAGGTACATATTTTAATTTTTACATTTTACATATAAAATTACTATTTTTTTGTATGATAAATGAGTTCTTTCAAGTTAAAAAAAAAAACACTGATCAAGCTATAGAAGCAGGGAGTTAAGTGGTTTGTTATTATACTAAGGATACAATAAAATGGAGCAAAGATCCCTTTGTAAGAGCCAAAGCTACACTTGTGCACTCACTAAGGCCAGAGTCTCAGTGTCTGAACTGTGATTTTCTTAGTTTCAGTCAAGGTTCTATTTTCATTACTTTGCATTTTTTCTTTCTTCATGCCCAATCATAAAATTTAACTAATTTTTTTTTGTAAATCATTCAAAATCCATTATAAAAAGAATAGTATAAAATATAAACTCTAAATAAACGAAATACTAGAAAAGTAATTTGGGAATACAGAACAGACTGAAGGGGTCATTCTATCACCAGTCATGCAAAACACTACAGATGGGAAAAGAAATGAAATCAATGGATGTCTCAGGGTCATAACAATGAAATTTCAAACTCCAGCGAAGTCCCTACTTCACAGAAGAGATGAGTCAAAAAATCCAGTGAAGAATCTTATGTTTGTGCTGCTGAACAGTAAAGTAAGGAGGTACAGTGCATGGGAAGAATTATGATCATAGTAAAAACAGAGACTAATGAAGTAAAAATGAGTAGCTTTAACTAGCTATTATGGTTGTTTTGAATACTTACACATAACTTAGAGAATATATTTACCCATTGTAGACGAAGCACCAGAACAATCTAATGTACAGAACCAAAACTTCCAAGCATTAATAACCCTACAATTACACAGGAAAGTTCAAATGTACGATCCCACCCACTTTATGACTTCAGAGCAGCTGAAGTACATAGAAATACACATATGCTGGTTTTGCAGTTACATTTTAAAATATTTTTATTCCTACAATACTCCATAGAAATATTCATAACTACATGAATGCCATATGGACATTTAAATGGCCTCATTATGAACAAAATAACTTGTTACAAATAAGATGCATAATTTTTAAGTATATCATAGAGGCTCTTAATTAAGGAATATGCACCTACACTGAAGTCCTTTTATTTATTTATTTATTTATTTTTTCAGGAAAAAAGGGCTTGTTTTCCAAACATGCAAAGAACTGAGTTCCTTCTACACTAATTAGTGTTTTAAAATGTCAAAACTAGACCAGACTAGGCTCAAAGCCACTAGAAAACAATATGCTGTGTTCTCTTTCTGGGGCATTGATTTTGTTATTTCCTAAGACATGGTTGCTTCCTCTTTAAGGTAAAAGATGGGAAACTGGAAAATAAATTTATAGTAAGTTTACTGCACCTACTTTAGTTAGGAAGTTCAACATTCTGGCTAGTTGAAAATGATGTTAGCTAAGAGCCAAGCTGTCTCTTTGCATATACAAGGCCTGTGTGTATGTGTGTGTGTGTGTGCATCTACTTCCAAATGTAGATAGTTGTGCATATATACACTCAAAGCATTTGGACTGCTTGCATCCATAAAATTAGAAAAAGGATACACAGTATAAAAATACGCATTTGCAGCAACTTAATTGGTTCAACAAATAAGCATTGAATATAAAATACTGTGGCTTGGCATCTAGGACACCCTAAAGGATGAGGAAATATACCAACTTATTATGTAAGTCACAAGTGGTATGATACAGCCTTCCAAAAGTTTATAGCCTGGCAGGCATTTGATTTCACTTTGTTGTCACAGGACTTTCAGGACCTTGCAGGGACTGCACCGTGATTGTGACTTTGTTACTGACACATAAGTGACACTGAAATGTTGGAGGAAAATGCCAATAAGTGGACTCTGGATATGTTTATTACTTATATACCATGTAAGTGATTTGCAGGACAGATTTCTTTGTAAAAAAGGAAGATATGTGATTTCATCATATTTCTCCTGCTTTACAGTCCATCTCTAAAATCTCAACTACATGTTGCAATTTTTCACAAGAAAAAAGGGTTTACTTCTCCAACCAACCTTTATATTCACATTTGTTCCCTTCATTTAAAAAATTTGACTCTTATCTGGGAAGTTCCCTTACATACAGTAGGCATTTAGAAGAGAAATGTTAAAACAACAAAATGTTTCATGAAATGTCATTTCTGTATGATAATTCTAGGTAGCAGGATTCCATACAGAGGGAATGGAATTTAAATGAGGTCCTTTTGGCAAATCTTCCCTGGTTTCTTATGAGTATAGATGAAGACAATAGGACTTCTCAAGTTCATTCTGAATTTTAAATCTATTGTTACGAAGAGTTAAACATGAACTAATTTCTCCCCAAATAGATCACGTATAGGCCAATCCATACATTTAGTTTAATTTAGGTGATACTACAGGGATCCTTTTTAGATTGCCTAGAAGATAGAGTGGAATGTCTCAGCTTGGTAGACGTTACCCCTTGTTTTAGACCAAACACCTTTCTACAGCAGTATCTCAACTCAGCAGAGCCGTACAGGGCACATGGCAGGTACTCTCTCCACACACCGGCATGCACTGCAGTTTTCATCTGTCCAGACTAGGCAAGACAAATGAGTAAATGGGGAGGAAGCAAGGAGGAGGAGCTCTATGTCAAGCACAAAGTAATCAGCCGAAAGATGGCACAATGAAAGGCGATGTCCATGAGGTAAAATAAGTCAAATGATTCACAAAATTGAATACAGCAAGAGAGGGCTCCATAATTCTCTAAAGCTCTTTTTACTTCCCTCTATGTTTGGAATTAAGAAAGCCCCGTCTCTGACTGGAGTTCAAAAGGTGGTTCCTTCAAGCAGAAGTCTGCTTGGAGTCTCATAACATTAGGCGTTCAATACCCACACTGGCCTCCTCTCATTCATAGTCTTGGGAATTATCAGGATTAAGTTCATCACACTTTTTATCCCTGCTAATAACTAACAAAATGAGACCAGGATTCCCAAGTCATTTCCTGTTCCACCATTTTATATCTACATGACCCTTATATTCCTTTCTGTGACCCTATCTCCCACCCCTTTCTGGTTCCTGAAGCCCTTTTCCTGTGCCCACTGGAAGCAGAGGCAGCCATCAGCAAGATCCCCTATTTCCTTGGTCCCCCACTTTCCTATTCTAACTGCAAGCTTGCTGTTCCCTCAGGATACGACTCCCCCACACCTAGCCATCTCAAGTGGTAGCTATTTTCTCTCCACATTTCTTAAGCTACAGGGTTTACTAGAGTGGATGTTCTAAATGCTTCATTTTATACATCTGGACTACTGTTCTTCCTCTCCATCTTTAAAAACATAGAGTTCTGCATCATACTAAATCAAATTCCCCCTTATTCTTGGGAGAGCTGAGTTCCTGGCTCCCTGGGGATGCAATTCTCACGAACCCAGCATCCACAGAGATGATTCTTCCAACATGCTGTCTTCTTGGTCATTGTCCTCCACCCTAACTTCCAAACCAGACCAATTCTTGATTGAAGTTCATCTCACCACCATCTCCTCACTGTCAGTTTCGCGCATTTGTTACTCCAACTTCAGTAAGACAAACTGCAGGGACTCCAGTGAGTTCTGCAAACCATCAGTCCTACCACTTTTCACTGTCCCTCAATTGCCTCCCCTCCCTAACCAGTTTAAATGCCACAACTAATTGTAACTACTGCCTTCCAGAGAGGGGAGGAAATGCACCCTGATCTCCCTCTCTCCACTGATCTGCTCACTTGACAAAACCACAACCTGGTGAATGTCATCATTCTACTCATCCACATACAGGCCAAAAGAGGAAAAACACAAACTAAGTTATGACTTTCAGTAAGTCTAAAAGTCTGGAACAACTGGCAATAAGTTCTCAAAAAGTCCCCTCATTCTCTCTTGATTTACAGGGGCTTGATATCTTTGTGGAAATGAACTGACATTAAATAATGTCACTGGATTTTAAACAGAAAGTCAATTCTGTGAAAGTTAGTTTTATATGAAATTTACTTCAAGTTACTAAGGTGGTATGTATATTCTGAGTTAAAGTATGTTTCCAAAGATTTGCTGTAGCACACACTCCTGATAAAACTAAAAGCGGAATATGAAAGGCAGGTTTCGTTAAAGATTTAAATTCATGAACCAACTTCCTTTAAATCTTATCTTTTAAACTCTGATTCTTTAGGTCATAGGTTCCTATCCTTCTTACCCAAAAGAATATTTATTAGCAGCTGCAAATTCATGTGGCTATTCTCAGAGCTTACTGAAAATTAAAATAGCTTTAAGTAAGGAGCAGATAATAGGGCATTAATGAAATTATCAAAAACTCTTAAAAGGTTTCCTGGCTATTGTTTATGCACTGGGTCAAGAGACTGCAATTTTATAATGCCAAAAAATATAATGTTAGAAGAAAACATTCATGTCAAAATAGCTGACTTAAGAAATGACTAAGCACTAATTTTATTTGCAAAATGTGACCTTTTGTTCTAGAAAATGCATTCTCTTGACTTTCCAGCTCTGCGATGGAAAAATGACTCATTGCCCTTAATACCAGATTTAAATTGCAGATGTTTAGGATACCTAATGGATTGTCAATGAAGGAGATTGCTAGTTCCTTTTAAAAATAATGCCAACACTCACTTAAATGGGTCAGAACTATAAAATTGTAGAAAAACGCTTTCAGTGTGAAGCAGACATTGATTTTCCTTTCAGATTTGGGTGAACACTCAAGGTAAAATGATAAATTTGAACACACATGCAACCAAAAAAAACACTCCTACATATTACATGCCACAGAACTCACACCTATTAGATACCATATTGTCTTCAAAATATTCTAGCCATTAAGTTCATAGGAACAAAAGACACTCCTTTGCAATCCTGTCAGCTACTGTCATGGTGGCTATACAGCTGAACTAATTTAATAGATGTTGAACAGAAACATTGTCCAGTTTTGTCCATTTAATGCATGGCCATATTTAATGATGTCATAAACACTTGCTCAATAGGGGCAATATTTCAAGATATATTATTTGTATTAATAGTGAAATTACACAGCAAAATACCAGAAAATGAAAATCACTTGGAAAAAAATACTGCAAATATTATGCTGTATATCCCTCATGCATATATATGTACATATATATATGTACATTTACAAACAATTTGTATTAATGGCTTCATATGTTGTTCTGTGTCACAATTGCTTTAGCTTACTAATATATTATGGAAACCTTTTCATAAAGCAAAGAAGTATTATTTGGTTTTCAATAGCTATATAGTATTCCACAGATGTGTACTATTATTTAGCAAGTCTGCTATTAAACAGATATTTAGGTCATTTCTATAATTTTTTTCTTTTAACATTTTAAAAAGGACAGGTGTTTTAGGGAAAGGAGAAAGGAGGGCAAAAAGCTGCTGATTTGAAAAGGAAAAGGTGTGCGAAAATTGTGAAAAGAAACACCTATATAGACACAGGCAGGTAGTCTTTGAACTAGAACAGTTCACTTCTAGTATTTTCTTATCAAACACAAACCTACAATGGGTATCTCAGTGCATGCATCTATTAGTAGCTGTTCAGCTGACTTCTCCTGGCCTAGAAGTTGATTTGTTAGGCCAAAGTGTATGCCTTTTGACATTTTTATGTATCCTGCCAAGTTGTCCTCCAAAAAACACTAAAAACATAGAGGTAATCAAGCAGTACTTTTATCAACTCTTATCAATACTTTAAGTCTGACTTTATAATCACTGGTAATGTGTTTGTTTCTATTTGCATGTTAGTGATATTTATGACAAGCATGCTCTAAATATTTTCCAGTAGTAATATCTTTAAGCCTTGCTTATACATAAGCTTGTATATTACAAAAGAGCAATTTTAAAGCTCCTGATTGTCATGACACATAGAATTCTATCGCTCCAAACATTTTTCAATTAGTATTTTCTGTTAGAACACATTTTCATAATCCTTGTATGACTAGAAACCACTTTGAGAATCTAATGCAACCAGTACCACCAGAAATAGTCTTTTTGTAAAATATTTGCAATTTGAGAGTTTGAGAATACATTAATCAGTTATGTGATTTGAACAACTCAACATTCTCTGTGTCTACTGTTGGTTGCCTACAAACTAATGCAGAATGATTTTTTCAAACACATGACTATCTGTACAAGAATATCCACTGCATCTACAAGGTAAGTGGGCTTCCTTCTAATGTAATATCTCTCTTATCCAGGATTTCTTCTCCACTGCCCTGCTCCTTCCCACACATATAACATGAATAATTTGTGAGCAAATATGTAAAGAGGCATTCTGTTTAGTTTTTGCCAGTTGCGAGGTGCTGATAGGTTTGCAACTATTAAGAAAATAAAAAAAAAATAGCAAAAAGATTCCTTTCTATTTTCTAATCTCCAGATTCATCTCAGAGGGCCTCCAAAGTATATTGTAAATTTTTATTAAAGTCCTTACTTATTCATCATTTAACCTTTGACCACTGTCAATTTCTATAAATCTTGAGACTATTTTTTTAAACCATTTTGTAGAACATGGTTCAAAAGAAAACCCCAATGAGCTAGCCAAAACAGTAAAAAACTTAGACTTATGAAGGACAAACTATCACAGAGTTAAGGCACATTAGTGAAGGGGAGCCAATAACTACCCTAGAAGGAGTAAGTTACTAAAACATCATTTTTTTTTTGACTTAATAAAGTTTTATTTTTCAAAATGTACATTTGGTGGGACCTGCTTATGCATCTTCGCCAGCAGCGGGAGCATCTTCACCCTTGGTGTTTCTGGTGTAAATTACTTGCGCTCTGTGCTTTGAAACTAACTTGATAAGCCCTTTACTAAGGAGCTCCTGAAGGGCTGCCCTGGCCAAGGAACCACGAATCTTCAGTCTCTCAGACACAACAGCTGGGGTTATGAGCTTATAGTGGCAAGTGGCAAGGTAGAAAAAATATATAAGCTTTTCTTATTATCAAAATATGTGTAGTAGGTGCATTATCAAAATATAAATTATTTATGTAATAGCTAATCATGAGACCTGATTAAATTCACAAAGATTACAGCACTTTAAGTAGTGTTTTCACAGGAGTCTCATGAAATTCAAAGGAATGAATCCAGGGCAAAGTGTACATCTGGATTATGTGACAAGCTCTGCTACACAGTAATTATTGACATACCTTCACCAGGTTGATAAAACTCAGTTTAAAAATCATGTCTTTAAGAAGGTATGGTATATTTACACAATGGAATATTACTCAGAAATCAAAAAGGATAAACTCATGCCATTTTGCAGTAACATGGATGGAGCTGGAAGGGATTATGCTCAGCAAAATAAGCCACAAAGAAAAAGAAAAATATCAAATGGTCTCACTTATAGGAGGAATGCAGAGAAAATGAAAAAGGAATCAGAAAAATAGTACAATGAAGTAACAATAAAACCATCAGGAGAGGAGGAGAGAGAAGACCAGGACAAGGGTAGGAAGAGCACAGATATGATGGTGACGGTGTATGAGTGAGCTGGTGGTAGAAATTTCATAAGGAAACTATACAGTGTACAAAAATGAAGAATGATATAATGAATATATTTAAAAAATAAATTTAAAAATTAAACAAAAAAAAATCACGTCTTTACAAAAGCTCCCTTGGACTAGAAGGCAGCTTCCCATCATGGGTTTTTGTAGCTCTCAGTACTTACTGCTCTCAAGATTTTTTTTTTTATTATTTTATATACTCAAAGTATTTATTCATTGTATAGCCTCTCCATTTGATGGTAAATCCATGTCTAACTATTCACCATAAGAGTTCCTGATCTCTTATACAATGCTTGGCACAAAATAGTGGGAAGGATGGAGAGGGGAATTAAGAAATAATTGAATCGGGCCCTCCCTGGTGGCGCAACAGGATGTAGCACTGCAAGCTAGCTGCAGCAGCTTCAGTGTGAGTTCGATCCCCAAGCCCGGAGGTGACCCACATGGTATGGCAGACCTCTCCTGACCAGCCCGCTGCTCCCTTCAGCAGTGTACTTCACCGATCTACCTGTTCTGCTCCCCACTCTTTTCTTTGGTGAGGCCTCTCACTGCCCCTGCACCCCTGGCTTATACCCCCATTCTGTATGAATAAATAAATTTTAAAAAAAGAATTGAATCAATAAATCCATCCAAAAATGAGGTAGTAAGCCAGATGATCTCTTAGGGTATTGTTAGATGCAAATATATGAAGGTCATTTCTTTCTGTTGAATTCCATAAATTGGGTTTAATTAGGTTAAAACATTTATGGCTCACCTAATTTGCTTGGTCTACAGGGTGACCAAGAATACATGAGAATTAGGTCTTGTCCCTGCCCTTCAAAGAGAAAAGGGGGTCTGGCTGGGGGAAAAAATTAAACAAGTAGGACAAAGGAATAAAATGCTTGAATGAAAAAACTGACTTCAACAGTGTGATAAAGAAATTGAGTAACAATGTAAGTTATTGAGTATGAGGCATTGGGATGACTCTTGATTATCAGATTGCACAATACAAAGAGGTGATTCTCTGCAGCCACACTAATGCTTTAGCGAGACCTGAAAGAAAACAACATAGGCCACTTCTATTTCCTGGCAGTGAAGGGGAAAGAAACCAAAAAAAAAGGGCTCATGTTTTTGAGCTTGCAGGTTCTTTGCAAGGTTAAAAAGAAGAAAAGGCAAAAAAGAAGAAAAGGCAAAATTTAGTTCAACACAAAGTCACATGTGGCCAAATCAACCCTGTCACAGAATTTGACCTTTACAGAAAAACAAATGTTACTCTAAGGAAAACTAAGCAAGTGATTACTGAATAAAAAGAGAGGAATCATAGTGAAGGTAACGGTAATGAATAAGAGATGACCAAGATGAATAACACAATGAATTTCCCGTATGACAGGTTCCTCATGTGCCTCCCATAGTGCAGGCAATATAAAGAATGTTAGAGAAGTGCAAGGGTCGTCCATGCTGATGGAGGTCTTGTCTGCGGGGGTGAAGAAATGTAATTAATGAAAAAATAGTCCAATAAGTGACAAATTTCCAGTCTCAAAATGTGGCCTCCAACTCTGATACCCAAGGAAGCAAAGCTCCAGGGAAACATGGAACAGAACTGTGAAATAGGATTTTGCTCATGGAACCTCTTGGTCTCTTCTTTTGGGGTTTCTCAGTTCTTTGGAACATTTCTTCCCTAATCTTTACCACCCTGGAGAAGAAAAAACCCACAACACTTAGCTGCATATCTTGCAGCTGAACTAAAGGCAAGAACTGAACCCCAGATGGATAGAGTGGCAGAGAATCCATCTAACTACCACAGCAATTTTGAAGGTAGAACAAGATGTAAGTCCTTTCTCTTTCTTCGTGGCAACCCTTCAGAGGGGCTGCTGTCCTTCCTAGGCAGTGCCCCATCACCACCAGCTTTTCTTAAATTCTGAGGGAACAAGGGAGAGCTTGTAGAATAGAAAAGTTTGATTATCCATGAGGCAGGAGATTTAGAGCTTTATTATAAAATGAAGGTGAGGTAGAATATCTGACTCAATGTACATTAACAAAAGAGTCAAACACTTAAGTTGTTATACATCACTGGCTCCACTTGTTTTGTTTATACTGATGGTCATATTAGAAAAAAAAATCAAAAGTTAAAACTCCAACTTGCACAGAGGTTGTATTTTTTGCTTCCTTTAACTATGAATATTTTTGTAGGACAGACAGGTGGATGAGATCCTATTCTCTTCAGGAGGAAGAGGACGATTAATAAGCAACTTAGTGCAACATAGTCTCAAAGTTTATTGTTCTCATCCCTCTTTTCTTCTCTTCAAAAACACATTCAGGCCCTCCCTGGTGGCGCAACGGGTTAAAGCACAGCACTGGGAAGCTAAAGCCACTTCCGCATGAGTTCGATTCCCGCCTGCCCCGGAGGTGACCACACGGCGCGTGCCCCGGAGGTGACCACATGGCGCGGCAGACCTCTTCTGACCCGCCCACTGCTCCCCTCAGCAGTGTACTTAGTCGATATGCCTGTTCTGCTTCCCACTCTGTCTCTGGTGAAGCCTCTCACCGCCCCTGAGCCTCTGGTCTGTACCCCAGTTCTGTATGTACAAATAAATAAATCTTAAAAAAAAAAAACACACATTCAAATGTGGGTACTGCCTCTCCATCAGTACTCATGGAAAGGAAAACAGCATGTGTGTTGTGGGTGGGGGAAGCTTTTATTTGCCTAACTCTTTTCCAAAACTGGGGTCTAGAAAGAATAATATATTGCAATGTCTCCTTCTTTTAAATATTTTAAGTATTTCCCTCAAAAACCTCAGGTAAAAAGAGACAAAAAGCACATAATTTAGACAACTAGCAAGAGTCTAATTAGTGATATAGATAAATAATCAAGGAATGCAGAAGAATCCAAACAGATGTATTTATGTCTCTCACAATTAATTTATGAGGAAAAAAAATACAAAGTTGAGAACCACACACACATATGAAATTACTGTTCATGTTAATAATAAAAAAGCCCATTGAGCAAACCAGCAAAGTAATACAAGTAGAAAAAAATTAAAGTCTTATTTTGTGCATAAAACAGTAAGAAAATGGAGGAGAACAGGCTGAGTTTCAAGACACCAAACTTAGGCACCTAATGTAGGGTTTGAGCAAGATACAGAAAACCACATTTTAAATAGGATGGACAAAAGAAACAATGATAAGCGTTCAGCTCCACAATCAGAGAAAGGCAGCACTGCCAGTAAAGCATCACCACTATTTGAGAACACTGGCAGGTTTATTCATGCTAAACATGTTATAATTGAGAATCAATTTAGGGCAGAGTCCGCTTAAATGAACACCAAAGTTTTGCTCATACAATGTCATTTTGCATTGTATTAAATGATGTTTGGAATAAAATGCTGGTTGGGACTTGAAAAACTGCTCAAGAGGCATATACTTCACAGAGAGAACCAGAGTTATAGCACTTGCTCTCTGTGATAAGTATCATTTTACATGAGAGGGGAAAAGAATGCTGAGAAAATGAATCTATGCTCAAGGTTGAATAGAGTGGCCTTGAAGGCGCTTTAAACTTCTAATATGCATGGATATGCCAGGACATGTTCATATGCCTATGTACATTATTTTCACAATCACAGATGGAAGGAGAATGTATTTCTAGGTGCTTTCTGATAGGACTGGAGTACTACAGTCTTATCAAAGAAAGATGTGGTTAGAGGAGATGTAAAGTGGCTGTTAGAGGATGGCTATCTAAGAACTGATGTAACCAGCTCTGTAATTATCACAGTCAATAACCTTACGAGCAAGCAGGTATGATGGACCTATGTGGAAAGCTTTGGCTGAAGAGAGAACACAGGAGGGAAATACCACACTCACAGGACCATCCCACATACTATGGTCTCAACTGGCCAGAGGACAGCTTTGATAATTAAGGAAGGTATGCTACTGTCTGTCTTGTGCATTCTCCGTGAAGCCTCTGTATGCAAACAGGTCTACTTGAAGATATATACTACAACAAGAATAAGTTTTCTTCTTTGAAAGGCAAAGACCAGATTTTAATGATAGGCTCAGGAGGGAAAGGACTGTGAAGGATGAGTCAACCTTCTTGGGGCTCATATGGAGGACAAGCTCACCAGGGCTGGGCACTTCAGCCCTACCCACAAGTATTTGTGTCCAAAGTCCTTGCCATTCATGCAAATTTATCCCCAGGAATCTTACAGGGAGTGGTCTGTGGTAAAACAAAATTCCAAGATTCAGGGATTCAGGGTCTCATCTGAGAGCAGATGTCTTTACTATTGCTACAGTAAATCTTCATGGAGGTAATGCAAATTAATTCCTGATTGTATTACAAACATAATTTTGTTTTATTTTTGTAAAAAAAAAAAGTAAAGCCACAAATTTGAATTATACACTATAAGATTAGTATTTACAATTAAAATTGAAAATTTTAACCTGACAACATGGGGTTAACTATATACAAGTAGTCTTGTTCAGAAGAACAAATAGGACACAATTCTGTATTTCACCTCCTCCTTCCGTTTTGAAAAATATAATAGAGGGGATAAGGGTCTTGACAAAGTAAGAAGAGAAACAATGATTCATCTCTGTTCTTTTCACGTCAGTAGTCAGCAGCTGGTGAGGGAGATGATACCTTTCACCCTTCAGTAACAATCTATGCTTTTTCCTCTTTAAACAAAACTGTATCTCTCTAAGGAAAAACTAACTGATTCTCTGCATGTGGCACTACCATGAACCAGCTACTGGAGGCTCTTATTAAGTCAGTGAAATCATGGGCTGTTTGTGCCACACATTGCCCCACTCACAGCTGTTGTGCAGCCAGGAAGCAGAGACTACTGTTCTTTCCCTGACACAGAATCATATATAAGGACAGACTCTTCTACAATATGAGAATGATTCCTTTGTAAAGGCTCACTCAATCATTGGTTCAAATGAAACTAACTCTCCAAGATCAGGGGTAAGTGAATAAAACACCCTATATAAAACATTTTTAGTCTACTTTGTGAGGGTGAAATCCCCAAATTGACAACACCTATATGGAATTATTTTTAAAATATTAAGTTATTTTTCTTTATTAGAACTAGAACCTTACAAAGCCAGCTGTTGAAGAACACCTGTCAAAGATGTCAAAACGTGTTTCAACATTTAGACAGCCACCTAGCCACTATTTCTGAGGGATATATTTGTGGCTAAGAATCACATTTGACAGATGCAAAAAATAAGACATCCATGTAAAAAAAAGTCATTTCCCATTCATCTAGTCAAGCAATTTCCTCACCATTCTGCACTGGGAAACAGTGTCAAAAGAATGGATTTCGACCTTTTTATAATTTCTACTGGACACGTAGGTTTTGTAAAAACCTCACTCTGCATTACATACATAACCCACAAATATTGCTTATATTTGGTTCCAGAAGTTAAGAACAAGTGCTGCAGAGGATGTAGAGGCAAAGGAACCTTATGCTGTTGAGGGAACGTGAACTGGTGAAAGCATTAGGAAAAGCTATCTAGACTTACCTTACAGTATTAAAAACAGAAATACCATATGATGTGGCAATCTCATTCTCAGGCATTTATCCACAGAAACCCATTTGCTCTACAATATTTACAACATTATTTACAATTGCTAGGACATGGAGGCAGACTAAATTCCCTTCAAGGATGAGTGTATCAAAAAGATGTGGTACATACATACTATGGAAAATTACACAGCCACAAGAAAGGATGAAAGTCAGGTATTTTCAACAATATGCAGCAAAGTCAGAATGATAATAACAAATATGGGTACTCATATAACAGACAATTCAACAATGTAAAAACACTCTCAAAAACTACTAGAGTTGAACAAACATCCTAGGGCTCTAAGATTGAGAAGGAGAGGGGAGGGAAAAGATAAGGGGGAACAGAGTGGTGGCCTGGGATTGAAAAAAGAACTCAGGGTCCTTATATTGGAGAGGGCTCATGTTCCATCAGATTACCATTATACCCTGCCAGACAAACTGCCAGGACAACAGTATTTACCAAAGCACTTCTTTACTGTGTCCCTAACTCTACAGCTGTATGCATGTAGAGAGGGCATTGATATCCCTGAGATTGCATGGTCTAAGAGCTTTGACCTATACAGTGGTAGTTACTGCAAACTATCATACTCCTTTTTCTTTTTGGTCCATATACAGATCATCAACAGTAAAGATGTGGGGATAAGGGAAACTGGAACAGAAAGATGTAGGAGAAAGGACAGAATGGAAATGATGAGCCATGTTAACAGCTGAGAACTAGAATAGACTGACAACCATTGTTAGTGCAGCTATGTATCTATGAGGTCTGCATGCTTATGAGTCCCTGGGATTCTGCCCATACTTGTCACATGACTGACACCGTTTTATTTTCTCATGCATCTTTAAGTCTTTCATTTCTTAGAGTAATTTGAATGAGTTTTTGCTCTTATAGTCAAAGATGTTTGTATGAGTCCCACACAAGATGTTGGAGTGTTTTCCCTTTACGAGCTGTTAAACGTCAGATCACCCATCTAATAGCCAACACAGAAGTTCACATATTCAGGGGTGATCTTGTCATTATTTAGAATCTTAAGAAAGGAATTGTAAGCAAATCCTATCACCCTTTGGCTGTTTTTAAAATGTTCTTGTTGCATTTTTTTTACTTGTAGGCCACTGCCATAAGCAGATGACAACAATCTCCTCTCAGGTAGACTGTAAAGGGTTTCTCCTCAGTGAGTCAAGAATGAAATCCAGCATCCTGTGGGAAGCTTATTCTCTACCTTCTTGTGGTGCTGAAAGTTTTTCCATCCCATATTATCAACCCCACCCCCATCTGGACTGATTTCAAGGCACAGACCAAGTTTTATATTGGCAAAATATGATTTTATTGGGTCCCTATAAAATAAAATGCTCCCAAAGCACCTCCAACACTGGGAAAAAGTCAGGTCATAACAGAAATTAAGAGTCAGCCCCTCAGAATCCCTGCAACTTCTCCAATCCTAATTGCTTTTCCTTTATCCATACTCATCTGTCCAGCTGTCAGTGACTCCAAATTCTCAATCAAATTGTGGAAATGTGGGGCAGGGGGGATGTGCTGGTTGGCACAATGGCTTGATTAGAGTATAAGGGCATTCAATGACCAGGGGTGCTCAATGTCCTATGAGGAACAGGAAAATGTTACATAATGATAAATTATTCTAATAAAATGCTACTGACATTCCGTTGACAGACAAAGGCACCCTCCAATATTTGGGGCAGACAAAAGCAGGAGATAAAGGCAAACTGAAGACAGGAGGGCAGCAAGAAAACAGGGAATGCACCCCATCAGAAGTGAATCAGTTGAGCAGACACTGTCCACAGATCAATCTCAGGCTCCATCTCTTGCCTTCCCCCACCTCCAGCAATATTCTTGACACAAAAATTCCTTATTTTCATTCCCTTGACTACACAAGGCAATCTTGGGTTCAGTCAGATTTAACTTTTAAAAATTGTGCCATTTTCCTACATCTTTTTACTTGTTCAATTACGATAATTTGTGAGCAAATAATCTTAATAGCCACAGAAAATCAACTGAAAATTCATCCGTGTTGCTAATGGACTTAATAAATTTGTACTATTCATGTGTCTGTTGAAAAAATAGCTTTAAAGACTAATTCTTTAGGCGAGAACACCACTGAAGTTCAGTTTGTGAATTAACACCCTTTTCTGAATCCCTTCATTGAGGCATGCTGGGTATTGGAAGAAAGGTAGTTGAAAAATATCTTGCTACCTCTCCCAGTTCTTTGTTAAGTCCTAGGCAATATCAAAAGAGAATTCCTGTACAAACAAGTCTTACTACAGAGGGTCAGGGCATGGAGAGACCAAACGGAAAGAGACAGCTCGTTAGTCTCAGATTAAAGGACAAATATTTTAAAGGCAGTATGCCTGATTATGTCAGGGAGACAGGCAGGCCCATGATACTTTCTGTACCAGATGCTGCAGCAAAGGTAAAACGTTCAGCAAGATACACTCACATCCTGAGGATGAAGAAGTCCAAAACATAATTCTGTTTTAAATGCATGGACAAACACTATAAATGTGGGTTTCTTTCAAGTAGGGTCCTTACATAGTAAAGCAGTGAGACTTCCTATGAGAGAGATATTCCATCCTTACAGTCCAATATGGTAGCCTCCAACCACATGTAGATCACAGGGCACTTGGAATGTGGTCAGAAAAATTGAACAGAATTTCTGATTTTAATTAATTTAAATAAAAATAGACATGCAGCTAGAGGCTACTGTATTTGGACAAAGGTTTAAACCATTGTCTGGGAACAAGATCCAAGAAGTCATTACAAGAAAATTTTATATCCTTGTGACCACTTGGAAAACTACTTTCTTAATGTTTTTCCAACCACACACACTTACTATCATATCAGAAACCATAACAGAAATGTGATTCCCTAACTTCATTGTCGATCAAAATCACTTAGAGGTCTTGCTTAAACAGATTAATTAGGTCCATTCCCAGAGACTCTAATTTATGAGGGACCGTACATTTCAAACAACTATGTCAGTGATTCTGATATTGCAGGACCACATTCTGACAAACACTAGAACAAAATTTAAACACCAGCCTACCTCTATTAAAGAAAAGATTCTTTTACTTGTCACTTTTCAGCTATGGTGAAGTGGTCTTTCTTGTATAAGGAATCTGTCTCAAATGTTCATACAAGTGTTGTTTAAAACCCACCAAATAAATATAAAACAATATAAACAACTCTGTTATAGATGGCTTTTCCACACATTAGAACCAAGTAGCATATAACGTGTGTGTGCCTAATAATTTCAGGGACTATAAACACAGCAAGGCTGATGCCAGATCTGACCAGATAGTTTAATCCCTGAAATGACCCTGTCTTAGGACTCAAATCGAAACTTTCTACTACAATAATGTAATTACTTCAGGTATAGGTCAGGGTTATGGTCTTTTCCATTATTCCAACACAGAGTTAGATGAGGATTAAAAGAACATGCCATATTAAAACATTTTATGACTCAAAGGGTAACCACTTTTCCATATCCCTAAAGAAGAGAATAGAAAGTAAAAGTTCTAGAATAAAAACAGATTTCTCCAAACATTCTCTGGTCTCAATTGTGTTACCTGCAAAATTTGTTCTTTCTAGGATCAGCAGTGCTTGAAGGAATAGTTTTCTTTTGGTGGATACATTTGTTTTTTAATTTAATTTTATATTTTTAAATTTATTTTTACATCATTCTTCATTTTGTGCCTTTTTCCATCTCAGTTGTAATCCCCATGGACTTCTCTTGGTGGATACATTTGTTAATAGAGTTTGATCTAATCGCTTTAAAAGATCTGCCCACCGAAAGCAATTTATGACAGCTCTTCTAAACAGTTTTTATTCTGCCCTTTTCACTTCCCTTTTACCTAAAACAAAAGCCAAAAAAAATTCCTTCATCCAAAGTATCTTTGTAATGATGTAGAATATGAAGCCTTCAAATAAAATCAGAATCCAGTACTACTCATCATTTCCTATATGACTAACCCTTTGCTTTTCTTCAAACTCCCAGTTCCTCAGTTAACTGCCATCACAAGGATTATGAGTGAGGCTTGGGTCCTAGAAACTTGAGAGACATTGTTTCTCAGCATCTACAGAGCCCTAAGTAGTCACATGCAATTATGTGCATCACTTTCTCAGGAGACAGTTAGTAATGCTGTCTTTTTTACAAGGAAGGAAAGTGTAACACCATGAGGTTAGACGAATAAAGTGGTTTCAGAGGAAGTCAGAAGAAGATTAAAGGAAGGGAGGTCCCTACCCCACCCACCCCACCCCAAAGTACATCTGGTCATGTCTGGAGACATTTCTGATTGTCAAAATTATGGCTGGTGGGGGGTTGGTGACAGGTATCTAGTGGGTAGAGGGGCCAGAAGTACTGCTAAACATGTTACAAACAAAAGACAGCCCCCCACAAAGAACTTCCTGCTCAGAAGCCAAATCAAAAGTTAAAGAATGAGATGGAAACAATTCCGGGCATGCGGTACATTTTAATTATTTAAAAAATAAAAGAGATACGAGAGTTACAGGAGAAAAAATGAGGAAAGGTAACAAAATCTGACTCTTTTCCTTTTATGAGAAAGGTCTTTTCATGAGCAACCTCCAAGCTCTGAGCTGTGGTCTGTGTCAGGCAACTCGCCTGGACTCCCTGATCACTGTGTGCCTTGCAGTTGTTACCTTTCTGTGCTTTCCTTCTAAGCACATGCATCACTCCAGAGCAGTAATGATGTATGCTTATGGGAATCTCCAGAGATCTACAGCCCCTAATTGTCTATTTTGTTCTGTAAATTGTACTCATTAGTGAGCCACTTGAGCGCCAAAGGACATTAGCTTTTCTGGGTGCCCTCTGTCTACTCCTGGGCAATGGGACATCATCAGCAAGAGTTCTACAGTATTGAACCACACTGCTTAAGACAACCTACCACTTAGTTTTTCAGAGCATACCTTTTTTTTTTTTACCTCCTCTTTTTCTTTTCGCTCTGCTTACATTTGGACTAATTACAATATTCTGTTCGAGGAGCCTGGTTTTTTGTTTACACTCTAGAAGCCAGAAAGCTCAGAAAATGTATGATGTCCTTTCTACCTCCTCCTTTCCTGGACCCAACTGGACCCTGAAAAGGTCACATTAAACAATGAATTTCTCCTCCTGGCCTCAGAAGTCTTCAGTAAAACCAGCTTCGGTTATAAAGCTCACAATGCCCACATCCATGAAAACAGATGAGGAGTGAAAGGACATTGTGACTTCCAGTGTCACTAAGCAAAATAAAATAGAGTAGGTAGAACCACTTTCTTTGCTAGTGCTATTATGCAACAAACTGGGAATCATCTACTCTCTGGCAAGCTGCTTCCCCCGTGGATTAAGAAGTGCCTAATGAAAAGGTTAAGCAAAGTGATCGACAGAAGAGGAAGAACATGATGGGAGAGGGGAGTATAAGTGCGCAGAGTTAACAATACAATGAGTTTATAAGAAAAAGGCAACAAGCCCAGATGCATTCTCTAAAATGTTTTTCATGAAGGCCTGGTCACCCCTCCCATGTAAATGCTACCCCAAAGTCACTGAAAATTTCTGTGTTGAGATAATTCTAAGCACAGATCCCACCCTACTCCCCTGGTCATAATTTTCTCTTCAAAATTGTCCAATTGAATGTATCTGAATTACTAAAGGTATGGAGGACCCCTACTGCAATGACTCCAAGAGAGTGGTGTCGTAAAACCAGAAAAACAATGGCAGACAATGCCTTTGCCTTACCCTGGAGGAAAGGGTATGAGAGCCTTCAAACGCACTTACATCCTCAAGGCCCATCAGCTCTGCAGCTTTTCACCACTCACTCCTGCATGTCTGCCCCAGACCGATCAATCACCAACTGCCAAAGATGAAAAAAGATGAATGCATTAGGCCAAAGGATCCATAATGTCAAGTCCCACGCCACTGCTCAAGTGAATTTGTTAGAGCAGGCTAAGTGCTTAATATATAGACCTAACGTATATAATGTGTCAAGTTCAATTAGTTGATTTCTGTTTCAGGTCAGTCAGTGGGGTGGACCTCACTCATGCCAGTATCCCATGTAACAAAAGTGCCACCATCTTTAGAACAATTTCCAACCTTGCCCTAGGAATGATTTATATTCCAGCAGCTGAGTGGAAAGCAGCATGGAGAAATCCATATGGATGTTCTCTCCCCTTTTGTTTTTTCCTACAAGTGGATCACAACACATTCCAGTCTACTCAGATTCTACTGGCTAGAATTTTGTCATACAACCACACCTCTGTTTGTGGGCTACTGGGAAGTAAATAGTCAGTGTCTAACATACAGGGCAGACTTTGGCCTAACCAAGAAGCCAGTATTAAGAGTACAAAAGTCTGGGTAAGACACAGGAACAATAGCTTTATCTTAAAATATTTAATTCTGAACAACTCCAAGTCTTCTTTCCTGGTTTACTTACCTATACAATATTTTGGTTTCTTCACGGGGTCAAAGTGAGACAAAGCAGCACTTTCACATTTCTGAAGTCAAAAGTCTGCACATGCACAACATCTGGGCATCTTGATAAAATGCAGACTCCCACTCTACAGGTAGGTCGTAGGTGAGACCTGAGATCCTGCATTTCTAATAAGCTCCCAGATAACACCCATGCTGCTGTAGTCTGATCACAATTTTAAGTAGAACATAGAATCAGAGACTAAATAGTTAAATATTTATTTAAATATTTCATTTATTTATGTAAATCACAAGGTGATTTATAGCTATAAAGAATTATCCTGGCACAGACTAATTGATTACAAATGAATTTCAGTTAGTCAACACTTTTGGGTTATATTTAGTTTAGGTATGAGGATTTCATAGAGTCAAGGGTTTTGAAACTGCAAAAAATTTCAGTGGTCATTTGTTTTCTAATTTTCCAGATAAGAACAAAAACTTGAAGTTAATGATACTCCTAAAATCTTACAATAGCTTAGGAGTGTGCTGGGATAGAATGCAGTAATACATTTTCTATTAAAATGTAAACTTAATGAATAACTTGAAGAAAGAATAATTTTTACTCTTTTGCTAGAGCAATAACAAATAATTCTCTGGTCCATACCCATTCATGGGTCACCATATTAACCAAATGTAGACACTTTGATGCAGATGTAATGATCTCCAAAGTTGTATATCAAAAATGTGACCTGAATATAAGTTAACTTCTGTATACCTTCTAAAAACAATAATTTCTATTTTCAGTGTATACATACTCTAAGCCACTCCTACTTGGAGACAATTAGGAAAAAAAAAAAGAACTTGTTGCAAATAAAGGAAAATAAAACAATTAGCCAAGAAGAAGCAGTGGTTTCTGCGGTAAACCCAAGGAACATTAAGGAACCTCAAGTTTTTTTTTTTTTTTTTAAATTACTGATTAATTGTTTTGCATCTTTGATCATGGCAAATCTTAGGAACTTACAGCAGAACCTCAGAAGTGAAAAGGAACCAACAACTCTAGTCAGAAAGGTACTATCTAGCAATCAAATCATATTGAGGGAGAAGGGAGCCTTTTAGATATGCAAGTCATCTTCTATAAAGCAAGATGAATTTGAAAGTGTTTGGCTAATTTAGGAGGGAGTACTGATTGAACAAAAAATGATAAATGGAACTCAATATTTGAATATCCTTATTAGTTTAAGATGGGTGAAACTATTTGCACCCTTCAATTGATGAGCAATTTTTAAAAGGTAAAATGTTCTAAGATCTTAGATTGATTTACTTTCATACTCTACCCACAAACTCTCTTTTCCTCTTTTTTTTTCTACCTCATATTTCTCCCATTGTAGCAATTTTCTAGAATTTTTACCATTTTGTGGTTCACTTTGTCAGTGTGTTGAAGCCTGAAGGTGAACTCATTTTTAAGAATGCACTATACGTAGATGAAATATGTAAGATTACAAAAGAAGTCTATATTGGAAATACTGCTCAATTTAAACAGTCATCAAAGTCTATGATTGGAGAATGACTTTTCCAATATACTAAAAGCTTTTTATTATAGGACACAGTACACAAAAAAAGTTTTAGAACCCAAAGATATGTCATAAAAATCGTGGTCAGCTGCAGTCAGTGAAGAAAAAATAAGCTGTAAAGAGAAGCCTGTCCTTGAATTTCTACCCAAACTCAATGCTATTCATGCTGTGGCTTCAAAATCCTACATTAAGGAATTACTCAGAGAACTGTATTGGCTACAGCCCTTACTGGCACAGAATTTCTGCATCTTGATGGCAGGTGAAAAAAGACACCATTAGCGAAGGAAGACTGAGATGAGTCTGATCCTGGGCATTAATTTTCAGGCCACTACCTAGTTCTCCGCCACCAGCTAGCTTGGTGAGGTCACTCAATTCTGAATTGCAACTCCTGCCTATAAAAGAGAAGATTGAGTTAAGCCAACTCTAGGGTTACTTCCATCTCTGAATTATTAAGATTCTAAGACAATTCAAATGATTTCTCTGAGAAGACGTATTAGTGAGATTTTATTTTTTGCCTTACTTAGTCTCACAGTATGAAAATGCCTTCTACATGAGAATTCTTCAGAGACATTAGAAATACTTCATGAAACTCATAGTCATAGCATTTTAGACTTGGAAGGAATCTTAAGAGATGTGTGCTGCCTCACCAGAAAAATGAGGTCCAGAAAGGCAGAGATCTGAGGTCACATGACACTATATTAATAGACAGTTGTTCTGGCTATCTTGCACTAGCAGGATTGTAGGATTCAGCATTTGTAGTAAAAATCAGCTCATCAGTCCACTTGAAGAGAGATGGAAATAAACCTCAAATAAGCTTAGAGTTATAGGATGGAAACTGCACAAAGAAGCAGGTAATTGGGGTAGTGATGCCCAGAGGCAGCATTCTATACCCTGGACAGGATCCATGCTGAGGAAACAGCACCTTTCTCCATCAAATATCATGGCTACAAAATCTATCTCAAAGAAAAGTCAATAAATAACAAAGAATAATGAGTAATTATTGCAAAAGAGGGGAATGGATGAACTTCACTAATAAGGTGAACAAAACCAAAGCTCAGCATTTGGGTTGCTAACAGAATCTGAAAAGAGCATTAGCCAAGATAATCTATTTTGTGAGAATTTTCAAGAGTTAAAGGAATTTAAAGTTTTAAACAATCCAGAATATCTTCTGACCAACCTTCTGTGCATAACCCTGAAGTATAGTAGCTACTATACCATTGCTATTTTTACACTCTCACCACTATCTTTAGTGTATGTTGTGATTAGATATCAATTGGGTTAAGAGTCCCATGTATATTTTCATAGTTCTGAAAATAGGAGGTGATTATTTTTAATGCAAAGAATTAGAAACTATGAAGTTACTGGGACTTTTGATGAAGTCCCAATGGTATAGTAGCTACTATACTTCAGGGTTATGCACAGAAGGTCGGTCAAAAGATATTCTGGATTGTTTAAAACTTTAAATTCCTTTAAATCTTGAAAATTCTCACATTAACTAACATGTATGACAAGTGCTTTTAAAATCTGTACTACATGTAGTGTACCTCTACCTTCACCCTCAGCACACCAGCTAAGTAATCACACCCATTTCTCAATCTCCACAACATTCATTACTACCTTACCTAAGCAGTCTGGCTTCTTTCTGAGAATTGACTGTACACAGCCTTTCAAAATCTTCTAGAGTCTACACACTGCAGGTCTGCCAGATCGATAGTTCAATGCCTCCAGGAATTCCCAGGAACGGCAGTGCCATCTACTGGCAGAGAGGGCACAACTTTTTTTTTCCTGAATGCCTATGGGGTGACCTGAGCCAGGAGCTAAAAGAACTGAAGCCTAGATTTGTGTCTTTGTGATAATTTCTTTTCTAGGAGCATATTACAGCTATGACCTATGTTTATGCCCTGAGACATGGAACCTCCACAGGGGCCACTTTTAAACATTTTGTGGTCTTCTTTTCCCTCCAATGCTTCTGTATCAGATGATCTCAGCCAGGTCCCCATTTGTGGCAATGTTACCCAGCTCTGTCTTTACAGCACGAATCCTAAGGAAGGTGCTCAGACCCTGCTTAATGTGAACGCTCTTATATTTACACAGTGTGACACAGATCCTGCTCAAAGGACACACTGGCTTACGTATGCAGTTCGGACTCTAATCTCTCGTTTGCTCTCCATACTCCTTGGCCCAAGGGACAGAAATGACAGAAAGGAAATGATTTTGTTGTTGCTTTGAAAGCAATACTAGTGGGCTTTTATTGAATCAGAGAATAAAACCTTGTCCTGTAGGTCAGTGAGGTACATTCCTTCCCTCAAGATGAACTAAGCCTGCCGATCTTCCTCTTTTCCCTTGTGTAACCTAGTAAGTGCTTTTCAGCTTTTTCAAAGCCCCTGTCTCTTCCACAGGCTAAACATCACACCCTTAGTTTATATAACAAAAATGACCTCTTCCTCTCTAAACATAAAAGCATATAGCTTTTAAAACTACAGTACCTACCCCATCCTCAGAATCCCTCAATCAATGCCAGTACTAAACAGGACAAAAGAAATCACTGGCAAATTTTTTATTTATTCCCACTAATTTGCTTTATGTTCCAATTTATAAGATAATGATCTATATTTCACTTTATTAGGGCCACTTGTTATAGTCCTAACAAGCTCGTGGCAACTCTTCTTTTTCTTCAATTGCCTCAGAAAACCACCAAAGTTAATTTGCAGCAGCTGATAAACGTGCGTTCTGACCTTCTCCACCCCAAACTTCAGTGTTAACTCTTCAATTTGTTTAACTTGTCAGCTAAATTCATTTCTTAGCCAGCTTAGACATTTCATAAGCATGAGGTATGCTTGAAAAATCAGATTGTTTCCTAAAGAAACAACTTTACACAGGAGAGGTAAGAGTACTATCAGTAAAAGAGCATTGAAACATATTCACAGGAATCAGTTTCTTGTTTATTGCACCAGAATAAGTTCTACATAGATTCCCGTGAAACTCCAGAATATAGTAAAATCTTCCTAATGAGACAGCTGAATCATTACTGAATAGACTGCCACATACATGCAAAAAATTAATCAGTGACTTGATAATTCACTTGAAGATGTATATAATATGGCCTTGTATTTGCAGGTCTGGAGAAATGAAGGAGAGAAAAGGAGAGGACGCCTGACACTCACACAAACAGGCCCCTTTTAAAGTAAGACTTAAAGGAGACACTCCCACTCCTACCCCCACCGCTTTTATAGCATCCAAATGGTCTTTAAAAATGCACTTTTCAAATAATTAAGGAGGTCTGAATAGATATAATTTAGTCCTGGCCTTCCCTTCTCCCTACAACTCATTAACGAGCAGAAAAATCATCACTCGCTTGGGCACCCCAGAAAATTCTGTTTAAAGAAATTACCATCCCCCTTTCCCCAAAAACCTTATCTTCTTGAAGAAGAATCTCACTGCGATGGTCTGGTCTGCAGTTCGCTGCAGGCATGTCCCTCCTCGCAATTTACCAGTCATCAATTTCGCTGTAATTTCTTTTTGTGGCCTCTTTTAGACCTGCTCCACCAGTACCCAAGAGCTTCTTAATCACCACCCCACCGTACACCCCCCCCCCCCTTGTCCCCCATCTCTTAACGAATCTCTGGCTTCCTTGGACAGACTCAAAGCATCAATTTCGGTGCAACTCTGAGAGCTAGCGTGCAGATGCAGAAGAGCCGTCCACCGGCAGCACCCGGGCACGGTCCCCAGGTCCTAACCCCCACCCCGCCCACCCAGCAGCACTAGAAATTCGGCTTCTCTCGCCGCGGTGGGATTAGTTCGAGCCCCAACGGCTTGGCCAAAGTGACACTACATTTTTTCCTTCGTTCTCACATGACAGGTCCTACCGCATTAAACTCATATCCTTCCCGGCCCTAGCCCAGGTCCAGCGCCTGTGACGCCCCTGCCCCGCCACCATCCCAACCCCTTTACCTGAGGAGGCGGCCAATGCCAGCCTTCCTCCGGGCGGGAGACAAAGGCGGAGGCAAGACAGCTAGGTGGGCAACTCCCCTCGGGCGGACCCGTCACCGCGGTGAGGAGGTTGGGAGGTGCTTCAGGGAGTAGGAAAAGGGAAACCAAGGCACAGAGGGTGGTGATGGAGTCCGACTCTGCACCCCTCCCCGAAGCGGGGGCTCCCTGGGCTGGCTGACCCAGACCTCCCCCGCCCCGCCCAGCCCTGCCCACCCGTTGTCCGCACCCGCCGCGGAGAAGCTAGCAGGCAGTGCCGCCGCCGCGCTTACCTTAGGAGAAGCGCTCCCGCTCCCTCCGACGGCTCGGGAGAAAGCCCCGCCGCTCGCGCACGCGCTCTTGCGCTCTCTCGCCTTCGCGCCCCCGCGCGCGCCCCTACGACCGGGCTCTGGCCCGCCCAGGCCCTGTCCGTCAGAGTCCGCAAGAGCCAATCCCGTCGCACGGGAAGGTAGTCACGTGGTCATACCAGCCAATCAGCAAATTGCCTTCAGTAGCACCCGCTCCGATGTCCCTGGGGGTTTGGTTGCTACCCAGTAGAAAGGGTGCGAGGTGGGCACAAAGGGCGGAATCTGTTTTCGGGTACTAGCTGGTATGGACTGATCAATCAGTAGCTCAACTGACAGCTCAAACTCTAAATATGAATAAGAATCACTTGGGTATTCTGTTAAAAGAAGGTAAAATCCAGTGTTTGAGATGGGGACTTGAGATTCTGCTTCTCTTAACAAGCTCTAGATACTCCTCTTTGAAGAGCACGCTTTGAATAGTAGGATTTTAAGGGCACCTGTTAAAAAATGTTGGTTAGATAGCCTCTGCTCTATTTTCTCTGAAAGTCTTATGACCTTTAGTTTCCTCTCTCGATGAAATGATTAAACATGCGTTATCTGGGTTTCTTAGTGTGAGGACCAGCTGAGAGAAGGTATGTTTAATTCCCATATCACCCACATCTGTGGGATAGCAGCCTGTGCCAACGTGGCACTGGCATATGCAAACTTTAAGTGGAACTGAATGCTCCTCATAGAAAAAGCTAGGTCTCCATTCATCCTAAAGTATAAGGCATATGTGTGTGAGTGGCACTGTGCTAGTCTTTGTCTGAGAAGCGACATGAGCAGTTTCAACTTTTTGAAAACTTACAGGCTGGCATCTAACTACTCCGCTAAGCTCAGGCAACAGGAAAAACTTTCAGAGCGTTAATAATGGCCTAACCATCGTGGGCAATGAAGGCACGAGCCAGAGAGATTATAAAATAAATTATGCTTAGGAACCTAAAAAGTTTTCAGACTTTTCTGCTAGTTATTGAAGGGGTCAGGGAGCCAAGTGACTCTGTTATCTCTTAAACTTGACCTAAACCTAAGTATTTCCTGACTCACCAATAAAAACCTTTATTCTTCAGCACAGTTAAATGAATACTACCCAGTAGTATATCAAAGAGATACAAAGTGCCATCTGCTAAGATCTCCAAAATCTGCCTTCAGCTCTTCTCCAGGTGGTATGACACTGCTTCAAGCAGTTTTCTCTTACCATTCATTGTGATCAAACTATCATTTAGCGAATTTGTCACCCTTGTTAATTTGTCTTGGTCCTATCTGGCTTAGCTCCAAAAAGGAAGTCCACGGAGTGAACTCAGTCATTGTTCATTCATGTCCTCATTAGAAATAAGGTAGTACAAAATAGAGTTTCAAGGAACACTTTGAATCTAGCACAATAATGGAGCTGACTATAGCAGGAATAAAGAATGTCTAATAAAAAATTTGTTTGAAAGCCTCAGGAAAATTAAACCAGTGGTTTTCAAGTTTAGCTGCATCATAAAGCATTTTAAGGCAGTAGATTTTTGGACCCCATGCCTACAGGTTCTGATTCGGGTAAACTATGGAACATAGGCAACTATATGTGTTAAACGTTCCACAGCTGGCCCTCCCTGGTGGCGCAGCTGGTTAAAGCACAGCACTAAGAAGCTGAAGCCACTTCTGCATGAGTTCGATCTCGCTTGCCCCAGAGGTGACCACATGGCGAGGCAGACCTTTCCTGGCCCGCTGCTCCCCTCAGCAGTGTACTTCGTTGATCTGCCTGTTCTGCTCCTCATTCTGTCTCCGGTCAGTCCTCTCACCCGCCGCGTACCCCAGTTCTGTATGAATAAATAAATAAATCTTTAAAAAATTCAAAAAAAGAAAAAGTTCCATAGCTGATTTGCATCCAGTTACGTCTTTATAACCTGCTAGATGAAAAGACTTGTTCTTTACCAAGGAAAGATCAACTCTAAGACACAAATGACATAAAGACTGTAAGCACAATAAAACGCTTCCACATAATTTGTGAAAATAGATTTTTTAAAAGAAGAAGGCAAAATAATTTATAAGTAATAAGTATCATAAATTAAATTGTAAAATTGGTTTACAACACTATACACGATACAGAGGTATAGGTTCACATTTCTTCAGGTATATGATATCACACCACACTCACCACAAATGCTCCCTTAGTCCTCCTACTTACCCTTCTCCCCTTATGATAACATCATTCTCCTGCCAGATTTCTAGGGTTTGTTTTGGTTTAGTTTTGTCTGACACTTTACTTTGTTTCTTTATATTGCACATAAAAATGAGACTATCCAGTATTTGCCTTTCTTCTGACCTTTTTCCTTTAGCATATTCCCTTCCAGTTCCATTCATGTAATTGCAAAAGGCAACAATTCATCCTCTTTTTTAATTATATTTTTTGTTAAGGTAACATTGGCTTAAAATACTACATCTTTTTACAGCTTCATAGTATTCCAATATGTATATATATCCCATCTTAATGTACTCACTGTAATTGGACAATAGGTTGTTCCCTTAGCTTGGCTATTATAAACAGGGCTTCAATAAACATGGGAGCACATGGACCTCTTTAAATTAGTGTTTTATATTTTAGGGTAGATATCTAGGAGTCAAATTATTGGATCATATAGTAGATCTATTTTTAATATTTGGGAACCTCCATAGAGTTTGAACTAGTCTACATTCTCACCAACAATGTACAGGGGTTCCTTTTTCTCCACACCCTTGCCAACTCTGTGGAACAACTTAAAAAGCCAGATCCACAATTAAATGTAATTCCAACTGATGGATAAATATTTCAGAAAGAACCCATTATTTTTAGTTACCCTTGCCAAGCATTCTGTTCGCTCTGGTGATAGCTTCACTTGTGTTATACCCTTATTAACTGAAAAAGCAAATTTCCATTTCAGCTGTACCACGAGTTATTCTCTGAGATGTTTTCCCAAAGTGTACGTCAGTATTATGGGGGGTACTTGCTAAAATGAAGAGGAGGGCTAAAACTCTCTCATATAACAATTTAAAACTTCAAGTTGTATCTCCTAATGAAGAATATTTACATTATAGGTGGACCCTATTGTCATGCTAGTTAAATAAATGTAAGATTTATTTATTTGTGCATACAGAGCTAGGGTACAGGCCAGAGGCTCAGGGGCGGCAAGAGGCTAAACCAGAGACAGAGTGGGGAACAGAACAGACAGATCGACGAAGTACACTGCTGAGGGGAGCAGCGGGCGGGTCAGGAGAGGTCTGCCGCGCCATGTGGTCACCTCCAGGGCAGGTGGGAATTGAACTCATGCGGAAGTGGCTTTAGCTTCTCAGTGCTGTGCTTTAACCCGCTGCGCCACCAGGGAGGGACAATATAATCCTATTTTAAAGAACTCCAACAGTCTTTCAATTTTCTTTACTAGGGTCTTGCCAAATTCTTCTTCTTCTTCTTTTTGAAATAAAGTGATTAGTGACTTGATCTTGGACAGCTGTTGCACAGAATTTTTCTATCAGTGATATTTACTGTGGTGGAGTATGACTTAGTTTTTAACTGAATTAGTGAGGGCCCCTCAGAACACTGCTAGCAACAGCTACTTTGCTCAAAAATGACTTTATTTGCCACATCGGAAGTATGGAATTCTGATGTGTGAGCCTGCAAACTAGCTTCTCTCCTGCTCTGACACTTTTAAAAATATATTTCACAGTATTCAAATAAGGTAGATATTTTTCTCACCATGTAAACTTGTAGCTTTATCTACTGGGTAAAACAAGGACAATTTTCAATGAAATTTAACTAGTGTGAGTAATGTAAAATTTTAACTACAAAAGATAATTATGTTTTCTTATTGTATGTGTCATCATTATAAAAAGGAGAAACAAAAAACAGAGATTGTTACTTGCAGGCAAGAATTTGATACAATATTTCCATGCTGTCATTTTCTGTTTTGCACACTGTTTGCTTCAAAGACATAGCCTGATTACAGTAGCTCAGGAAATGGGCATGTTAGTATCAGATATAAATCATGAACTGGATTAAGCAACACTTTCCACCCATTCTTTCCATTTTGCTTAGAAAGTTTTCAGTATATATGAATGAAAGAGACAAGATGTAAACTATCAATTCTCCAGAAATCTACCTATTGCTTCATTTGATTAGATCTCCCATAGACTTTAGTAAAATTGCTAATTACATTTTCATCTCTCTGGCAATAAATAACTTCTCTAAATTGAATTGATTTCATTCATGAAGACCTACTGATTTCCCAGGATTCTACATTGCATCTGTTGTATAAATCCAGGAGGGTAGCATTTTATATCAGTGTTTAAGTAATGGTACCTTTTTCCATTTAACATAACGGGACACAGATTTAAACTAACATACTGGAGACTTTTAGGTTAATTTATGTTCTTTCCAGGTAATACAAAGAATATAAATGTCAATATCCGACAGATTGTTCTTTCTAGGTAATACAAAGAATATAAATGCCTTTGTTATCTCTCTACGCCAATTCTTACTAGAATATAAGCACATGCATTTTGATTCTAGTCCCTATTTATCCCTAGTTCAAAACTTGTACATAGCAAGAACACCAAAAGTATTTGTACAAATGTCACAGAAGCTTGTGTTATAATTTTTCATAGAAAAACCTTATAATTGTAAAAATAATTCATGTTAAAATTTCCCATCCTGAGAAATGTGTATTACAGATGACCTTAAAATGAAGAAGCAGGGCCCTTCCTGGGGGTGCAGCACTAAGCACAGCACTTAGAAGCTAAAGCCACTTCAGCATGAGTTCGATTCCAGCCCTGGAGGTGATCCACATAATGTGGCAGACCTTTCCTGACCCGCCCACTGTTCCCCTCAGCAGTGTACTTCCTCAGTCTGCCTGTTCTGTTCCCCACTCTGTCCTTTGTAAATCCTCTGGCCTGTACCCCAGCTCTGTATGCATAAATAAATAAATCTTTTAAAAAAAATGAAGAACCAGAAAATGTTAAATGAGTAGGAAAGCTGAAAAAATTTATCCCTATAGTAATAATGGAAAGCCTTAATTATCCAAACACGAAGTAACCAACTGCACAATTAGGAAGAAGAATATGGAAAGGGAAGTACTTGATCACAATAAATAGAAGACTACTTTCTAAATCCCACATAAAAGAGAATGAAGGGAACTTTCATCCTAAACATGATCAAAATGAACCTAAGGATTGCTGTGGGTGAGTCATAAAGCAAAAATTTATAACATTTAAATCTTAACATCCTCATGAGATGGGGGGGAGGGGTGACCAAGAAACCTACTCTATACTCTCCACGTTTTTTAAAAAGGAAATATGATAAATATAGACCCCATTTAGGAGACAAATGAAAGAAGAACTTTAAAAAGTCAATAAAAGAAGAAAAGCCTGTATACATTTTTGTTTGATTGCTTTCTGTTAAAAGCATATGCCAAGGAATAAATATAACAAGCATTAGAGTTAGAAGCTAAACAGAGAACTGCAAGAACCATATAAATTATGAGAAAAGAGAGAGGCATTTCTACTTAATTGGTAAAGGAGTTCATGTGAAGAAAATAAAGAAATCCAATCAATTATAAATGAGGGGACTAATAACATGAAAAAAAAAAACTTTAAAGAAGACCTTACAAGTGTCTCTGAAACCAATAAAAGGAGATTATTTTAACATGTCAAAGGAAAGAATTCACTCAAAGAATAAGTGGAATCCTCTGATCTTGGCAGGATAATAGATTTTCTTGAAAATGGAAAGGGGACTATATCACAGGCTGAATTATATGCCACAAATTAAGGTATTGAAAGAATAAGACAGAAACTTCCTTTCTTATGATAGCCACAAAGATGGATTAGTTAGAACAACTTAATTGTCATAGTGACCTTGTACAAAATCAGTGTGGATTAACAACCAGAATTGAGAAGTGGAGACAGGCTAACTCAAATGACTTGTATTTACAAATGTATAGTAGCCAGTCATTCATATAAAGGGGTTCCAGAAAAGATCTGAAAAAATAATCACAGTAATTGTTTTTGTTTATATATAAGTGATTTTTTAGTGTTTTCACATTTTTTCTTAAATTTTATTTTATATATATATTTTATATTATTCTTCCTTTTTGTATAATGCACATTCAATGATTTTAACCTTAAGTGTAGGTTCCATAACTTTGCCTGACTTAAAATAGCTTTGTTAGGGCCCTCCTTGGTGGCGCAGAGGCTTAAAGCACAGCACTAAGAAGCTAAAGCCACTTCAGCATGAGTTAGATTACCACCCTGGAGGTGATCCACATGGTGTGGCAGACCTCTCCTGACCTGCCCGCTGCTCCCCTCAGCAGTGTACTTCCTCAGTCTTCCTGTTCTGCTCTCCACTGTCTCATTCTCAGAGGTGCCCCTGCACCTCTGGCCTGTACCCCAGTTCTGTATGCATGCATAAATAAATCTCTAAAAAAAATAGCCTTGTGAAATGGTTATTTGACTAGACCCAACAAGAATTATATTCTTTTTATTTTTTCTTATGTCTCTTGACATTCACTACCCTTGTGGACCTATTGATGAATTAAGCTTAAAATTACAGGTTTAAAATAAACTGAAAATCTGGTACAAATAACCATTCAATGAATGTTACCTGCGTTGAAGTTTATTTTTTAGAAACTAAATATTTAAAATACAAAAATGAAATAAAATAAATTACAGGAAGCTTCTTGTACAAGCATAGAGAGAACCTGAACTTACCTCATTTCACAGAAAAAACAAATCTACAACCATATATGGAATAACTTACAAGAAGAGAACCTAAAACTGAATATAGTTTCCACAATAACGGATAAAAGGACAGTACTGGGACTAGCAGGAAAGACAAGAGATACACTCTTGCCAAGAAGTAACCCCTGCTGTATAGCTTTGCAATATGGAGGGACCCCAATGTTGTAGGACATTTATGCAGGGAGAAGAATAAAGGGTGGTTCCCTATATCAGGTACTTGAATCCCTCCATCCCACTCAGAGGACATGAGTGCATGGAGCCTGGCAGGAAATATGCCAAGAAAAATCAGTGAAATTTAGGAACAGAGAGAAAGAACATGGCTTAAAAGGCTCACACATGGACTCAAAGGTAAAATGAATTAAAGTCAGCTGAAACAGTGAAAGGGTACAGATAAGATGAAGATTTAAAATGAGTCGCCAAAAATACAAAGTGTGGAGGGGGAACAAAAATGTATTTTAGGAATGTTTCCAAGTTTAAGCAGATATCAACTAAAAGCAGAATGTCATGCATATAGTAAGATATGTCTGATCACAAAACAAAACCTTACAATATAAAGGAACAAAGCAAATGACACAAAAAATAAGTCCATGAATTCTGACAGCAGAGTGGGGGTTACCAGAGGAAAAGAGGATAACATGTAGTGTCTCCTGATATTGGTTTATAACGCCTATATGCATGACCTGTATAATGTTTAAATCAGTATCAGGCCCATTTTTTTTTTCTTTTAAATCCCCAGCTGTCTGCCCTCTTTGTTTTCTTTCGTTTTTGTATTGTATTCCTACCCCATAACACATACATGTGCTGGAATCTCCTGCAACAGTTCTCTGACACAAGTTCCTAGTAAACAGAAACCTCAAAACATGCACTTATATACTCCTCTCATTACTTATGCTTAAGAGTCCTTGTAAGAATCCTCACAAAAGATCTTAGAGTAGTTAGAACCATACCAGGTGTTTTCAAATATTATAAAAAAAGAGAAAGACTAATTTTGTCTGGACTAAATGTCTACCCAATGTCACAATTGCCCAATTGCCTGTGCTACCTAAGCTTGTACAGGGTTTCCAAGAGGACTGTGGTGTTAATCCTGGGCTTTTTGCTTGGTGACTTCTACCATCCCTTTTGCTTGATGACTTCTACCATCCCACTGGCTCTTAACTCCTCCTTGACTAATATCTTTGAGGGTGGAAAGCAAACTACCAGGAGGCTATCTTATAAGGCAAGATCAAAGTGGGAAATTCTTCCATTCAGAATGACAAAACTTAAGAGTGGAACAATCAAAACCTTTAACATGAGGAACAGTACAGACAAATTGCTGATCCAAATCGAATCTGAAATCCTGGAATGCAGAACATCCTTTGAAACTTGACCTCTGGGAGGTTTTTGCAGAAAATCTCAGTTCATTCAAAAGGCAAAATTTGTGGTATTCATAACCCTTCA
Organism: Condylura cristata; assembly: GCF_000260355.1. NCBI lineage: Eukaryota > Metazoa > Chordata > Mammalia > Eulipotyphla > Talpidae > Condylura > Condylura cristata. The sequence continues at coordinate 34,286,842 of NW_004567115.1, read as the reverse complement.
GAGTGATGTTAGTAAGGAAAACAAATATAGCAAAAATATTTTGTCAAGTAGGTGAATGATAAACATAAATTGTTATCCTTTTATTGTTCACAGAATTAGGACTACTTACCTCTCTATCACCCATCCCACATGTGCTGCCTTTGGTAAAAGAATATGGTAAATACTCCTTAAGTTTTTGTTGAGAACTCATTTCTAACCCTTTAAGATCAGACAAGTAACCTAAGACCTTTAGATTTCATGTGGCTCACTTGATCTTCGAGTGCAGTGGTCCAAGTTCAGGGCAAGTAAGTGAAAAAGTGTAAGAGACACAGAGTGTATGGTCTAAAAAAAGATTTATATTACAAATGCATATAAAGAAAGGAGAAAAGCAGATGATAAGACCATGGGAAGAAGTGGGAATAGGATCGTTAAATGAGTTGCACCCTACTGCAATAAGTGAAATAAAACATATCAGTGAACATATCTTACCCTTGACTAAAAAGAGCAATTCACCATCCTAAAAATCTCTCAAATTCCTTTTTGGAACTCTATCTTGTGACCACTGATCAGTCAAGGGAAACTGGGAAGTGTAGGTTTTTTTGTCAGGGTACATAACTGCCATGAATAAAATCTAGATTCTACTATTAAACAAGAAAGAAGACCACAGATCCCAAGGAGAAAAGATGTTTCATTCTTTGGAACACTAAGTTTAAGAGAATTCTATAAACATTCCACATTCTTAGCAACCTTCCTTCTCCCTTCTTTTGAAATGATCCTTGAAAGCCTCTAGATCAATCCATTAGCCTAAGTGTAATGTGACTTGTACTGTTTCATTATAGAACTACATTAATTTGAAATATGGCAACCATTGTGCCAAACGTAGTCATTTTCAATATAATGCAAGACTGCATAAAGCAGGCAAATGCAACAGGAAAGTTAGACCAGGAATTCCAGGTGCACAATTAAAACGTGAATTCCTGCTTTTGCTAAAACTTTCATGATAGATATACTTCTCTTGTCATTGCCTCAGTTCTCAACAAAAGCAAATGTCTGAGAAGTCATTAGCTTTAAATTACTTTTGGTAATACTTTTGCAGTTAAAAGCTAAAACCCAGAAAGAAAAGGCAGTAATTTACTAGTAATGATGCAATGGTCATAAGTGAAGACTTAGTTCTAAAGACTGCTTTATCATTTTTCTGATTTTACATTTTATGACTTCACCTTAAACAACACAGGTGTAATGGAACTTACTGAGACAGTGGAAAGTATATCAATTTCATGTTTTTGTAATTTCCAGAGATTTAAACTAATGTTGATTTCACAAAGAATTCATTGTTTTCAAATTTTATGATTGTTAACTTAGTATTCAACCTTATATTCCACTCAGTAGGAAGAAATAAAACTACTTCCTTCCATATTTTTAAAATTTTCATTTGTAGATATGTTTTGTATGTTAAAATTTTTGTGGTTTTTTTTTTTGTACCTAAGATGAAGTCTTGTTTTAATTCACTAATTAAATAATTTTTTAGAACTAATGATGTTTAAGAATTGTCAATAGCAACACAAATCCATATGTAAACATTAAATTCTCAGTGTTGGTACTATGTACTGAGCTGTGAAGACCAAATCTTTCTGTGCCTTCAACTGATTTTCTTGAAGAGGGCTGCCAGCTTCACAGAGCCAATATTTGTATTTCAATCTAGCCAAGTCTCTTTGGAGTTCATCCTTTATTGCTCTTCCAGTGAGAAATGTCAAGGTCCTGCTATTTCCTGCAGCTTTAGGAAATGCATTTGCCTCATCTTCATGTTCCAAAGCAGGACTCAAGTGGGAATTACATTTTTTCTTGTCAATCCAGAAATTTCATTTGCATCACATTTACCTTCAGCAGCCCAAGCAAATTTTGTAACTCAATTCTTCATTGGGATTTCTTTTAGGTCCACAGTTCAATGTACAAAATAGCCCTCTGTTTTGGACAGGCATGGCTTTGGAGTAGATAAATGCTGTGGTTTAGCCAATATTTTAAAATCTCTTACATGACAAGAAGTCTGGTGATAGGGTGGTATAGGAGCTGAGCAAAATCATTGCTACAGGTTAGAGGATACCAGTTGAATTTCAAATTAAAAAAGGAACAATCTTTAGAATATATATACATATACCCAGACACATAGCACACTCATATACATATATATATATAAAATAGACTGAATGTTTGTGTCCCCCTAAAATTTATGTGTTAAATCTTAATAACCATTGTAATGGTATTTGGAAGGGGCCTTTGGGGGAATTATGGTCATGAGAATATCACTCTCATGTTTAGGACTGGACTCATATTAGACACTACTGAGCTTTATAGGGTTAAAAGCTCAATCTCTTTCTTGTCCAAATAGGAATGGGATATTTTGAAAAGATAAGGGAAGTTAAGGCTTACCTTGGGAACTGGGCCCTGAGACCTTGAGCAGATAGAGGAACCAAATGATTGCTATTAAACAGGGTCATATACCTACTTGTGGCAATCAAAGCCTGATGTAAATTCTGAAAAATGCAGGAAATGCTCAAGATCTGGCACTTTAATAGATAGCAGCCAGCCTAAACCTGTGTTCTAAATCTTAAAAAGTCCACAAGTTCAGAGTACACTAAGTTGCTTCAAACTTCCCTCAATGTGCAGACACTCTTATCTTGCCCCCTGTTTTTCTAGCAGGATAATCTGCCCTTTCTACTTCCCATAATGACTCTGATGAATTCTTTCATCCCTTGCAGCTCTAGTTCCCTTTACACCATTGATCTCTCTCTCTCTCTCTTATACTAGAATTCTTTGCTTCTCTTTTGGACATCTGTATTCTTACAGGAAATATTATTCAGTAGAAAGCATAGAAACAGTTTCAGAATTGATATAAAAAGATAGACCACCCCATGCTCATGTTTCTTACACAGACTATATTCCTCTCCTTCAGAGTGCTCTTAGTCTTGTATCCCAAATGTGGGGTTGACCAGATATCCTGGAACTCATACTATTAGGGATTGTCTTGGGATCTCAGAATGGCACTCTGGCAAGATTACTACTATGGGCAGGCACAATATTTCTTAGGTGAGTTTTGGCTACCAGAAAGGCACTGGTGAGATGACTTGGGTTCACCATGCTGTTTAGTTAGATAGGGCCCCTACAGGGTCTAATTACCCAGGTATTTGGAGTATCTAAAGAGTAAGAAGAAAGATGAAACTTCATTACCATATTGTCATTTTGCCCAAATCTATTTTCTTCAGTTCAAAAAAACAATTATTGTCAGAAGATATACATATATACATAACAAAAACTTAACCATTTTATGTGAACTGTTCAATGATATTGTTACTGTTGTAGGACTAACAAATTTCTTATTTGATAGAGGAAGAATCTGAAACCAGGTGATGCCAACTGACTTACCCAAGGTCACACAGGAGGTCAGTGGAAGAACTTTGTTTGGGCATTTAGTACAATTCCCATGTTTCCAATTCATTCAATTTTTGGATTAGGAATTGAGTCCAGGAAGACAAAGTGACCTTGACCAAATCAAGAATAGGGCTAGCTAGACCTCAGACCTGCTAGGCTGGTTTTCTGCTTTCTCTACCTCTTTACTTCAGGCTTCCCCAATCTCCCTCACCATTTTGTTTCTGCAGCTCTTTCCTTGGGAAATTCCAGTCCTCCTTGCACCAAAATGTGAGTAACACATAGCCAATTATCTCTTAAAAGTGATTTTCTAAATTGGTGCTGGGGGGTGTTGGTGATGGTGTGTCAAATCCTTTGGCTGCGATATGTCTTCACACCAAGACTTAGCAGTTTGTCAGTTATGGATTAAAGAAGTTACTTGTTACCATTTCCCATCACAGCTAAGGCTCTTTTTGTAATGCCTTTGCCTGCAAATCAAGTTTAGAGATTTGGGAAATTAATTTAGATCACCTCTAATGCATTATATACAGAATATCCATAAGTATATATATGTATGCATTCTGTATGTAATGTACAAATTGCGTATATAGTGTATAATGCATTACTAAAATATTTGGTCATTTACAAGTAGCTGTACATAGTGGCTGAGAGTAAATAATTGTTGAAAAAGTGGATGCAGGTATTATTCATTGATTTTTTTCTATTAAAAAATTAAAGTATGGCCCTCCCTGGTGGCTCAGCGGGTTAAAGCACAGCACTGAGAATCTAAAGCCGCTTCCACATGAGTTCAATTCCTGCCAGCCCTGGAGGTGACCACATGGTGTGGCAGACCTCTCCTGACCCGCCTGCTGCTCCCCTCAGCAGTGTACTTTGACCATCTGCCTGTTCTGTTGCCCACTCTGTCTCTGGTGAAGCCTCTCACCGCCCCTGAGCCTCTGGCCTGTACCCCAGTTCTGTATGCACAAATAAAATCTTAAAAAAAAATTAAAGTATAAATATACAGTTAAAGTTGTCCTTTTAGTGTAGTTATGGGTTGACAAATGTTTACCTTCATGTAACCCTCACAACAATTAAGATTTAAAACAGTTCTGTCACACTGAAAACCAACCCCATGCTCCTTTGTAGTCAATTCCTCCTATGGGCACTACCCATTTTCTGTTCTGACAGGTTTACATTTGCAAGACAATCACTTCAATAGAATGATAGAGTATTCAGCTTTTTGAGTCTGGATTTTGCAATCAGTATAATGTTATAAGTTTCTTTCATGTTGATATGTTTCAGTAGCTCATTCCTGATCACTATTCTATATTGTGCCATAGTTTGTATGTCTACTCCTGACTTGGGATGTATTTGAGCTGTTTGCAGATTTTATTGTATGAAACATTTTAATTTTATTAGCTTTTAATTCTTTAAAGGTTTATCATCATTTGGGGTATTGAATGAAGGTTGTTCAAACCTCTCACTTAGATGACTTTATGTGTTTGTATTGTTTGTGTTATAATGTAGAGATCAAATTATGACACAGTGTAAGTAAAGCTTCCTGATAGCAAAACAAGAGGTATAAAGTAAACCTTGCATCTCAATTAGAGGGAATTGGACCTTGATCCTAAATATACTATGGAACCAAGGTGGGTACCTGTCTTTTCCTGATCTGCTTGCATTTGTGAACTTCCTGCCCTCACACTAGGAGAAGCATACTATATTATGAGACCTGTCCTATTTCTCCAACTTTCTTGCAGGTATAACATAGTCACACGAGTTCCACTCCACCAATCAAGTATCTTTTGGAGTCAGCAAATATTGAGTGAACACTGTTTTATAAATGTCTCCATGGAATTCCTTAGTACTAATGTCTTAAAAGTGACTCAACCAAGCCCTTAAATGATGGAGCTTCAGCTTTCTCTAGTTTTTAAATATTACAAAAAAAATTGTAATGAATATCTCTATACCTGTACCTTGGTGAAATTTCTAGACCAATTGTTTCAAGACTCACAAATTTTGATAGATACTGATAAATTACCCTCCAGGAAATTGGCACTAATTTTCATTCTTACATATGTTGTATCAACGTTACCATTTCCACATATTCTCATAATCACTAATTATCATTAAGCTTTAAAGCTTTTGTCAGCAGAGAAAAGTGGTACCTCACTCTTATTTTAATTTCCATTTATTTAATTATAATTTTCAGAGTTAAAATATCTTTGGATGAACATATTTTTGGAATCCATTTCAACATCTTTTTGAATTAATGTGAACTATTAAAAAACTATATATATTGCCTTTATTTGGTGCACATAAAAAGCATTGTCCTGCCTCTAAATCAGTAGTGCTTCATCTTGGCTGCACATTTAAAATACCTGGAGTACTTTTTAAAAATACCTTTGCCTGGGTCTCATCCTAGGCCAATTAAGTCAGTATCTCTGGGGATGGGGCTCAGGCTTGATACATTAAAAAATCTCCTTAGATGATTCACAAGTGTTGCCAAGTTTGAGAACCACTGCTTTAAATGCATTCTAATGGATGCCCCCAAAAGACTAAAGGATCAAGACCTGGATTGTTTGAGCTGGATGGATAAAAGGGCAACATTTTCCAAGCTGTAATATCTTTTTAAATGAGGACCTAACATACATGTCATGGTGAAGTGATAGGCCCTTTGTTTAGCTAACATCCACCCCTCTGTCTCATTGTATACTGATCAACATAGCCATGGGTTCCTTAAGAAATGACAAATTATCATTTTATTGATTAATAATTGATGTGACCAAGTCAAATACAGTCACTTGCATAATGATCAATATCTTTGTGACCACAGATCTAGAAGACTCTTGGATTGAACCATTATGATAATTGGCTCATCATCTAGTGGAAAAAAAGAGAAGACTGTATAATAGAATGTCAGTGCCACCCTATATGAAGGAGACTCTTTAAAGTTTGCCTGTCATTCTTTACCTTCCTTAGTTCCTATGACAAGGGTGTCACTAGCTGTCATTTCATTCACTACAATAAACCAAGACAAATTTCCTCTCCCGACTCAGCAAATATCTAATGGACAATTTAGCTGGGGCAATAAACCAAATTGACTGATAAAGTTTGAATTTTCTATGATATCAGAAAAAGATCAGGAGAGGAATAACAATAACTTCTTACAAGATTTCTGAATATATTTGCATTTTAAAAATGCAAGATCAGGTAACTGAATGGGAAAATAATTTAATTCTTGTGATTCATTTGCTTTTGATTTCCTCATTTACAAACTAGTATTTATTTCCTCCTGTTCTCCAAAGATATTAGATTACATTTTCAAGTAAAAGTTAATAGGTAAAAATTAAAATACTCTATTAAAGTACATTGAAGTATTAAAAACTTTAGAAGACATCAGTAATTAATAATACAACTATCATTTCTGAAAGAAAAGTTTTGGAATTTTGACTTCTCTTTTTAATTAAATTTATTGTGTGCTGATTTATGTACAGTAAACTGCACATACAGTGTTATAATTCAGTGAATTTTTATAACTATATATACATTCCTGAAGCCACCCAAATCATGATAAAGAATTTTTCCTTCACTCCTAAAAGTTTCTTTATGCAGCTTTTGAATTCTTCCTTCTCTCTCTGGTACCTAATTTACTTCTGCTGTTTTCTAGGTCTATAGATTAGTATGCATTTTCCTCTATGTGAATGGAATCATACTGTATGTATTTTTTTCATGTGGCTTCTTTTGCTCAGCATAATATCTGTGGAATAGATCTAGGTTGTTTCATTTTATTGCAGAATACTAACCCTTTTTATATAGATTACTCCCACTTGTTTTGCATTGACCTGATGATTGGGCTACTTTAATAATATTTATATAAGCATTCATGTACAAATGTTTGTGGAAATAGAACAGTAATTTTCAAGATGCTAATCTTAATATATATATATACCTATATACTTTTAAACTTTATATATACAAAATTTCAATACACATACTTTGTTTTGTTAATTTGGGGAGGCATTTTATCAAATTCAAGTACTATGATTTCCATAACAAATGAGATGATTATTTACTCTCCCAATTTTCTCTATTCTCAAACAAACTATCTTTCAGCTTGTACGTGTACAGCTCTACTGGGTGTCATTTATATCATAATGCACCATCTGCTCAACATGTTGCATGTGGCATCATCTTTCTAGAAGTTACTTCCATCATGTTTAAGAATACTCAAATGCACCTCCTTGTCACTTTTCCATCTGCCTGTGAAACACTCCATGGATGGGTCTCCACACCTAGGTAGCCAGTATCATTTCTTGCAGTTTCCAGGCATGATCCGCTCACATCATTCCACACTCTCTGCCAGTCTCCTGTACTACAAGGTGCTTTTCCTGATCCTGGTCTTTCTCTGACTATTCAGCTTCCTTCAAACCCTCTTCCAGTTCTCACTTCAGTCCCTCTTCATGAACTTGGTTCTTCTTTGAATTAATAAAGTCCTCTTGCACTCTGCTGTATACCCTGGAGCTTGCTCTTTAATTATTATGTGAATTATATTTCAATCTCTCTGAGGTCAGGGGATGTATCATCATTGTTTTTTCTTTTTTATTTCCCAGTGCTTAGGTAAGCTTGACCAAACTTAGCTACAAGCCAGACTTTAATTTCTAATTTTAAACTATTGGATCCTGCCCTTGGATGAAAGAATTAGATGATGACTGTCACAAGAGTTTTTCAGAAACAAAGGCCAGGCTTTTGGAGTCTCACATGGGACTGGACAAACACAGTGTATCTCATATCCAGAGAGCGGTCAGCAAGGGGGATGGAAAAGAAAGGAGATGCTGATACCAACAATTCCTTTTAGGAGAGTGTATTGAGCTTGGGTAGACTGAAAAAGCTATTTTTAAAATGCCTTTACTTTGTGCCTGATTTATAGGCACACACTAAAAATATTAATAAATTGAAATGGTGCTGATCCATGAACATGATGAGCTTTCAATTTCTGGAGCCACAAGGTGACAGACTGCAGTGAAGATGCTTGCATCCTCGTAATATCCTAGAGGGGTCCAACTTTAAAGAAGAAAACATTGGTATTTTAAATCTCAGTTTGGCATTTAACTGTGTTAAGTCATTCTGTTACATTGGCATCACTTAAAGTGTCTTAAAAAAGAAAAGAAAAAAAAACCCAGATTGTACTACATATCACAGAAGCTTTAATACAGAAGTTTTAAGCCCAAGGAAAATTATGTTCTATCAAATTATTTCACTGAATCTGGCTTTCTTATGGATCACCTAATCGTAACTTGAATATAGATATACTGATATAGGTCAAAGGTTGCCCTGTGTTAGAGCAAAGGCAAGAGAAAAATGTCTAATGTGTAGATTACTGAAGGAAATTTAATCAAGGAAAACAAGAGTTGGCAAACAAAATTGTTCCCAAACCAATTTACCAACCTGTTCTTGCCAGGAAAACCAGGTGCAGTCCTTACCCATGTGACTTGGGTACACCATTATAATAATTAAAAATAGAAAAGTATAAGCATGGCATAACTACTTTAGAAAAAAAAATTGGCAGAATTTAATGAAGCTGAAGACACACATGCTATAATTCCATTCCTAGGTATATACCCCACAGAAAAATGCTAATATGCACCAATAGAATTGTATAAGAATGCTGATAGTAGCATTTCTTGCAATAACAGCTATGGAAACGACTCAATGTCTATTAACAGGAAAGTGGGTAACCAAACTGTGGATAGTTTCACAAGGAATACAACATAAAAATGACATTTTATGCACACCAACACATTTGCTACATTTTTTTTAAAAGATTTATTTATTTGTGCATACAGAACTGGTGTACAGACCAGAGGCTCAGGGGCGGTGAGAGGCTTCACCAGAGACAGAGCGGGGAGCAGAACAGGCAGATCTATGAAATACACTGCTGAGGGGAGCAATGGGCGGGCCAGGAGAGGTCTGCCGCGCCATGTGGTCACCTCGAGGCAGGTGGGAATCGAACTCATGCGGAAGTGGCTCCAGATTCTCAGTGCTGTGTTTTAACTGGCTGCGCCACCAGGGAGGGCCCTGCTACATTTTTTTAAAAGAAAAATAAGAGTAATCTACTTTGGGTTTGTTGACATTATTTTTGCCTTGAACATTGTCAAGGAATACAACAGAAATCAATTGTGTATCGATGAGTCATTTTTGTAGTTAAACTGTTACCCATTTTAAAAATTCTCCTTGAAAATATTTATCTACTCTAGTTCTCGAAACAAAGTAATTAAATTTTTCAAACAAAATTCATACAAGAATTAGAACATGGAAATCTTAAAAATTAAAACATGAAATCTTTTCTCGAAAAGGAGAAACCTCAAAGAAATGCTTGGAAGCCATCCCTTGAAAGTTTTCCAAGGAGTTGCAGTTCGAGGCTACTTAACAAGGACTATCTAAGAGACCATGAGATCTTGAGTGGACCTTCTTTCCTTTGAGGTGGGCATCACTGTGTCCATTGCTCTCTGGCCTTTCTCCCATGGACACTGGGCATGGTGGAAGCATCACATTCATCCCACAGAATCTCAGGCCCTGCAGGGCTGTTTCTTACTGAGTATTCTCAGGCAACACCGAGTCCATGTTTCCCTTTTCTCCAAATTAAATTCAGTTCTCAATCTTTTTAATCAGCTTTGCTGTCTCAACTTACAGATTCATTGTTTCAAAGCCAAGAAATATTATTTCAAATTAAAAGGTCTGCTTTTATGGGTCCATTTTGCTCATTCATGAGAAAATGTTTTTTACCTTTTGTGTTTTTGACATTTTTGAAGAATTAAATTCTAGAATTCATTTTTTTAAAAATGACTTTGGTTCTCTTCCTATTTCCTTATAGACAGATTTCAGCACAAATACAAGGTAACTGTGTATTTTAGCTTACACTGGGGTTTTGGCATTTTTAATCTTTTGTTCATTATCACATGACTTCACTATCTCTCCTCTTTACTCCCTACATCCCCTGGAATTTGGAGTTACATTATCTAGGTAAGAAAGAGAACAAGAGAGTATATTTCTGAGCAAGGAGGAAGGAGAAAGAGTGAACAGTGAGCAATGAGATGTAAATGGTTGTACAGGTGGATGCTTTTTCACCAACAGCCTTGGCATGAGACACTGAGACCAGGAAAAAAGAAGTCACTGTAAAACTTAAAATCAGATTTTAAGTCTCTACACACTTTTTTCAGTGCTATGTATTTTATTATTATTTTTTTAAAGCTTTCACCAGATTCTTTAAAAAAAAATTATTTATGCATACAAAAACGGAGTACTGGCCAGAGATGCAGGGGTAGTGAGAGGATTTACCAGACAGAGTGGGGAGCAGAACAGGCAGATAGACCAAGTACATTACTGAGGGGAGCAGTGGGCTGGACAGGAGAGGTCTGCTGCATCATGTGGATCACCTCGGGGCTGGGGATCAAACACAACTGTAGTGGCTGTGGCTAGCTTGCAGGCTACGCTTTAACCCGTTGCGCCACCAGGGAGGGCCATCAGTGTTATTTGTATATGCATCAGAGATACAGCTCCATTTTTTTTTAAAAGATGAAACTAGTCATATTAAACTGGAAGGGGTCCAAGGAAAATAAAGTTTAACTACGCTGCATGGATTGAGAAAAATTATAAGAAATTCTAATACTTAAATATAGAAAGTCAAGACACTTGATCTGTAGAAAACTCTCATGAATAGAAAACAAGAAGGCCTAGATTTTCCATTCTATTTATAACCATTTTTGCGTCAGAAACACCTGTGAGTGTTTAAAGAAAGTTATGAATTATACTTCATCCCAGAAAAACCTCCATAGGTAAAAAAATTTTACATTTCTAACTATAAGAGGATTCACAAATATGTGGAAACACATTTCTATATTGCAACAGTTATATAAGTAATCTGAGGTTCTAGAATAATCCCTGAGGTACTGCCAACTGAGGAAATGCAGAGATCAGAAGGCACCCCCTTGCTTATGGGGAACTGGGACACGTGTTCTATTTAGGTAGCAGAAAGAAGAGCAGCCACTGTTTCTAAAGTGTGTTTTCCAGCTGTGTGAGCTGGGTTCTTATGCCAAAGAACAGTCTTACTTTTAATTGCTCAAAGGTGAGTTCACTGTGAAAATAGCTGAGAAGTTTAGCAAAGCAAGAATCTCAATTCTGTGGGCAGCCTCACTGAGGGAAAACTTACATGTTGACATCGCAATGGGGACTCATGGGTTAGGGCCCAGGTAACTATTTAGTCCTCAGAGGGTCTCCAAAAATTGGTTCTTGTATGTTTTACTCAGCCTTACTGAGGGAAAACTTGCATGGTGACATGGCAATGGGGATTCATGGGCTAGGGTCCTGATAGCTATTTAGGCCTCAAAGGGTCTCCAAAAATTGGTTTCTGTATGTTTTACTCTGGTATGTACCTGCTTGTGTGACTCTGATATGCTTATTTTTTTAAGTAATATAATAGTTTATTTTTACATTTTGTGCATTCTTTCATTTCAGTTGTAATCCCCGTGGGCTTCCCATCACCAAATCACCCATGTGCCATCACCGTAGTCCAGTGCATTTCCCTCCCCCCACTGTTTTTGATCCTATTCCCCACTTCACCCCCATAAAATGTCTCTGGTATGTAACTATTCATTATTATTATCATTTTCTTGCCTAGTCCGTTATACTCTTGCAATAAGTGAAACCATCCTTTTCTTTCTGGCTTATTTCATTAAGCATGATCTTTTCCAGCTCCATCCATGTTGCTGCAAAAGGCCATGTGTTTATTTATTTATTTTTTGGTTGCTGAGTAATATTTCCTTGTGTATATGTACGACATCTTTTTAATCTAGTCATCCACTTTTGGGCTGTTTCCATGTCTTTCTAATTGTAAATAAAGCAGCAGTAAACATGGGGGTGCAGGTATCTTTTTGAATCCATGTTTTTGTGTCTTTTGGGTAGATACCTAGGTGTGGGATTGCTGGGTCATATGGAAGCTCCATTTTAAGGAGTTTGAAGAACTGTAGTGGTTGTACTCGTTTCCGTTCTTATGTCTAGGTCTTTAATCCTCTTTGAGTTGATTTTTGTGTATGGTGTGAGGTAGTGATCTAGTTTTGCTTTTCTTTTGTGTGTGTATGTGTGTGTAACTTCCCAGTTTTCCCAGCACCACTTGCTGAACACACTTTGTTTGTTCCATTGTATTTTCTTTGCTCCTTTGTCAAAGATTAGCTGCCCATAAACCTGTGGGTTTATATCTGGGTTTTCTATCTATTAGCCACTGGTCAGTATGTCTCTTCTTGTTCCAGTACCATGCAGTTTTTAATTATTATGACTTTGTAGTATAGCTTGAAGTTTGGGATTGTAATGCCTCCATTCTCTTTCTTCTTATGACTCTGACACTCTTTATACTTCTATTTTGCTCGGTTGGATTCACATGAGTCAATTCACTGATATATATAGATGCTCACTCATAGCAGTCTCCTATGATCTGTATTTCTCATATGTCTTCTCTCACCAGACTTTTAAGCTGGATGCAGTCAGCATTTATACATGCATGGAAATAGCATTCAATACATAATAATGACTGACTGAATGGATGTGTGTCAACTGGGTATAGCACAGGTTTCCTCCAAGGACTACAAACTTAAGTGGAGTCCTAATGCTATCCAAATATCCCAGGGGAGCTGAAGAAGCAAAATGACTTTCCTGGGTGCTGCCATTCTTTAGTGGCAAGGAGGAGAACATATATCCAAAAGGTAGGATCAGTGCTCTGAATATGGAGGTCAGACCAGATGACTACCTGGTTCAGGATAGGTGGGGGTTCCTGGGAAAGGGTGAAAGAGATTGCAGGTATCCTTGTCAATAGATAGGAAGTGACTGGGAGAAAGTTTCATATTGACCCATTTCCTCCAGTTCTCCACAAAAACTATAATCCTCTTCCTAATAAAATCTTCTACCTTTCAACATTCAACTTAAGCAATACATTCTTTGTCTTATAGTATATCCCAGCCTCTATTTCTTTTAAATGAGTGGCCTATTTTTTTTAAAAGATTTATTTATTTATTTGTACAGAACTGGGGTACAGGCCAGAGATGCGGAAGGTGAGAGGATTCACCAGAGACAGAGTGGGGAGCAGAACAGGCAGATCAACGAAGTACACTGCTGAGGGGAGCAGCGGGTGGGTCAGGAGAGGTCTGCCTCGCCCTGGCAGGCGGCGATCCAACTCACCTGGAAGTTGCTTAAGCTTCTTTGTGCTGTGCTTTTAACCCGCTGCGCCACCAGGGAGGGCCATGAGTGGCCTATTTTGAGCCATGTATTGAATTTTAGTTATATATATTTTGAAATTTAAGGATGCTAATTTTCCCTTTATTTGGCAAGGAGTCTTAATTAATTAATTGGTATCAATTAATTGATAAATAATAGTAGGGAACGGAATAGAACACAAATATCTCTCTTACTACTCATAAGATTGAATTAAAGAATATGGCAAATTTTCCTTCTCTTCCCCCTTTTAGGTAGGAATCCACAGAATCCTCATTTATGCACTCAGATGTAAGTGAAGAATTTGGAAGATGGTGAGCCTTCTAATTCAGGATCCACTTCGTCTTTTTCCCAAATAATTTAGAAAATTATTTTAATTGAAATAATATTGCATTTTAACAATATGTAAACTTCAGATGTGTATGATTAAAAGTCAGCTTCTAAAAACTTCCTGTCTAAGTTTCAATGCAATGACTAGAAATTAACCTTATTTTGTTCTTGAGAAGGATGAGAGAGTGTGGTATGAGAAACAGTCCTTCTCTTTAGAAACCCTTTTTGATGTATAGTATAACAAAATTCTCCCATGAATATATGTGGAAAGGAAACTGAAGGCTCTTTTCCACATAAACACCTCAGACACACCTATGCACACATTTGCCTGACATCTTGTCACTTCCCAGCGTTAGTCACTAGTTTATATCTGTAGCACAGATTATTTCCTCAAGATGGCACATTAGCTTGCACCCCACATGATCTTTAGACTGACTGCAAGGAGGGGTTCTTGAGAACAGTCTTCTCACCTATATAACACCTGATCACATTGTTCACAAAATCCACTGCCCAAGGTCTGAGGATAGAAACTGTTCTAGCTTTGTCCTGTGTAAGCATCGAGGAATGTGTAATACTCACGAATTCACTATCTCCCACTTACCAATAATAAATCTTCTGCCAACTACTCAAAAATCAGACAGAACAGATGCTTTCAGCAATTTGTTTCTTCTCTCTATTAGCATTAATTACAGCCATGTTGCTTTTACTAGCTTTATTTTTGTTAATGTTGCCTCAGGCCTTAAAAATAATAAATGCCATCATACATGCACATGCTCCCACTGGCTCAATAAGACAAGTGAAGTATGTCTCAATGTAGGCATGTTTTACTCTCTACACATCATGCATCTGTCATAAGTTGGGAGGGATTAAGGATTCCCAATGATGTTAGAACAGGAACTGCTTATGTGGATTCAAGATCACCTGTTAGACTATATTCCAGTGTTAGATTATGATTCTTGCTTCATCCTCCATCAGTGACTCCTGGAAGCAAATTACTACCAATTTCTCTGAGTCTATTTCTCATGTATAAAGAAAAGAAAAATCTATTGAGTGATGGCAATCAACATTGTCTTATGTGTTCAGGGCTTAAAGGAAGACATCAGGCAGTAGTTCTGGTAAATAGAAAACAAGAACTGATTTTCTATTTCTAGTCCTTACGTAGTTTGGTGGGTACAGAAAGCTGCATATACCTCCCTCCTTCCTTTCCTCCTTCCTTCACTCCTTCCTTCCTTCCCTCCCTCCTTCCTTCCTTCCTCTTTCCCCCCATCCTTCCCTTCCTTCCTTCTTCCTTTCTTCCTTCCTCCTTCTATCCTTCCATCCACCCAGAAACTACTCTCTGTCAGGTTCTTTCCTAAAGGCAAGAAGAGAAAATGAAGACAGAACAAGATTTATTTTCCAAGACTTAGTCCAAATGCCACTGCTTTATATGTTGTGGTAACAACAATGTTGTTCATCCAATTCACTTCACTTGCCTTCTGAAAAACTGGAAAACTGACTTTCTAACTTCCCTTTGGCTAAATTCGTGTCATGTGATTAATAGAAAATTGGGCAAATGTGAGCTCTGCATGATCAAGCTGGTCAGTTCAAGCAGTTCAGTCAGATCAAGCATGATCAACCCTCTGGTCAGTTTTCTATGTACTCTTTCGTGGTGGCCTTAGAGTCCATGCGTGAAAGATGGCAAGCTCAGACAATGAGGGAGCCTGAGTGCCCGAATGACCACCAAGGGCACAGCCACCCTACAAGGATAATGGAATTAACTTTTGTTATGTGATGCCATTGAGATGCAAGATAGTTTTTTTTTTTTCTGTTATTTACTCCCATCCCTATACCAGTCCTATGGCTAATACAATTGTTTCTTTAAATGCCACAAGATTCAGAGTCCAGACAGGAGGTAGATATATACCATACTTTTAAACATTTTTAAAAAATTGTACTGACTTTAGTTAACAACACTGTGTGTGGTTTAGAGATATAGGCTCACACCCTCCAAATATTTGTCACCACACAATACCCACCACCTATCCACCCATGGTCCTCCCCCAATGTCCATGGTGCCATTTTCACATCTTTCCATTCTCTGTTTCTCTTCCCTTCAGACTGCCTCAATTCTAGAGTCATATTTCTAGGATTTGTTTTTGCCTGACCCTGTGTTTTGTTTTTTTTTCCTCTACATTCCACATATAAGGAATACCATATGGCATTTGTCTTTTCTCCTCTGAGTTAATTTGCTTAGGAGTTCTATCCATCTTGTCACAGAAAGCAAGAGTTTATCATTTTTTATAGCTGAATAGTATTTCACTACGTATACATAC
Source organism: Condylura cristata (assembly GCF_000260355.1). NCBI lineage: Eukaryota > Metazoa > Chordata > Mammalia > Eulipotyphla > Talpidae > Condylura > Condylura cristata. Next base: position 34,270,559 of record NW_004567115.1, on the reverse strand, counting down.
CATATAGTCTTAATCCACTCATCTGTCCTTAGGCACTTAAGTTGTCTTCATAACTTGGCTGTTGCAAACAGCACTGCAATGAACACAAGACTGCATATTTCCCTTTGAAATAGTGTTTTTGCATTCCTTAGTTAGCTATCTAGGAGTGGAATTGCTGGATCATATGGTAATTCTATTTTTATATTTTTTGAGGTCTGCCAAAATGTCTTCTTTCATGTCACACCATTTTCTATCACCACCAACATTTCACAAGAGTTTCAGTTTTACATTATCATCAAATCACACGAGTTTTTTTTTTTCAATAGAGAGATTTTAATGTGAAGATTTACTAAGTAAATTACTGAAAAGGAAAAACTAAGTTTCAAGGAGATAATAACTGTAGGGGGCAACTAATACCCCTAGGGGTAAAGGAACAATCGAAGAGATGGAAATTATTAACATTTAGCAACTTAGATGAGGGTCTGGTGGAGCTGAAACCCAAACCTCTAAGAAGAGGGCCCAAGCCTGTTGCTGATACCTTCGAGAGGTTGCAGTGAGTCTGATCATGTGATGATGGGGAGACTTCCAATTGGCTTCAACTGCTATTACAGCAGTCAAATGCTGCTGCCAGGGTGAAGAAACATGAAGGCTGGTGTATGGGGTGTGCTCACAGGAACAGAAAGCAAACAGGTGAAGCAAAGCTCTTTTCCTATCTCCAAACTTGCTGTCTTTCTCTAGACTATATATTGGAAGAATTGAAGCTAGAAACACAGAAATGTGCTTTGTGGATTCCCAGCATCAGTATGGAAAAGCAGAGTATGGAAGGTAGGCTTGGAGCTGAGAGGCAATAAGTTAAAAACTGGCACACGGCACATACCACACACATGTATCCTATGCTGCCAAGAAAAACATTTCGTGCTCACCCAGTAGATCTTTCAATTTTAGTCTGAGGTCATCTTAATCACCCTCAAAAGTTTTGGAAAAGAGAAAGAAACCACCACTCTTTCCACTGTCCATTCAATATGCCAAGGCAGTACTAAGCTATTGTCAGTTTAGGAGGTCTACAGGTGGCAATCAGCAGAAACTGTGGTCCTGTGGATACAGAGGGACTTGAGCCCTCAAGATGGCTCTGAGGAAGTTGGCCAGCATGAATGTATGAGCCATTTTGGGACCTTGGTTCTATTTTGGCTTTGCATCTGTTCAGCACTTCTGCCTTTGAACTTGATGTCCTGCACTGACTGCCAAGAGGCATCTGAGTTGGACCTGGGGTGTCAGAGTCTGAGTCTTGTTCATGTCTATTTCCCATCTCTGTACAATGCCAAGACAATGCTCAGTCAACATTTGTTAACTGAATGAATGATTAAATTAATCAATGTAAAGATTGTTTCAGTCAGGTTTTTTTACTCCCCCACTTACATTCACCTCTACCTCTGACATTGTCCTTCAGCGCTACTTAAATCTGGTTGGGAGAAGGGGAGAAATTGTAAGATAGGACACTTCTGTCAAAAATACACACTATATTTGTATCACTTCACACTCACAGCAATTCTATTTATGATGAAAAGTATAACTTCAGAAAAATTAAGTCATCTAAACTCTTACTGACACTGTGTGAAAATTTCAAGATTCAAACTCTAATTTTCCTGCTTAAAAGTTCATGATCTCTCCATTCTTCCATGGCATTTCTCAGAATTAGAGGGAGGTACTAGCTGACAAGAACAAAAACTTGGGTCTCTGACCCTTGAATTACACTGTCTTTCTGTTGAATGGAATCCAAACAGCATTTGAAAAATGGACCTGTATTCCTGTTACAGATATTCTGGAATGAGGATGACCCTACTCCACAAAACTGCATTCTTGGCACCAACAAAGACAAATAAATGAACCTCTTAAGGAACTATCTAGGAAAGCGTCCTTGACCTTTTTATTATTAATAAGTCTGTGTAGTCTTTTTTGTTTTGCAGGAGAACAGCATCAGAAGATCAGTAAATACTAAAGAAAATGGATTTCATTTGAGAATTTAATTCACATCACAAGAATGAGCACAGGCACAGAAATGGCTATCATATATGGAGCAATAGTTAGAAGGCAAAACTTCCTAAAAATAGTGTGTGGTGCTGGTGACACACGCCCCTGGAAAGCCCCAGATTGCTGACCCACATGTACATTTGTGTCATTTCTCCTCAGAATCCTCCTCAGACAAGTCAAAGCTTTCATAGACCATAACCCCATAGACTACTGAGTGGAAGGACTTTTTTTTTTTAGTTTAAATCTTTAAAAAATAATATAATAGTTTACTTTTTAAAACATTTTGTGACTTTTTCCATCTTGGTTGTAATCTCTGTAGGCTTCCCATTGCCAAATCACCCGTGTGCCATCACCATAGTCCAGTGCACTTCCCCCTCTTACCCCCCACCCTTTTTGATCCTATTCCCTACTCCACCCCTGTACAATGTCTCTAGTATATAGAGACATTGTTCATTATTATTATTCGCCCCCCCTCCCACCTTGGTCCTTTATGTTCCCGCTGGGAGTGAAACCATCCAGTGTTTTTCTTTTCTTTTGGCTTATTTCACAGTATGATCCCTTTGACTAGAAGGACTTTTAAGGACATTAGTTGAAATATACTAAATGTAAGTCTGCACAAAGAAGGATATTTTAGTGTGCAACTATTACTGGATCCAATCATTAGCCATCTCACCTGAGAAGGTTAAAAAATATCCCAAGAAATAAGTGCTGAAGTACAATTCCATCTACCCCAGCCCCTCCTTGCCCGATGCTCCCTCAGCAGTGTACTTTGTCGATCTGCCTGTCCTGCTCCCCACTCTGTCTTTGGTGAATCCTGTCACTGCCCCTGCACCTCTGTCCTGTACACCAGTTCTGTATGTATAAACAAATAAATCTTTAAAAACAGTACTTAGGGCCCTCCCTGGTGGCGCAGCGGGTTAAAGCGCAGCACTAAGAAGCTAAAGCCACTGCATGAGTTCGATCCCTGCCATGGAGGTGACCTGCATGTCATGGCAGACCTCTGCTATCTTACTCACTGCTCCCCTCAGCAGTGTATTTTAGTCACTCTGCCTACTCTGCTCCCCACTCTGTCTCTGGTGAATCCTCTCACCACCCCCCACACACCTCTGGCCTGTTCCCCAGTTCTTGTATTCATAAATAAATAAATCTTAAAGCAATTCCCATATTTATATTATATGTATAGATACAAACACATATTTACAGGATAGTAAATCAGTGTGTATATACTATAAATAAATACACAAATTTATTTACAGCTTATACAGATATATACACTAATATATTTTCACAGTTATATTTTACCTAAGGTTTCTCCGTTTCTACAATAACATGATGTGTTGCAGTGGCTTTGTGTGAATTCTGCTAACAAACCTTACTAAAGAACAGATCCATGGTGTTTTGTGCAATTCAGACAATGAACATGAAATCCAACACAAAAGTCCAACATTCATTCACAAAGCATGTCAAGAATGAATTTGGGAGGTAGTGTGATTAGTCACAGCAAGGAGGTGGCAGTTGAACTCTTGCCCATGTTAGAAGAGTCACCACTGCCAAACCTCTGCCACAGGACTGACCCCACACATCTGTTGTCATCTTTTTGTGCATGTGCATCCATTGTCATTCCCTGACCAAGCTCATAGGGATAAGTCCTCTGAGTGTGTAAATTAGAGGCAGCAAATGGCTTCCAAATCTGTAAAGTTATGTATATATGTGGCTGTTCACCAGAATACAATAATCCACAGCTCTGTTAATGCATGCACCTGGGCCAAAATTGGGATGGGAAAGGAACTTCCTAATTACCAAGAAAATGAATCTCTTTGCATGTTTGGGAGATTTTAGTTTTTAAATGAAAGAGAAGTGATCACAAACATCATCATTTCAGTTCCCTCACTTCCTATAGAAGGTCCATTAAGGAAACCCCATGTACCCAAAGTCATACGGGGTGACAGCTTTTACCAGGATGGCCGACTTCTGTTCCTTTACTGATGGTCTTTTGCCTCAGAGCAGTCTAATACCTACTAGATGATTTTCCTTCCTGCTTTATCTTTTACCTTATGGGTTTTCTCTGGTGGATTTTTATGTCCTGCTTTGTTATCCTCTCCTTGCACCCTTCTGGCTGCAGGCCATGCTGCAATACCACCCGAGCTGTGTTCAGATAACTGAGCTCATTTTAATACAAACATAAGCACATGTAGTGATTTCAAAGCTGATTTGACTAATTTACTCCATTGTTCCACTTCATTAAAGCAAATCACCAGGAAGGAAAGCTTGTGTGGACTAGCTGCAATAAAATCCTCTCACAGTTGCTCTGTGACCCATGAAACTCTAGAGGACTTTCACTGAGAACCAGTTTCCCAGAGTTTCATACATTTTTCTTATTTACCACTTCCCCACATTTCTCTGTTGTTTGTGTCTTTTCTGAGTAAGTTTTGGCCTGTTGTTTATACAAGGAGTCTAAAGACATGTGTTATGAATGTGGGACATACTGTATTACAGATAGTCAATATTTCTACAGGAATTAATGAATGAAAAAATATGAATCCATAAAATGGGAACTTTTTATATGAGTTTCTTCTCTGCGGCACATTGTATGCTACTGAAGCTGAAGCCAACATCTCTCAGTCCTCATCTTACTTGACTTTAATGCAACATTCGACAAGTTCATTGCTCCCTGCTCCTTCAGGCCTGCTCTTCTTCAAGATTCCTTGGGTCTCAACTGACATGATCTCTTGATGTCCATCTGCATTACCACTTGCCTCTTTTATTTGTTGGCTGATTCTCTCTAAAGTTCTCAGCTTCCATGGTTGAGTGATATGAGACTCCATCCTTTATCCTGTTTTTTTTCTTCTATACATGCTCATTTTCCCTTGTTGATTTCATCATGATCCACAATAATGGCTCCTCAAGTCATACCTTCACTTGAAACTCTCCTCTAAACTCCCAGTCTGATTATCCAACTACCCATTTGCCTTTCTAGTCAGACATAAAATGAAATGCAAGTAAAAGAGAGTTCCTAATTTTTGTTTCCTAAACCAGTTCTTCCCTCTGTCTTTAGCTAATGGAACAACTTCATTCTCTCAATTGTTAAAGCAAATGAAACATCTTTGTCTTCATCACTCAAATGAAGACAGCATTCTGGATTTGATGAAGCCACAGGGTAACAGCAAACTGTATTTCTGAATGGACTTAGCTGCCTCGCTGGGTTAGACTACCCAAAGCTGCAATGTTACATGACAAGAACGACATCCTAAGTTACATAAGCTGCTGTATTTTTGGATTTCTTTGTCACGGCAGCTTACTTAGCCTGTGCCCTAACTAACACAGGAGGTGAGGAACTAGAAGTTGTGAATGTAGAAATTATTCTTTTAAGAAGTCTAAGTATGTGGGAAGGAGAGAAATAAATAAGACTATTGCTGGAATGTTTTATTAAAAAATTGTGAGAAAACTTAGCTCCAGGGAAAGCTGCTGAAATGTAGTTAGTTCACTGAGATACAAGTCTGCAGTCTGAAAGAGTAAATTTTTTGAAAGTCCACTGGAGAATTCAGGTCACTTAGGAATGTAGGGACAGAGGAGGAACCGGGAGGTGTTAAATATCTGAATTCATCTATGACACTATTGCTTCTTCTGGAACAGGTACAGATTAGAGCTAGATGGACAGTAGATAGACCTTTGAGAACAGAAGTCATGAAGGCATAGCTCCAGAATCACATCAAATAGGTATGAGACAACTTAAGTGTGTCTAGCTACCTTCCAAGGAGGTGGGGTGGGAAAGGAACTCCCTAATTATCAAGAAAATGAATCTTTTTGCATGTTTGGGAGATTTTAGTTTTTAAATGAAAGAGACAGAAGTGATCACAAACATCATTTCAGTTCCCTCAGGTACTATCTTCTTCTCCAGGTACTATACTTACCCCTATAACATGAGGGAGAGGTCTCTGTCCAGTCCCAAATCAACCTGTAGATAAATCAAATTTCTTTAGTGGAAGTGGCAGAGTACTCCACTGAGCTCAGAGACTCACTTTGGCTCTTCTGCAGCAATTATTTCTATTAGGAAGGGATATTTACCCAGACACTTTAGATACCTGAAGGGGAACCCCATATATAATCTCAATTTGATTTCTAGGTCAGTTGTTAGAATTCAGTAATTTTCAAACATTTTACCCACCACTTACAAAAACTAATATGTTTAACTTTATATCCTAGTCTATATATTCATAAGCATATGCATGTATATAGACATTCAATGTAGTCAAAAATTTTTATGCAACAGTAATTTTTTCTTATTGTGATGCACCTGATATTTTTTATTCTATATTATTTCATTTTGAAATTGTTGGTTGGAGTCACAAATTAAATTCACTTTTTTTTTTAAATGAATAGAATGGAGAGAGTCCTATGACTCAGACCATAGATAAGCTGGAGGGGTTTTTTCTTATTGATTTATAAACTTTGCATTCTCTCCTTCAATTTTTTTTAAAGATTTATTTATTTATGCATACAGAACTGGGGTACAGGCCAGAGGTGCAGGGGCGGCGAGAGGCTTCACCAGAGACAGAGTGGGGAGCAGAACAGGCAGATCAACGAAGTACACTGCTGAGGGGAGCAGTGGGCGGGTCAGGAGAGGTCTGACACGCCATGTGGTCACCTATGGGGTAGGCAGGAATCGAACTCATGTGGAAGTGGCTTTAGCTTCTCAGTGCTGTGCTTTAACCCATGCTGCGCCACCAGGGAGGGCACCTCTCCTTCAATTTTTATAAGGCAGAAACCCTATTCTGTAAAATCTTGAAAAATTTATCCAAGAAACATTCACTAGCCTTGCATTTGACTGGCTTGAACCCAGATCTGTCTACCCTGTTCTGCAGAAGGAAGATTTAGGAGACCAGAGATGAAGAAGGGAAAAGGAATGTTAAGAAGGTGGGGATAGAGCTCTGCTTCAGAATGGCAAAGAGATTTGAAGTTCATGTATCAGTAAATTCTAGGGAGGAGGATGGGCATTTTTTTTTAGAAGATTTGGAGAAAAGGGAACTCATACCTTGTTGGTGGGAACATAAATTGAGACAGTTATTGTAGACAACAGCATGGAAGTTCCTCAATAAATAAATAAATAAATAAATAAAAACAGTAATAGCATATTATCTATTACCCCACTTCTGGGTATTTACTCTCAAAGTACAAAACACCACTTTGAAGTGATACACGTATCAGCACCTACTGCAGCACTATTTAGAAAAGCAAGAAATGGAAATAGCTCAAGTGCCTATCGACTCAGTCTGGATAAAGAAGATGTGGTATAGACACAATGATATATTATTCAGCTATATTTTTCAAAAGGTTGAAATCCTGCATTTGCAACAACATGGATAGCTCTAGAGGGAATTATGCTTAGTGAAAAAAGCCAGACAGAGAAAGACAAGCATCATATGACTTCACTCCTATGTGATACATAGAGAAAATAAACAAGCAGATGAACTAAATAAAATGAAAATAAACTTTTGGACTGTAAGACCAATTAGTGGTAAAATATCTTTAAAAAAAATCTTTTGAAATCCAATAATCCTTTCCAAACTGCTATAGTATCATGGTTGGCAAAACTTCAGTTGCTAACTACACATTCTCACAGAAAGTTGGGAGAAAAGTGATAAAAATGGCATTAATATGTATTTTAATAATCCAAATAAATAGAAGTTCTAGGAGCAGCAATGTACCACGTCAACAAAGGTATGTGGCATATAGACTTATTCTTGCCCAGGGAACACTGCCATGCCACAGCTGTGACCTGTTAAGGGTCAGGAACACCTCCAAAATTTGAATTTTGTGCATTCAACAGCTCTATAAAGTTTTTTTTTTAAGATTTATTTATTTATGCATACAGAACTGGGGTATAGGCCAGAGGTGCAGGGGCAGTGAGAGGATTCACCAGAGACAGACTGGGGAGCAGAACAGGCAGACTGACAAAGTACATTGCTGAGGGGAGCAGCAAGCAGATCAGGAGAGGTCTGCCACGCCATGTGGGTCGCCTCCGGGGCGGGAATGGAACTCATGCTGAAGTGGCTTTAGTTTCTTAGTGCTGTGCTTTAACCCACTGCGCCACCAGGGAGGGCCAGCTCTGTAGAGTTTTAACATCAGTCCTTCACACTTGAAATTTAATAACTTCTGTACTTGCGTTCTTCACAGTTTTGCAAGTCTCAGCAAAATACTTTTATAATCCCCAAGCAAATTCACAAATGCTGGTGCTGCTCCAGGACACATTTTCTGGGCTTATTTTCCTAAACATAAATTGAGGGTTGGAACACAAAGAGGCCTTACCACATAGCTCTTTGATGTGGTTTATATAGGAAACAATATTTGTTGTCTTCTTGATTATATTTGTCAGTGTTTTCCAGCAAAACAAAGAAACAGAACCAATCCAAGTGGAGACGATGGAATTGGAGACCCTAGGTTTGTAAATGTCTAGGTATCATCTATGCTAACATTTTCTCCGTGTCTATTATGCACAAAAGATGTTTGTTTTAGGCTATAATGAATGGTGGCAGAACTGGAAACAGGAAGAAAAATCTTTATATTTGATTGGAGGCAAAATGGCAGGGTGGAGGGAGAATCAGCCTTGGAGTCGATAAGACCTAGTCATGTATCTTGCTTGGCAACCCTGGAAAGCTGATTTTATCTTTCTTCATTAGTCAAGTAGAGATAGTAGATTTCAAGTCTACCTCTTTTTCATGTGACACTGGTTTATAACATTACATAAGTTTCAGTGTATACCTTTATAAGTCAACATTTGTACATACAACATTGAAATCACTACCAAAAATCCAGTTTCTTTTGTATCCACCAAACAACTGGCCCTCTTTGCATGTTGTACACACTTTCATCTTCTTTCCCCTCTGGTAACCATCATTCTGCTGTCGGAATCTGAGAGTGTTTGTTCATTTGCTTTGTTTTTTAACTTACATACATGAGTGAAATCATATACAGTATTGTCTTTCTTGTGGTCATGCTTCACTTGTAATCCCATCAAGGCCCATCCACATTGTCACAGATTGCTGCATAACTCCACTTTTAGTTTCCAGCAAGTCCCCACTTATGCAGTCATGTTCATGGTGTCCTGAGAGTTGTTGAGTAATGTTCTTTTATAGTTGAGTAGTATTCCATTGTGTATATGTACATATGCATACATATATATATACACGCACACACACACACACACACATGTATTCATGTAGTGTAATTATGATATTTATATATATGTGTCACATCTTTACCCATTCATTAATGAACATGTTGTTTTCCAAATTTTGGCTATGTAAATGTTGCAATAAATTCATCTTCAATATAAAAGAAACAAAAGCAAAGCAAATAAAAGGACTATATCAAATTAAAAATCTTCTGTACAGTGAAAGAAACCATTCTCAGAATGAAGAGGTTAAGTCCTGAATGGGAGTTAATATACAAATATCCAACAAGGGGCTAATATACAAAATACATAAACAACTCATACAACTTAATAAAAAAGCAAGCAATCTGGCTAAAAATTGAACAAAGAAACTAAATGTCATTTTACCAGAGAAGACATATAGAAGGCCAAAGACACATGGAAAGAAAGATACAGTGATTTAAATGCAAATTAAAACCACATTGAGCTATTACTTCTGACCTGTTAAAATGTCTCTTTTCAAAAAGTCAACAATAAGTGTTGACAAGAATGTGGAAAAAAGGGAAGCCTATATACTGGGAATATAAGAGACTCATCAAAAACTTAAGAATAAAAATACTCTATGATAGGACTTTACGTTTCTGGGTATAATGCAAAGAATGTGAAAATACCAGTTTAAAAGATACATGCACCCTTATACTCAAAACAATTTTTTATAGTGAAACTATTTCTTAACATGATGTTTCAGAAAGCTCAGGTAGAAACACAATACAGAAGAAATGAAGAGCACTGAGCGAATGTAGGTAGTAGCTACCACTGTAATTTTACTCCTGCTGCCTTTTATATCACTGCAGGAAGTTCCTGACACATATATGAGAATGCATTTGAAATGAACTTTAATTTTGAGATAATTATAAATTTACAGAAAATTGTGTAATCAATTCAGAAGAGGTGATGTATATTTTTATTCTGCTTCTCCCAGTAGGTCCTGTAAAAATAAACACACTTTTTATACTGTAATGTGATGTACTTAATGCACTTAACAGTGCACATAAAAACAGTTAACATGATAAATTTTGATTTATGTATTTTGCCACAATAAAAAATAAATGTAAATTAAAAAAAATACAAGTCTGTTCAGCTTCAAAATTCTATGAATGGCTGAATCCTAAATGTCAAATCCCCATTGCATTCTTGAATCATGGATGTCTTTAAGTGCAAGGAATGTGCCTTAGAAAGCAGTCAGTGCAAGATGAGGTTCAAGTCCTGATTTTCCTCAGGGCTTCTCTCTGTCATGGAGTTTAGGCTTAAATCAGGCCCCTAACAAATGTGCTCCACAGTGGTGGTTTCTCTGATTTTTCACTTTCACTAGTCCTTCCCTAGACCATTTTTGAATAGTCTGTAGGAGGTTGGTCTTACTTACCTCATTTTGATTTATCTGATGGTGGAAGTGTATCCTTCTCCATCTTCCCCCTCATAATAAGCTCGGCAGGCAGCTCTGCCTTATTATTTTCCATTTCCAGCGTCATAGTGTAGTGTTCTTTATAGCTGTGTTAAGACATGTTGGCTGCACTGAAATGGATGTGGGAGCCATAAAATTGACTTCCCTTGTTTGTTTTCTTTTCTTTTTAAATATTCATGCATGTAAGTGGTTACCTATAATTTTGCATAAATTCAATACGTATGATCATATCATACAACTATTTTTTAAGTTCTTTTAAGTTCTTGTTTCTATTTAGCTTTTCCTTTGCTGTATAGAATCCTTTCTTATTCTACATTATTTCCTTATAGGCTCAGTTACCCAGTTAACAACGAACTGCATATTCTTTTCTATTATTTTTATGCTCATAAATAAATGATTACACAGAGCAAATATAGTAATATGTATATTGCATATATTTATAATTTTGTGTTTTTTTCCCAAAAAATAACTGCAAAGTTGCATAACATTTTGTACTTAATATGCCATCATTTGTTCAAACTTCCCCTTATTGATGGACGTTTTTTCTTTTTTGTGCTTCAAAAATAATACTGCAATAAACATCCTTCTGTGTATTCTATATACTTCTCATTTCATTTTTATGGAACTGATGCTGAGAAGAAGACTTTGAGGGTCCAGAGGGTTAGGCATTTTAAACCCTAGAACATCAGATTGCATGCAGAGGTAGCTGAGACAATTCACCTTCTCACCAGTCACTTATGGCAGTGCTCTCGCCCACACATTCCCACCAGCAGTGGAGCTTAGCACTCTTAATATTGCCAATCTGATACATTTGAAAATATTTTCATGTATTCCTAGGATATTGGCTTTTCCTACTTTGCTGTGAGTTTCATACCCCCTTCTTGTTCATTCTTGTTAGAAACTCTTGTGTAAGAAATATTTTAAAAGTTAATTAATTTTTAATTTAGGTAATATTGGGGTACCTCCATATTATCACCATAATGTACCTATTACTGAGTCACCCGTATTCTACAACCATGGATCATTGTGGTTCTTTTTGTCTGTTTTCTTGTTGTGAATGTGTGTATCACATCTCCCATTTGTAATTGACTTTGCTTCTCACAGAATTATTTTAGGATGGTAGCTACTGTTCTGAGTTAGTTTCAGCTTACTGGTAGTGGTGCCATTCACTAAAATGCCTGTGGAACTCACCCTGGAACCCACCCTGGAACCATATTATTTGTGGTCACTTCCCACAGGCATTTGCCCTAGCAGGAGTCAGTGTGGCCGATGGACTGGCCCTTGCATATCTTAGCATTACCTGACACACCTCAACAATAACCATCAGGGAAACTTGAAAAGACAAGGTTGACTTATTATTCACAGATCCTGGAAGGCACATGACATACTTGGGGCCACAGAGTGAAATTTTGGCCAGAAGCTAGGGAGAAGTGTGTCTGCTTTCATTGGGATTGAGGTATAAAGTCTTTTGGGTTTTACAAATTCACTATTGGTGGCTTTAAAATAGTAGAGCATGAATTAAGTATAGGAAGGGAAAATGCAAGTGATCAGTCAAATGGTCAGCGATCAGTCAAATGGTCAGCTAATGTAGGTCACCCAGAGCTTCCTAGAAAATGGGAACTTAATGGGCAGGCTGGTTTGACTCTCTCTAGTCTTGTAGTTGGCAACGTACTTCTTCGAGATGGGGCCTTTGAAGTATTGATCACCTTGGCAATCAATAGTTTAAAGTTAGGCACTTAATGAGAAAAAGTGATATGTAGGCACTTCTACTATACTACTATGCACCACGCCTTATTCTAAATGCTGAAGATTGAACAGTGAACAAAATAGGAAAGCCTCTTCCCTCTTAAACCCCATTCTAGGGCCCTCCCTGGTGGTGCAGTGGATTAAAGCACAGCACCATGCAGCTCTTGGCAGCTGCTTCAGCTCAAGTTCGAGCCCCGGCCAGGGAGCCTGTTCTGCTCTCCATTCTGACTCTGGTGAATCCTCTCACTGCCTGTACCCCATTTATTTATGCATAAATAAATCTTTTAAAAAATGATTCTAATAATATAACACAGACAGTGACAAAAATGATTAAATGCATATTAATATTATTCTTAAGAGTTTGATGTGGTCAAACAGGTCTGACTTTTCTTATAGCATCTCTGGGCTATCAGTCTTTGTTCAGAAACCTCACCCACCCCTAGGTTGTATATGTGACCTTCCAGGTTTGGTTTGAATCTGTAAATGCGTGATTATTTTTTTCTAGAGAAGATATCCATATCTGCTATCAAGTTATTTCTCAAAGGGGTTCAGTGACTCCAAAACCTAAGGACTTTTATCTTTATAATGAAGATAAGCAATAGATTCATAGTCTTCCATTCCTCATATTGCAAGGGTGGGGGTAAGTTAGGTTTCAAAGAATTTCTGTTTTAGAATTTTAAGTTATGTGACACGAAAATAAACTTGAGAATGTAATAAAATATGTGATTACATAGTATGAGCAATAATCAGTGAAATTTGCTTACATACTAACCAAAACTTGGAAAGCAGATTAATAAACTAGTCATGTTTTATGACCATGGGTCTTTGTTAAACAGTGTCACTTTTTCTTCCATTTTTAGAGAACCACCTTCTCAAACCAGCACTTCAAAGCTGTAGGCCTTTTTTTTTCTCATTTTACCTCAAACTAATTACAAAGAAATGAATATTTTATCATATTTCTTATGATAACCTAAAGCTATTGAATTTTGGAGTCAGAGCCACTATTTAATTCTGCCATTAAAAATACTATTAAAATGACTTCCTCATCCATAAAAATGCACATGAGTATTTGATAAAATTTCATGATATTTAAAATATGAGATATGAGTTTCTTCTAGAGAACCAGTTACATTGGGACACAATTAAAACGAGTAAACCCCTTATAGTCACATTGATTAAATCCTTCTTCTTTTCCTCTTGGTTACTTCTTAATTGGTTTGTACCAAAGTCAAAGCTTGGCCTGAAATCCCCTTCTCACTTTGTCTGAAGAAACCATTAAGCCTCATCACTCTGCAATGCAATAGTACTCTCGGGTGTTCTTCAGTCACAGATGCCCTTCAGCCAAAGGTCAGGGTAATACATTGTCTTGGAACATCTTTTTCCAGAGGCGGATGAGAAACTCCCTGAGTTAGGTTGGTATATCCCAAGGAAAGATCTGCTTCTCGTGCCTTTAGTACGCTATCACAACCTGCATACAGGCAGGCAGCATTCTGCAAACAGCCAAAAAAAAAAAAGGTTCATGCCAAGCATGTGGAATTCTCCCCGCCCCCATTTTGCTCAACAGATCCAATAACTCAAAGGTATTAATCTTTTACCAAGTGTGACTCCCAACCTAATCTGTAATGTGACCAGATAACAAACTATGGGGATGATGGCAGCTGTACTCACCTATCTGTTTGGGTTTCAGGTCGTCAAACCATGTTCATTGCCAATTAAAACCAGGTGGCTTTTGATTTTTTTAGCTCTTTACTTGCTCTGAGCTGTGTACTCTTCTCATCTCCCGCTGTCACATAGTGTTTCTTTATAGAGATGTTCTTCAAATAATAATAAGACTGAAAAAAAGGTTACTTGACCCTTATATTATTCTCAGGAGATGAGTATTTCCTGAAAGCAAAGTATTAGTTGCAGACTTTTCATTAACTATCCAACAACAACAAAACAATCTTAATCCTAGGAGGACAAAATGATTACATTTATGTATTTTTGCTTTTACAATTAGAATTTATTTCTATTCTTTGTGACCCTTATAATGTTATGTGCTTATGTATGTTGGGCTCGATTCAAGTCTTACCACAGTCTTTCTGAGAGAGGAATTAATATGTCTATTTTACAAACTAGAGGACTGTGCTAAGGAATAGGCTCAAGTGTACCAGAGGTAATTGACCTTGGATTTAAGGTGGTATCTCTTCGACATTTAACATGGTGTTCTTCGCAACTACACAACTTTAAAAATGACCTTACCTCAGGATCTGACTTCCAGTAAGGATAGCAACTGGTAATTTGCCCTTAAGTAAGGTCATGCAGTAAAGTGAATCCTTTTAAAGGGTCCTGTGTAAATATCATGTAGGAAATGAGTCAGAGGAAGCCCAGTCAGGGAAGCAGAACCACAATTAATAATATGGAATAAAAGGTTCATTACAACAATTTGAGCTTCTGCAATTGTGGGTCTGTGGAAGGTTTGTTGCTTTCTCTCTGATGGTGACCCAAAATATTTGCAGGCCAGCAAGATGGTTAGAGATTAGCATTGATGTTAGGACTCAGTAATGTAGAACAACCTCCTAGTGTGATTGGGCACCACCCCCACTGTTAAGGACATGAATAGAACAAATGGTGGAAGGAGAAATCCATTCTCCTTTGCTACCTCCCTGAGAAATCTTTCCATATCTTCCTACCCCTGGGGTATGATTTACGTTATGTCTCTTCTTAAGCCTGTCATCTCAGGTTGAATTAAACATCAGTTCTTCTGGGTCTTCAGCTTGCAGATGGTGGAACATATCAACCTCCATAATCGTGTGAGCCAATACCTCACAATAAATCTGTCTGTCTGTCTATCTATCTAT